>NC_067407.1:28688875-29029375 GCF_009764475.1 Pristis pectinata | reverse complement strand
TTGGAACCTGTTCTATACAGGAAGAATTTAGAGTACTAGGAACCACAGGCAATGCTGCAGAGCAAATCATTAGATGTGTTGGTAAAGTCACAAGATAAAAATATATAAATCTTAACCAGATCTCTAATTATCTGCTGCAATTAAAAAAAAGAGAAGTACAAGCATTTAAATTTGTGTTATTTTCCTCCAGAAGTCGAGCTTAATGGCAATATATTACTGAAAAATGTCATCGATAGATTTATAGTGGTGCTGCCTACAGAACAATTAGAGGACTGCTGAAGTTCAATACCAAAAAAAATCTTAATTTCTAACCAAGAGGTGCAATGACCTTTTATTGTGGTAAGATGGTCCCAATAACATTCCAAACTGTTCCTAGTCCTTTAAAATCATAAAGAATCGTTTTGTTTACCTGAGTGCATACAAAATGGTAGTATATGCCTATCATTCAGGAGGTATTATTACCAGTCTGTAACGTTGAATGAACTACTCAGTCGGGAAATTGTTATGCTTTGTTACATATCACAGCAATGTTAATCTCCTATCAGACCACCATGTTTGCAATTTTCTCTTTACAGTATTGCTGCCAAAATTCCAGCAAGAAAAAGCCCAGGATAACCATTTGGCTAAGGACAATGATTATTAGTGATCCCAGGGTTCAAAGCAAGGCACCTTTGATAGTGCCTATCGGGCATTATGTTTTATTTCCACACACAGAAATGTTTTATCCATGGATCACAAAGACTTCTGTCAACATGCATCGTGTGTCCAAATACCTTAACTGGATACTATGGATACCAGAAGCAAAAGACACAAAAAGAAATTAGAATCATTTCAAAGGGATAGTTTTAACATTAAAAAAAAGTAATCTACTTCTGAGACACAAGAGATTCTATAGATGCTGGAATCTGGAGCAACACACACAAAATGCTGGAAGAACTCAGCAGGTCAGGCAGCATCTATGGAGGGAAATAAACAGTTGACATTTCAGGTCGAGACCCCTGGTGAAGAGTCTCGATCCAAAACAACGACTGTTTATTTCCCTCCAAAGATGCTGCCTGACCTGCTGAGTTCCTCCAGCGTTTTGTGTGTGTTAACTTATTTCTGAGATCAGTCAGGATCAGTAAAAGGCAAGACATGTTTGAATTATCAGCAAAGTTGTGAAAGGCTGCATGGAAAATAAAGAGAACCAAAAGAGTTGCAGGTACTTCTTATTCGGAAAGGAACAGGATAAAGTCCAAGGAACTAAAAGGGCAGACATTCCTGCTCCTCCTGACTTCAAACTTGGGCAAGTTTTTTTTACACATTTTAATGATAGGTTGCAATGACTGGATTGAATGTAAAACTGAATGCAAAGCACAGACATTGCTCAAGCCAATTTTGCATTGTGAATTTTAAACAGTTTGACTCCTTATTTACACATGAAAAGAGTCTAATGCTTGCTGCAGGTATAGGTGTGGAAGCCCATTTATTTGGCTTTGCCGGTATAGTGGATGACACATTTCCTTGTAATAGGAATACACTTTATACTTACCACAGGAGAGTTTAGAGCTTCAGTATGAAGCATGGCTGTCAAATTTATAGATCAAGAAGTCCTTCTACTGCTATCCACTTATTATTACCAGGTACACAGACCATCAATGGTCTCACTGAACAGTGATACAGGATGAAGTTACTACTCCTGTTCCTGTTTTCCTAATTCACAGCCCTTCTGAAGTGAAGAGTGTTCCATACTTGTAATGTGCATGCAAAAAATATTCTCCTTGAATTCACTTTAATCTGGCCCAGCTCTAATTGTAAAATTCTGGGTCTGAATGACCCAAATTAAAAGTCTAGCACCTGAAACAATCAGGCACTTTGGACACACATCAACATAAGAATTAGCAGCAGATGCTGGGTATCTGATCCTTCAAGCTTGCTCAACTATTCACCAAGATCATGGCATAGTTGAGCAAGCTTGAAGGATCAGATACCCTGCATCTGCTGCTAATTCTTATGTTGATGTGTCTCCAGAGTGCCTAATCATGGCTGATCTTTTACCTCAACTCCATTTTCCTGCCTTATGCCACATGCCTTCATTCTGTTAATTTTCAGAAATCTATCAGTCTCAGTTTTGAATGAACTTGGTGCCTGAGCATCCACAATCCTCCAGGGTGGAGAATTCCAAAGATTAACTGCACTCATTTGAATCCTAAATAGCCACGTAGCTGCAAATTTTGCCCTGTGTATTATGTGACTTTTTCCAAAGCTTATGGGTAAACCATTCTTGTTGCCTCACGTGAATGAAACTGGCAAATTATCGGCTCTCTTAGTTTATGGATTTATGGTGGCAAGGAACTGAGTTAATTCCAGTGTAAAAAGTCTTTTGTATGATACCTTTACAGCCAACAGACAGAGGCGGCTTTCATTCCACTGGTCAAAAGTGGAATGTAAGCCAGGGATGAAGGGACAAAAATACCTTTCTTCATTAAAACATTGTATTGACACAGATTGCAGTAAATGTTATAAATGAAAAATAGTTTTTGCTTGTTTAGCTTCTATTTACAAAACAAATAACCAGAATATTGGTGAGCAAGTACTAGCCTTGATGACAGCATTACATAAATATTAACCTTAAATGAATAACAATAATTTTATCTTATTCCAGTGCATTGCATCTGGGGATGAAACAAAACCACAGTGAAAAAATATTGATTCCAGCAATGAACTGTCAATGGGAGCTCTGTGGAATTGATGCCAACACTGTGTGTGATTATTACATTATAAATCTCTGGAACACTCAACTTGAATTGGATTTCAGAATTTTACTTTTGTGCTCAGTTTTAATCACATATTTATTTAATGTGACATAACATAAAAACTAAAAATGGTCAATAAGATACCAAAAATGCACAGTGATTCATTTTTCAGCCAGTAATCTGCAGTAGAATGCAAAAATGGGATGAAGTTTTTCAACAGATTTGTTCAGTGCAGTTCAGTGCAGTTCCAATGTTTTCTCCTTTGATCAAATAAGTAATTTTTTTATGATAGTACAAGCAAATTGATTGGTGACGATGAGCATTTGCATCAGGAGATTTTAATACTTCAAGATTGATAATGTACTTTGCTTCATATTATAGAAAAATAAAAATATGTGTAGTCATTTATACCTTACCATCAGATCTTTCCTGATTGTTGTTCATAACATTAAGAACACAACCTATTGCACAAACAATGGTGTGACTAATTTTCTAAGACCTACCCACATGGCTGGCAGTGGCATTAAAATATAGTGGTAAAAGGTCAAATATTGGTTCCAGAACCTAGTACTACAATAGACACTGAAGTCAGGTTAAAGCCACTGCCTTGTGATAAAAATGAACAAAATGCATCTTATATTGTTATAGTAAAAATATTGTCATGTTCAAATTCAAAAGGCAGTTAGGCATTGTTTTTTTCTTAAATGATTCAAATAAACGTTATGTAGCAACACAGGAATTTTTAGGTTAAAACAAAGCTCCAAACCAGTTTGCCTTCCGACAGCCTAATGCAATGATAAATGGAGTTGCCAATTATTATAGCCATCAATCTTTATCAGTTAAGCTACAGGATAACTAGGCATGCGGGAGGGAAAAAAAACCTGTATTGGGGAGCTCTGGAAAATTTAAGCCCAAAATCTCTTGTTCCTCCCAAGCATATTACACTCAAAGTATCCTGCGTCTCCAGTTATTTGTATACCATATACCAAAATATTATTTTGTGAAAGATATCTATCTCATTTGGATTTCTGCTTCCATCAACTCCCCAGGCAATCTGTTCCTTAGATTTACTTCTCATTCACTTAAATAATGTAACACAGGTAATATTTTCCCAGGTTGATGACAGCCCCTGTACCCACAACCCTTGGGGTTTTATTGGTCAATCAATCACAAATCCATTGTACAATATTTCAACTGCTTCTTCCTTTATTTTCAGAACCAGCCTTTCCAAAGGCCTTGCAGAAATCAAAATGTTGCCCCATTTGCTGGTATTATCCCTTTCTGCGGCATGATCTGATATATAAAAAAATAAAATTGTCCAGGTCAGCTCCATTTTTCTGACTGAATCAGAGGAGAAATCTATTGAAAATATCAAACTATATAGCTTCTAAATTAAATTCATGGGGTATTTTTTGAGAAATCATTACCTTGACAGATCACAAAGGTCGCAGGTGTGATTGCTGGTTTAAACTGAATTAGCTAGATTGGTTTGAGAGGCACTAACATTGGCGTTAGTTTTATCAGAGGCAGCAATGTCTAACCAGCAGAAGATGGGCACAGATGTATGACATTAGCCGCACTGCGGAGAAAATACTCAGCATATTGGAGCAATATTACTGAGGCTGGCAAGTGACAGGGCTGAAATAATAGAAGGCAATGGTATCCTCACACCTAATGCTCCTTCTCCCACCCCATTTCCTCTCATCTTTCAAGCTCTTCTGATTTCTGAGCTGCAGATCCTGCAATTCTTACTTTCTTCCTTGTGTCTTTGTACTTGGTGATAGCTGAGAACCTGAAACTAGTCAGGCAGTGGTGGAAAAAACAGATTTTATTTTTCAAACTATTCATTTTTCAGGATCTGGGCAATGTTGGCAAGGCCAATATTTATCGCCCATCCATTATGGGCCTTGAGATAGTGATGGTGAGCCACCTTCTTGAATTGCTGCAGTCTTTCTGGTGAAGATCTCTCACAATGTTAATGGGTAGGGAATTCCAGGACTCAAATCCAGCAAAATTTCAAGAATGGTTATATATTTCCATGTTATGATGTTGTGTGACTTATAAGGTATTGGAATCCCCATGTGCCTAAGGCCCCTTGTCCTTTTCAATGATAGGGGTTGCCGCTGGAGGTGCAGTTGATTTAGCCAAGAGAAATAACTATTGCACATTTTGTACATGGAACACACTGCAGCCACAATGCACCAGTGGGGAATTGTTTAGGATGGGAGATGTAGTCACAATCAATGTTGTTTCGTCCTGGATGGTGTTATAAGAGCTGTACTCCCCAACGCAAGATAACAAATTCCCACTTCACCCCTGATTTGCCTCTTATAGATGGTGGAGAAGATTTGGGGTGTTGGAAGATTTGGGAGTCATTTGCTGCAGCATACCCAGCCCTTGACCTGTTCATGTAACTATAGTACTTCTGAGACAAATCCAATTAGGTCTCTGGTCAATAGTGGTCCTCAGGATATTGATGGATGGGGACTCAGCAGTGGTAATGCCATTGAATATCAAGGATTGATTGATTGACTCTTTGGCTCTTTATGTACCACTTATCAGTCCAAGTCTGGATGCTGTTAGATCCTGCTACACGTAGGCATGGTCTGCTTCATTTGTGAATGGAATTTAACATTCTGTAATAATCAGCAAACATCCCCCATTCCCCACTTCTGACCTTATGATGAAAGGAAAGTCATTGATGAAACAGCTCAAGATGGTTGAGCCTAGGACACTGCCCTGAGGTACTCCTGTAGTGATTTCTTGCAGCTGGAATGATTGACTTTCAACAATCACAATCATTTTCCCTTGTGTGAGGTATGACTCCAACCACTGGATTATTTTCCCTTTGATACCATTGACTTCAGTTTCACCATGGCTCCTTGATCTACAAAGTATGTCAGGAGTGTGATGAAATGCTGTCCACCTGCCTGGATGAATGCACTGTCAACAGCTCTCAAGGAGCTCAGCAAAGGGCAAAGCTGCCCCCTTCATTGACACCTCATCAACCACCCCAAGTAATCATCCTCTCTGCCACCAGCGCACAGCGGCTGCAGGGTGTACCATATCCAAAATGCATTGCGATTATTTGCCCAGTCTACCTCTTGCAGGATACCTCTAAGTCCCACACCATCCTGAGAAGTATAACACTGATCCTTCATCTTCACTGTGTCTAAATCCTGCAACCCCCTACCCAAGAGCAATGTCCACATCAAAAGGACTCTAACAATTCAAGAGGCAGTTCACCATCACCTATGCAAGGTCATTTATAATACTGGCCTTGCCAGCAATAGCTAGATGCCAAAATGGAAGCAAAAATGCCACATTTGGCCAAATGCTGCCTCGATGTCGAAAGCATTCTATCTCACCTCATTAATGGAATTCAGCAATTTGATCTACGTTTGGACCAAGGCTGCAATGAGGCCTGGAGCCAAGCAGTTCTGGCAAAACCCGGCTGGACGTCAATAAGCAAGCTAATGATGAGAATGTACAACTTGATAGCACTGTCAAGGACACTTTCCATCAGTTTGCAAATGACTAGGAGTAGACTAAGTGGTCAGTAATTAGGCAGATTAGATTTTTTCTTGTTTTTTGTGAACAGGGCGATTTTCCATGATGACAGGTATTGTAACTGTTTAGAACAGTTTGGTTAGAGGTGCAGCTAGGTCTAGAGCTCAGGTCTAGTTTGTTGGTTGTTAGATCACTTACTTCTGTACTACATATGGAATGTTTTCTGGTCTCATAACCTTTGCTCTCAGTCATTTCTTGATCTCATTTGGATGAATGGATTTAGCTGAAGATTGGCTTTTTGGATGGTGGGGTTCTCAGGAGGAAGCCAAGATGAATCATTCCACTTGACACCACTAGCTGAATATGGTTGCAAATGCTTTAGCCCTGTCTTTAGCACTCACATTCTGGACTCTGCCATCACTGAGGTTGGGAATGTTCTGGGAAACTCCTTTTCCCAATGCTTAATTATCCACTGCCATTCATGACTAGATGTGCCTGGACTGCAGAGCTTCAATCTGATTTGTTGGTTGTTAGATCACTTCTGTCTATTCTGAGCTAAGCTGCTTTTGCTGTTTATCATGCATGTGTTGCAGCTGGGCTCAGCCAACTTGGCCTTTGATAGTGCTACCAGATACTTCAAATGATGGAAGCTGAAGTCCCTCACCTACAGTACGTTCTGTACATTTACCATTTTCAGTGTTTCTTCTAAGTTCTGTTCAATATGGAGAACCGATACAGCAACTGAAGGTGGACAGTTGATGGTAATCAGCAGGAAGCTTTCTCGCCCATTTTTGGCCAGATACCATGAGACGTGAGGAAGTCTGGAGTCAACGTTGAGGACTCCCAAGGCTAATACCCACCACCTGTATATCACTGTGCTGTTCTCTCTGGTGAATCTGTCCTGCTGCTGGGACTGGACTAGCCCAGGGATTGTATTGGCACATTGCATGTAAGATATGATTCCGAGGACAACTACTTCAGGCTAGTCTGTGAGACAGCACCCAACTTAAACAGTTCCTAGATGTTTGTGTGGTGGACTTTGTAAGGTCAACTGGATTGTAGGTGACTTTGCCAATTCAGTGGCTGGGGCAATGCTGGATTTTCCATCTGGTTTTATTCATTCTCTGCTTTGTGGTGGTTAGGTACAAGTGAGTGGCTTCCTATGCCACTTCAGAAGCTTGTAAGAGATAACCACGAGTAGGTCAGAAGCCAGTAAGTCTGGAGATGAGGACAGTCTATCAATTAATCTAATACACAAAGCTCAGATGATGAAATTGGACACAATTTACAGTTCATCTCAGAGATGTGATTTGCACAAAACCCAGAAGAGGATGTTAGTGGAACAACCTGCAGAGGTGACTAATGATATGGCAAAAAGATGCTTGGTGCATTGGCTGGTCTGTTGGATAACCTATATACATTGTCAGGAAGCAAGGAAGAGACGAGCACCCACCTTGTACAGTGCCTTGTGGATCATGAAGCCTATTTATTCCAGCATGGAAATTGTGATCAATTCCATCAGCACACTTGGGCAATCAACTACAGCATTTGATGCCACCATCCCCGCTTCTACTCCAGCATGTGCAGAGACATCTTAGTATTTGAAGCTCAGTCATACAAACTCACGGCATCACAGGTAGATAGAGTGGTGAAGAAGGCATTTGACATGCTGGCCTTCAGTCAGGGCAATGAGTATAGGAGTTGGGAAGTTATGTTGTACTTGTATAAGATGTGAATGGGGAACCATGCTTGCATTGGTAGATATCTCAATCAAATGAGCTGTTCACAAACACCCGGGCCAGTAGGGGAAAATTGATGTATTCTTCTCCCTTCTCCTTCTCTTTATCAGCAACAACACTTAGATATGGATGTGGGAGGCAAGATCAGCCAGCTCACAGATGACAGGAAGATAGACTGCATTGCCGATCGTATGGAAGGTAGTGTTATGCTGCACAGGTATTAATGTGTTGGTGAAATGGGCTGAAAAATGGTAGATGTTTATACATTTTGGGAGTACGAATAAGGCTAGTACATACATCATGAATGGTAGGGTCCTGGGAGTATTGCAGAATAGAGGGACCTCAGAGTACAATGATCTTTGAAGGTGGCAACACAGTTAGATAACGTGGTTAGGGAGGCATATGGGATATTGCCCTTCAGTAGTCGAAGCACTGAACACAGAAAAAGGGAAGTTATGCTCCAACTTTACTCTGCAGGAGTATTGCATGCAGTTCTAGTCACCAAGGTTTAGAAAGGATATGATAGCACTGGAAAGGGTGCAGAGGAGATTCACCAGGATGTTGCCTGGGATGGAGCAGTTCAGTTATGAAGAGAGACTAGAGAAGTTGGATCTGTTCCTCCTGGAGCAAAGGGGACATGATTGAGGTGTATAAAATTATGATGGACATAGACAGGACAGACTACAGGAAACTTTCCCCTTATTAAAGGCAGATAAAACTATAGCTTAAGAATAAGAGGGAAGAGATTTAGAAGGGATATGAAGGAGACCTTCTTCACCCAGAGAGTGGCAAATAACTGGAACGCACTGCTTGAGAGAGTGGTTGAAGCTGAGTCGTTGATAGCATGTAAGAAGTGTCTGGATGAGCATTGGAATCGCTTAGCCAAAGAGGGCTATGGACCAAATACAGGGAGAAGGGATTAATGCAGAAGGGTGTCCACTGTTTGGCATGGATGAGTTGGGTCAATTCCGTGCTGCATAATGCTATGATAACTCACCAAATGGATAGTAACAAGGACTGGTGTGATATGAAGCAGAGACTGTGCACTAGACAGCAAGCCACAAATCATCAGACTCGTTTAGCTTCTTATTGGTGAGCTACTGCAGGGTGACAAAGACAGCAGAATCATTGTTGAGCACACTGATGATCTGCAGTATGGTATTTTATGTGTCCTTCATTGTAAGCATACTGGACACACACCCATGGGTTACTCACTGAATCCAAAACCCATGCCATCAGTGAATCACTTTTAACAACCAGTGGGAACTTATTGGTTTGCCCTGATGACTCAAAACTAGACAGAGAAACAGACTGTTAGAGGGTAAACCTATCAGTGACTGCAGCCAGGATGCCATGAAGCACTTTGTATCGTTGCACAACAGCTAGAATCCTTTCTTCTTGTGCTGCATCTCAGAAATGATGTATGCTACCTGCCATGTGACATACATGCAGTCAATGATATCCTGCAACTTGGTGAAGCCTACAACCCTTGTGAATTCTCTCTTCTCTCCTCTTCCATCAGGGTAGAAGAATCAGGAGCCTGAGGGCACACACCACCAGGCTTAAGGACAGCTTCTACCCCACTGTGATAAGACTGTTGAACTGTTCCCTTACACGATGAGATGGACTCTGACTTCACGATCTACCTTGTGACCTTGCACCTTATTGTCTACCTGCACTGCACTTTCTCTGTAGCTGTGACACTTTACTCTGTACTGTTATTGTTTTTACCTGTACTACCTCAACGCACTCTGTACTAACTCAATGTAGCTGCACTGTGTAATGAATTGACCTGTAAAGACAAGTTTTTCACTGTACCTCGGTACAAGTGACAATAATAAACCAATACCAAGCTGTGTCGTTATGCTGGCTCTGCTCTCTGAGTAGCTACCCTTGAATAGAGAAAATCTTGGACTTTTTATATACATAACAGATGGGAAACTACAAGGTTTTACAAGATCCCCAGCTTGATCCTGAAGGAAACCAATGCGTAAAAAATCACGTATGTGGTGGGCCATGAAAATCCAGTGTTTGCCCTGGTCTGATGATCCAGTGTGGCAGGAACAGAGGTCATGAGCACAAACTTACTGAAGCCCAAGCATCTCGCACACTTCTGTGCTGATGTTCAACCAAATGAATACATATTACAGCGAGATAAGAAAGGTGGATTTAATTAATGTTCCAGTGTACAAGGTTTAAAGAAAAGATGGTCTGATTCAAATTCAAGAATAGGTGTCAAATTAGCACTGCATATCACAAGCATTCACTTGCATCAGACACCTTATAGGAACTAATTTGGTTTTCAGAGAATGCAAAAACTTTCTACAAAGCTGAATTTTGCATCATATGAATTGGATTTGGAAGACTAAAGGAAAACAGAAGACTTTAAATCAGTACTCAGCATTGCATTATCCGAATAGGTCACACTAGTTTATCAATGCAAATCTGCAAATTTTACTATTAGGTTTCCATTACTCAACAACCATGACAACCTTGGAAAAATGAGCCTCGGGAGACTAATAAACTCAAAGTTTGAATTATCAGCACTTTCATACGTATTTCAATACAGCATAATTTGGAATTAATGTGACAAATTAATGTTCTGAGGTGTAGTAATAAAGTAGAAAAAGACACAAGTAAGCATAAACTAATCTGATAAAATGGCCATCAAAAACGATCTGCAAAACAACATTTATTTTACCTTCTGATATTAATTTCTTACATAACTGAATTTAATATCCATATTTTAAACTGTCCTTTGTTCTGCGTCTGCTATATACTGTGCCACCAATATTAATTATGTGTTGTAGAAAGATGGGAGGTGGGGAGTAGGAACTAATGAATACTAAAGCAATGATTATTTTGGAATTAATTATTTTCAGTTTGCACTGCAAATATATCACAGTGCCCTCAATATAATTATCAAATTGGCATTCTACATAATACAAATTAAATGCTCATAATGAGAGCCTCAGTCCCATCCTTTGCAGGGATCCCTTCTCAGCATGGAATGTTAATTCTGTCTATATTGAATATACCTGATTGGCAAACATTTTAGCCAGAGAAAATGAGATGACTTCAAACAATCGCTTGGATTATCTGGAAAATGAGTTGAGTGGTCAATTTACCAGCAGTGTAAGACCTTATTCACATTGGGTTCATGTGACTCAATATGATCAGTGAGTGTCAAAGGACAGCTCATTGAGTTCCATAACAGAACCAAGCTGGCTGGAAGCTGAAGAATTGTATGGAGCCTGTGTGAGAAAAGTGAATTGTGCATGAATTGCGAAGTCTGTGTGAGGTGAATGTGTGTATGAAGTTTGTGTGGAGTGGGAAATGTCAGCTGTGTAAGACAAGATAAAATAAGATATCTTTATTAGTCACATGTACATGGGAACACACAGTGAAATGTATCTTTGCGTAGAGCGTTCTGGGGGCAGCCCGCGTGTCACCACTCTTCCAGCGCCAACATAGCATGCCCACAGCTCCTAACCCGAACGTCTTTTGGAATGTGGGAGGAAACTGAAGCACCCAGAGGAAACCAACGCAGACACGGGAGAACGTACAAAATCCTTACAGATGGCGGTGGGAATTGAACCCGGGTCACTGGCGCTGTAATAGGGTTACACTAACCGCTACACTATCGTGCCTGCCGCTACAGTGTACTTGCATGTACCTGTAATGAGAAGGGTGTGTCTATCTGAAGTGTGTGTGAGTGAAGTGTGTATTATGTGAAATGTATGTGACAACTGGTGTGTGTAAGCATTTGCACAGTGTACAATGTGTTTGTTGCAAAGTATGATCATGAATATGAGAAAGTGTGAGCGTGGGAGAGTTTGTGAGAGAACGAGTAAGTGTATGCAGTTCACATTAAGCTTTATCCTATTGAAAATTGCTTGTAGATTCCATAAACCCAGTTTAAGACACCCAATTGAGGCAGCACACACCAACTTCAGGTGAGTTTTACTTGCTGATACTTTGCATGGTTGCCTGACACTTTGCATGGTTGCCTGACACTTTGCATGGTTGCCCGACAATTGCCTTGTGTGGGGTCCAGATAACCAATGGAGGATTTTAACCCATCATCGAACCAAGTCATAGTTAAAAAAAAGGTTCTTCTTCATTATTTTTCTTTCAATCTTTGAATCAGGCTTGACTTAACTTTCTTGAATTTATAGCACTGTGCTATTTCCTTAATTTATTTGTTGTTTTAATGATGGACACAACGTGTCACTTTAGAGTATTGCTTTTCAGACTGAGAGGCATTCATATTACATCTGATGTTTCCAGATCATAATTTTGTTTGTCAGTTCTGATTAACAATGTGCACCAATGCATACAACAGTGTGAAGTACACAACTGGATGTGATGGTCATCCTAAAGGCCTCCCAAATCAATCATGCTAAATTGCACTGTAGTGATACTTGCCTAGACCAAGGCCATCCTGCCAAACTCATACATATGATACTTATTTTCACATTACATGGATCAATGCTGAGCATGTTTAAACAAAGTAAAAACCTCTTACATTTCTATATTTCTTTAGAATCAGCACTCATGGCAATGCTCCCAGTCCCCATCTCCCTACCCCCACCTTCCAGTGCTCAACAAGCCCCAGAACCTCAGAGCTCCCATGTGCCAGCCCGAGAGATAAGATTTCCCAACTGCACTTGGACAGTTTTCAAGTGTAAATTCATCAAACTCCATTGGAAATTTGAATAGAAACACTTGCTGGATCTCAGCCCATTTTTGGCTAGGTCCAATTTAGCACTGCAACTTTTCAGTGTGCAGGAAGCACCTGTCAATTTTTGTGGATGGATGCATGCAATTGAGAAAAAGAATATGCAACTTTCTGCAATTCTCTGATTGACACGGTTTTCATTCTTTACTTACCTAAACCAAGCAGTTAGGTTTGCTGGCATGGGGATTGAGTTTGCTCGGGTAGAGATAAATTTCCTTGAGATGCAACAACGCCATAAATTCAGCCAAGGTTTAGTAACACCTTTAATACAAGCCAAAGTTACAATAATAAAGCAAGAGATGTCTGATGAAAATTCTTGCCATGATTGCACAGAGGTCAATTCAAAGTGCCCGGTAAACCAAATATTTTGTTTGGCTCCTTTTCTTTTGTTGCTTAGTTTTAAGATTTTAATCATAAAGAGATATATTCATACAATGACACAGCAAAGTTGTGGCCACTCACCCACTGAATCCATGCTTACCCTTTGATAGAACTGACTAATTAGTCCCACTCCTTGCTTTTCTGAACTTTTTTTTTTGCTTTTATCCATATGCTCATTTCCCTTTTTAAAGTTATTATTGAATCTGCTCATTCCAGATTATAAAACACTTGCTATATAGTTTTTTTTCTTTCAGGATCTCTCTGGTTCCTTTACTAATTACCTTAAAGCTGTGTTATTAGTTCACAACTCATTTGCTATACTAAACAATTTCTCCTTATTTACTCCGTTAAAAGCATTTATGATTTTGAAAACCTCTTTCAAATCACTTCTTAACCTTCTCTGCTGTAAGGAAAATAATTTCTTCTTCAGCACAACCAAGTGACTGTACCTGCATCACTAATACATTCCTGTAAATCTCTGTACTGGTTCCAAGAGCTTGAATTTCTTCTTATGTCTGGAGCCCAGAATTGTTCACAATCCTGCAGTCGATGAGTAACCATAGTTATGTACCAGTTGGACATAGCCTTTGTACTCTTGCCACTATGCACAAAACCTAGAGTCCCATAAACTTTATTAACTGCTTTGTTATCCCGCATTGCCAGCTACAAATAACTGAGAACAAATGTTGATTTGATGGTGGTTGTGGGGAGTCCAATCAATGCTGGGGGTGGGGGGAGGGTGGCATATTGCGGAACAATGGAAGTGCAGATGATCATGAGGGGAGATCTGATGGAGGGAGGGGCAGATGGTAGCTGGTAGTTGACAAGGGTCTGATTATTTGTATTAGGAGATGGTTCCAATTGAACAAGGTGATAGATAATGGAGGGTGGGGGAGGATGGGTAGCATATTAACTCAAGGATGGTCTACTCACAGTGGGATGAAATTGTGGTAGGCTGGTTTAATGGCAGGATTGAGGAGCACATGGTGCTCAGGAAGGGGTTGGATCACAGAGGGGAAAACTTGGGGGTCCAGTTACTGGAGGATGTAAAAGCACACAGTGCTTTGAGATTCTAAATGTAATCGGAAGGCAGATGGGGTTGGTCCAGGGGTAACGTTAGTCAGAATGATGAATCACTCAGTTAGGTTACTGTGGTGGGAGTTTCTGGGTATTTCTTGGGGCTGGTAGGGCTACTGAAGCTGAAATGTTTGCTACTGGCTCTACAAACTAGGACAGGTTGGATTCTTGTTTAGTATTTTTACATTTATAACCACCTAACTGAAGCAAAATTACCCTGTTTTGGAGAATTAAAGCTCCCTGCATAAATATAACAAAAATGAAAAAACTCTATAAAGTATATATCTAAAGATTAAAGCATAAGAAACAGAAAAGCATTGAGAGCTTGACAGAAGCAAAATGAGAGAGTAGAGAGAACCAAGCTGCTAACTCAGTGCAAGAGGGAAACAATATCTACCTTTCTCTTCATGCACAACATTTCATATTAACCAATTCCCTTTAATTCAAAATATTCTAGCCTTAGATTTCAGTGGAAACAAGCACGAAAGAGATGCTATACACATAAAGTGCTGGAGGAACTCAGCAGGTCAGGCAACATCTATGGAGGGACATAAACAGTTGACGTTTCGAGTCAAGACCCTTCATCAGGTTCATTCAAGAGATGCCGCTGGGGAATCTGGTACAAATAATGCTCGATGTTCATGCACCAACCTTATGTGAGCACTCAAGTATTTAGGAAGCGTCAATCATGATGTTTCCTATATTAACACACATTAGGCATGGTTAATTTATATCATGCCTGTAGCAATTTCAGAGGGGTGGGGGGATGACGTGGTGGTAAAGGTGGGTCAAGTTGCAGTGACAGGGGTATTATTGCAGTGCTTACAGACACATCTCATACCCTTAACCCCAAGAGCAATATCATGCACGCACACTGCAATACACTTTGCTCTCCCCCACAGGTGGAGGTTGCATACAACAGCAGACAGCTGCAGCCAACTGGCAAGGCCACATCGTACCCACAGCTTCAGTCACCTGGAAGTCAGCACGTCGCTGATCTTGGCTCAGGCTATCACATAGCCGGTGTCCAATGAGATCAGGGAAGGTGTCTAACCCTCCCTCATCTCGACTTGTGACTTACAGGTGGTGCATCACCAAGTGTGGAATTAACTCCCTCACTGTGTTTGATGATGCTTTCAACTTGCCTTTGCAACTACAGGAATTTCAATGATTTTTTTGGTCAATGATGCTCTCCAGAATGTTTTTATTTGGGAAAATGGGCTATGGTAATGCTACTGAATGTCAAGAAACAATAGTGAAACTGCACTTGATGCAGGTATCATTGCCAGGCATGAATGGAGCACCATTAGAACTTGCGAATTATCATTGCCAGTCCAAATGGTAGCAGGTCCTTGCTGCATTTAGGCAGATACTGCCACTTTGTGCCCTGGGCTAGCAGACCAGGCTTCTTATGTGAACGTCAGAGGTTTAAGTCAGGCCCTGACAGCACGACCGAGGAGGGCTTTGTGACATCATTACCTGCCATCATTGTTTGGCTCTTCCTGCTGCGGCTGCACGGAGGGCAAGGACTGTGCCTTCATGATGGTGGAGAATGGAGCAGGAGGCGGCAAAGTGCAGAACCCCATCTGAAGAGCACAGCTGGCTCCCAAGCAGTCAAGTGAGCAAGATCACATGGAGGATATCAACAATAGTCTCCATTAAGCTCCTAATGTCCCCTACAACCCCTTGACTACAAATGTACAAGCAAGAACTCAGTGTGGAATGAGAAACCAAGGAGGGGGCATTTGCCCCTCAAGGGCCAGCAGTGGTTCAAATACAATGGGATGGTGCTGATTATGGCAGTTTTTAACCAGTGGTCACACAGAATCTGGACTTGTGAGTGGAACCCAGTGCCATGTTGGTGCAGGCTGTCGCTCTCTAAACCATCAGTAAGTGCACAGTCAGGGCAAACCCATATATCTGCTGTGTCTGCCAAGGGAAAAGGAGCAAAATTCGGTTCTAAATTAGCAAAGGGCATGTGACATTCCCATTGGCAGCAGAGAACTCCAGAACTAAAGATATGTCATGCATCAACCACCAAACCACAGGCTTAGCTCAGGGCAACATCAGCAGAGTGGTCCAGGCAAGAGCTCTACGTGCACAAGATGACAGTCTTAGAAACTGTTAGGGCTGTGGATCAATTGCTTCTCAGTGAGCTGGAGGTAGGACCATTGTTCTTTGGGGGTAGACATGGTAACCTACCCTATGTCTCTCTTCCTCCTGGTCATTTGCAAGGCCAAAGGGTCTAAACGTTTTGAAGAATAAAAAGGCAACTTTCAGCTCGGAGATCAGTGAAATATCACTCAGGACTTCCAGTAACAGCCTTCAGCTATGACCCAAATTCAAGTTCAAGTTTATTGTCATGGGAATACATAACCAGGGTATAAGTGCCATGAAAATGAGCTTTTTGCAGCAGCAGCACAGTATATTATGAACATGACCAACATAAGTTACATAAGCTTAAGTTCATGTAAGTAACACCACAATATGCACCTGACAATCCTTGGAATCTCCTTTAACAGCACGGATGCAGGGCTTCTGGCATTGAGAACCCCTTTCTTGTATGGCCCACAATGAAAGCTAATTAGATAGAATAAAGTTCACAGCGGAGGGATGAATTGATATCACCCCCATATTCTCCCAATGGTTTGTGTGTGCACACTATGTGCTTGGTATTTTTCAAAAGTCACATTATGCTTCATGCTACAAAATCCTGATTGCATTTAGTGATTTAAATAACATCACAATTGAAATGTGGTATTATTTCAATCACATAGTGACTGAAAAAAACATACTCTGTTCAATTGACTTTCTATGCTGGTGAGCCCAGAGAAACTAATGCACAGTAATTTCTTCTCTCAGCGGGTATCAAACCTCTGGAATTCTCTGCCCAGAGGAGGGGAGATTCTAGATCATTAGATATATTTAAGTTGGAGATAGATAAATATTTGAAAGATCAAGGAATTGAGGGTTGTAGCGAACTGGGAAAGAAGATGAGTTGAGGCCAGCATAGATCAGCCATGATCACATTAAATTGCAGAGCAGGCTTGAGGGATCTAGTGGCCTCCTCCTGCTCCTATTTTCTTGTGTTTTTGTGTTCTTAATTAGCAGGCATAAATAGATGTCTGACAGACTGGTAGGGCGTACAGAATGATGCAGCCCAGGGATCTGCTCCGGGACTCTTCATTTTTCATTTCTATAAATGATTCAGACAGGGGCACAAGTTGATACTGAATCAGTTTGCTGATGATATCAAATTATTGTGCATAGCAAAAGTGAGTAAGAATGCAAAAACTTCAGGAAAGCATAAATTAGCTATGTGGGCAGATAGCATACTGCTCAATGCAGTGAAATAAGATAAGATTTCTTTATTAGTCACATGTACATTGAAATACACAGTGAAATGCATCGTTTGCGTAGAGTGTTCTGGGGCCAGCCCGCAAGTGTCGCCACACTTCTGGCGTCAACATAGCATGCCCACAACATCCTAACCCATTTGTCTTTGGAATGTGGGAGGAAACCAGAACACCCAGAGGAAACCCACGCAGGCACGAGGAGAACGTACAAACTCCTTACAGACAGCGGCTGGAATTGAACCCGGATCACTGGCGCTGTAATAGCGTTACGCTAACCAGTACACAGAAAATAACTGTCAATAGAAAACATCCCAAGTACAGTTTCTTAATCGCTGAGGAACATAAATCTCAAGATGTGGTGATAGACAAGTCTCTAAAGCTAAGAAAAATTATAAAAAGATGGGAGGGCTTCTGGATTTCGGTACAAAGGGAAGGAAGTGATGTTGAATCTGTGCAAGATATTAATTAGGAACATTGCACAAAATCTAGGTGCCTGTTGTAGGAAAGATAATAAGGCAGTTTAGTGTGTCTAGCAAAGATGCACTGGAATTACACCAGGATGTAAGGTTATGGTGATCAAAAAGGATTTGAAGAAACAAGGCTTTTCCACCCACCCCCCACGCCGAAACTTAGCAGGTTAAGGTATAAATCTAGGCTTTGAAGGCTTTTCAACATTATGAATGGTTTTGAGAGAATGAATAATCAAAGATTATTTCCACTGATTGATATACTGTATGTGGCATAAACTAACAAGAAATCAGAAGACTTTTCCCCCATACAGGAGGTTATTGCAACTGGGAACATTTTTTTTAAAAAAAGAAGTGTTGTCAAGACCGAATCTCAAACTTCCATTGAAGGAAATCAAGGGCTGACTAGCACAGGGATCTGCACACACCAAAATGAATGGTTGAAAGTTGGCACATTTCACCTGCAACTTCCTGTAATCATGGACAAGGCTTTCATAACATCCTTTAAATGGTAATTGGAAACAAAAGGAACGTTTGAAAAGCAATTAGAAAGGAAGAATATTAAACGTTGTGAGGAAAGGGAAATAGATTTATAGACAGTAGCCAGAGGACACACATAATAGGCCAAATCACTATTCTACAATATAATGCAGTTCTGTGCTAAAATCTCTAAACTCTCTAAACTAATAGGAGGTCCATTTGTATAATGTATTCCAAAGTAGATTTTAAATGAGTGAACTGTGAAGTATTTATCTATTTGTAACCAGTGTCAGCATAGAGTATGGTTAAATTAGATTTGTCTTGAGCAAACCTTCTTTAAGACCCATACATACAGAAATATTTTTGGTTGAATGTAAACTGATCAGTATGGGCTATGTTTTTAAAAGTTGAAGTATACTGGAATACCTTGAGATCATGAAAGGCATTAAATGCAAGTGTCTTTTCAAAAAAATGGAAAGGAGTCAAGTATGAGGAGGGTACACTCCCTTTAGTGTGAAATCAATGCCAAATTCCTTTTCAGAAGTTTTACTACGTTGGCTGGTACTAAACGATGAAGGGTGAAACTTCACTACGTTTATCAGGGCTCAGCACCACTTTGCTCAAAATAAACTTTCATAATTCAGTCAAGAACAAAAGCTGCCTTCATTTTAAAAGCTGCTCAAATAAATGAGGAAAAAAAACTTTTTAAGCACGGTGTAAGGAAGTTTTCTTTGATTCTGCCCAAATGTTGGTTTCTTTTAGCTTCCTCACTTTCATTCCTAGCCATACATGGTACACAGTCATTTTTATGCAGCTACATTTTGTTTTTTCAGATGCTAGTGGTTTATTATTACCATAGCACAGAGCTGGCAGGCACTCAAGAAAAACCCCAGATAAATATCCTAGCGATGCAGAATCACATCAGTGAAAGGTCTGAAAATACCTGTATTATTATTTTGGAGAATTTGAAACATCTGCATATACAAGTATAGAACCATTTATTGGCACTATACCCTCTGATTCCTCAGCCCACTTCCCTCCCCAAGAAATAAAAACACTGTGTAAAACTTGATGGAAAGAAATTCTTATTTTATTAAATGATTGGCTTCCCTGTGGGTCTGGCTGGTGCTTCAGGCTGTCACCTGTGGTGGGAGGCTAAATTATGGTCTGCGATATTTTGTGTAAATGAACACAAGGTGCCATTATTGTAATTTATGATAGGCCATAATTTGCTGTAGGAGTGAATCTAATAGCATCTGCCACTAGTTAGACTTGCTCTTGGATGTGCAGACATTAAATTTTCCCTGCATGGCAAGTTGCTGAGAGTGAAGGCTAAGAACATGACAGTGAAGAAAACAGGCCAGTAAGTTCCACAGAGAGCAACTCTTCTTATCCAATCAGGATGAAGAATAATAAAGTTAACAACACAAGGCCCCAAAGTCCCATGCAAGTTAGAACAGGCAAGCCCTAGCTTTGCATGCACAAACACACACCACAGCCTTCACCTTGCAATCTCCCACCATGTTGGAGGGAAACTGCAGAGAGGGAAGGGAAGCAGGTTGCCAGAGCAGTTGAGGGCAGTGATGGATGAGATGATCAGTGGGGAGAAGATTGTGGGGGAGGAGAAAGGATTGGTGCTAAGAATGGGAGGAAGTTGCCTGGGGAAGAGGAGAGGATGTGAAGTTGCAGTGGGGTGGGAGAGAAACGTGAGGGTGTATTGTAGGAAGAATTGGCACCAATGACCAGGGAGCCAGCAGAGAAAATTGGTCCTGGGGA
Source organism: Pristis pectinata (assembly GCF_009764475.1). Classification (NCBI taxonomy): domain Eukaryota; kingdom Metazoa; phylum Chordata; class Chondrichthyes; order Rhinopristiformes; family Pristidae; genus Pristis; species Pristis pectinata. The sequence goes on along the minus strand of NC_067407.1, from coordinate 29,009,113 downwards.
GATGATAAGGATAGTGTCACAGAGGAAGTGGATGGACAGAGGGAGGGTTCAGACAGAAGATCTAGGGGTGGTAAAGAGGACAGTGACAGAGAGGTGCGGAAGGCATGGATAGGAAATGTAGACTGATTGCAAGGGGTTGGGGTAGGAGATCACAATAGATGTTTAGATAAAAGAATGTTGGGGGAGATGAGGAGAATTTAAAATAATGTGATCATTGTATGATTGGTGTAAATGGGTGGTGAATGGTTGGCATGGACTTGGTGGGCTGAAGGGCCTGTTTCCATGTTATATGCCTCCATAACTTTAAGATTGATACATCGTAAGAGAGTCTTCACTCCCTGATAGCAACCTCGGTAGAGATAGACTCTTTAACTAAGGCAGGAGCAGGCTTTAATCATTCAGTTAAGACCCTCTCCAAAGTTTGACATCTGCCTCTTTGTCAGTCATGTATGAATTAAATTGTCATCCAAATGACATCAATAGTGCAATGTAAAATGCCTAATGACATCATTGTACAAACATAGCACTCACCATGACAATGCATGAACAAAAGACCTGATTATATTTATTGATCAAGTTTCAGATAAAACTCTATTACATAGTACGTAATATGTTAAACTACACAATAGAATTTCTAGGTCAGTGAATTCAATGTCAAGTCAGGTGCTGAAAGGAGACAGAGTGAAAGAATGATTAGGTTGTGAGAGACAAAAAAGTGCAGTAAAGAACGATTAAATAAACATTTTAATATATTTTTTAAAGCTGTAACAATTAAAAATTGATGAAAAAAACTCACTTGTAACCATGTAACTGAAGAAAGCCTTGAGACAGCAAAGCCACAACCCTGCTTTGACTTTTTGACATATTTGAATGTCCTTGACATTCAGCATGAAACATCTATTTAAACTAAACAATTAAGATGTTATAAAATTAAAAAAGATAAAATCATATCCAATATTTAAATCATTTAAAACATTACTGCAAGCTCTGCAAAATTTCTTCGTCACAGCCAAAAAGCTGAATGACATTGGGAATTCTGCCCCAATTGGGAAATTCCAGCAAGTTTGTTCTTTGCTGTTAGATTTGCCGCCAACCCATTTATCACCAAGAATTTGTCAACAAGATCAGAACTTCTCCAAATTCTAAACCTATCAGTATTTATGTGAATAAATTATAGCAGTCCACCACAGAACTGCCTGCAAAACCTCAGCCATTTACTGAGCCTGAACTAAAACACCTTGGTGAGGTGACAGCTCTTTCTCTGGTAAAAAGGAGCCACAGCAACTAATGCTCCTTTTAAGTTCCCATTTTTTGAAAATTAGCCAGTGATGTAAACCCTCACAGGGAGCTGGAAATTGGGCACATAGTAACTGTTCGGTCTGTGGAAACCTCATTTAAGGACGCTCAGATTCTTGGGAAAAAGCTTGATGTCATGCGGATGCATAAAATATAAGTTTAAATCAGATCCCTCACTGACCAAAACATATACTTAAGACATTTTAATTGTGGATCCAGTTTCAGGAACCCTGCTTTGTTTAAAAAAAACATTGAGTAGAGTGGCAAAAGCTCTTAATGTTAATTTTTAACATTATGATGCAGGGAGGAGCAGAAGTTGTTCTCTGGACTCTGCAAGAAGCACTGAAGCCAAATCCAAACTCTCAAAGAAAATTGATAACAGTTGAAAGTAATAAATTGAAAAACTTGAACCCAAACCCCCAACGGCCTCCAATCCACTGGCTTCCTGCTTTAGCAGTGGCAAGATTAGGGGCATGAAGCTACGATATTCACACAATGTGGATTGGCCAATGAAATTGGCCCAGCTACCACAAACTTAAATCTGCAGATGCTGCAAATTTGAAATAAAAAATGAAAATACAGGAAGCAGGACAGGCAGCATCTGATGAATATTTCCAGCATTTTCTGTTTATACTGCCTCAACTTTAACCTGCTTTGAAGGTTCATCACTGGCAGGTTGAGATGACTAAGCCTCAAGACACTTAGAAGTTGAAAGTAGCTGAGGGTAGGGGAGAAATTCCATGCATCTTATTACTTTCTCAAGCTCTCTTCTTAACTGCCCCGCAAACCTCTGACCTCTGGACCTGGACATCAGACTCCCCCTCATACCACCACTCTGGGTTGGAACTCTCATGCCCACGCACCATAGACATAGACGATTGGGGTGTCTGCAGCCTCCTGTGCAATTCTCCCCACCTGACTGGCTGACCTCCAGGCAGGAATTTTGTCGAAGTTGAACCATGCACATTTCGGAGCCAAAGCACTACACATGGGGAAACTCAACCTTTCTTGTTTCCCAGAAGAAACTTCTCCCTTCCACCCCTTTACACCTATCTCCATACCTCTATCCAGTCTACATAGCCAGCCACCATCAGGATTCAGTCTCTTTTGTCCTTTGATCCACCTGCACAACTCTGTGGACCTTATCACATTTTAAAACAAGTGCCAATGGGTGGCCCTCTGCCTGCCCGACCTATGCTCCTCAGAGCCGTCCATCTCTCTCTGAGCACCATTTCTCTGTTGTACCATGGGGAGCACATACTGCTTTCTGACTCCTCAGTAGAAATTCTGAGTAGACAATGCCAGGAAACCCTAACAATGCCCACAGGGGATTTATCCAAACTGAGAACATTCCTTACATTGCTTTTAATGTCGGCGTGTGTAGGACCTCCTGCAAACTTAAGATGTCATATTAGTTTAATGTACCATACTAGCTCGTATTGCTGCTAGTCCTGTGTAACTCAATTATTCCCCATTCTCTCCCCCGGCCCCCCACCCCCCCCACCCCACACACACACACACACACACACACACACACACACACACACACACACACACAAAATTCAGGGTGTAATAGTAATTAATAGTACTTTATTTCCAATTTGATCCCTGCATGAAGTTCAGCCTGTGATCCCAGTCTTCTCTCACTATGACTGCTTGGTAGGTACGTTAGGTACAATGGAGTTAATAGCCTTTGATGTTAGGTCAGTTCCCACAATGGACCTTGAGGGCATAAATTCTAATGCAAGGAGATCCTATTGCTACATGATTGCTCTTGTTGGGGACAAAAGGTGAATACTGTTGTTAATATGTAGCTATCCATAAACATCAAACAAAAACTTCAAGCCAATATATTCCCATCTCTGCCTGATCAGAAGTCTCTGCCAGGGTAGCATTGGCCAATAATATGGCAGGATTACTCAAAAAAAAACTTGGCCTTCTGAGACCTCTCCACCATTTTTGTTCTTGACCCATCTCATTTACTGCTGAATGACTGGATACGATTAGTGGGAAGCCACTTGAAGTTGTGCTCAAAACTGGTTATCTTCCCAAGGGCACTGCCCTTTTTTTGCGCACTTCTACTTACAAGAGCTCAAAGTCAAAGTTGAATTTATTGTCATATACACAAGTACATGTATGCACAGGTGCAATGAAAAATTTACTTGCAGCAGCAGCACAGGCACATAGTATTTACAAGGAAAACATAAATTAAACACAAATAATATACATATTTTACAACAAAAAAGCACAATTAGAACTAAAAGGAACAAAGTCCATTTTAGTGCTAAGTGATCAGAGTGGTCATAGTGTTTCTAAGCTGTAGTGGCGATTAGGGTTTTGCCGGTTAGTTCAAGAACTGAATGGTTGAAGGGAAGTAGCTGTTCTTGAACCTGGTGGTGTGGGACTTCAGGCTTGTGTACCTGCTGCTTAATGGTAGCTGCAAAAAGATGGTGTGGCCCAGATGGTGGGGATCTTTGATAATGGATATTGCCTTTGTGAGGTGCCGCCTCCGGTAGATACTACCAATGGTGGGGACGGAGTTGCCCATAATTATCTGGGCAGAGTCCACTACTCTCTGCAGCTTCTTACGTTCCTGCGCATTCAAATTGCCGTACCAGACCATGATGCAACTAGTCAGGACACTTTCAACAGTACATCGGTAGAACTTTGTTAGAGTGTTCAGCTCCTTAACCTCCTAAGAAAGTAAAGATACTGGCGCACTTTCCTCATGATTGCATCTACATGCTGGACCCAGGACAGGTCATCCGATATTTTAACGCCCAGGAATTTAAAGCTGCTGACTCTCTCCACCGCCGATCCCCCAATGTAGATGAACACATGTTCACCCTCATTCCCCTCCCTGCAGTCAACAATCAGCTCTTCAGTTCTGCTGACGCTGAGCAAGAGGTTGTTCCAACTCTGTAGGATGCATAGGAGTTTCTTTTGTCCATCTGTTTAATTTTATCTTTTTACAATTACGCCACATTTTTTTGTCCCAACCTTGACTAATTCTTTAATGGCTGGCAATACCATTTTAAGAGCTATACTCTTGCAGAAGCTTCCAATTTCAAGCCACAGGAAAAGCTCTCTGGAACAGCAGTTGCTGCTCCAGCAGCCTTATTCCATTCAGGGGAGTACTGCATCATAAAATTGGATCAGGCCTCTTCCTGCTCTCTATTAGAAAATTGGGGCTTTAGCATAATCCTTGGTCAAGGTGCTCAAGCATTATGAGATAGGAGGCGGCATCTTGTTCGTACCAACTTCTGGCAGAGAAATACTGTACTTGGCTTCTGTTTCTGTCTACCTTTCTTCCTGCTATTATGCCCTTCAAGTCTCTTATTCAACTTGCAAAAAGGGAAAAAATCCCTTTTGCTGCATCTGGAGTCTGTGCAGTAGTTAGCAAAGGCTCACAAATATGTGGAGCACTAATATTGTTAGACTAGTACTTGACATTATAATTTATATTGATGGTGTACTATATTAAAGTTATTAAATTAGTTTAATCAAATTTATATTAGATTGCAGGAGTATCATGTGTTGGCAGTTATCTGCATTTCAAAAATGTTAATTTGTTTTAAACTTAATCATGTCAGCGTCAGGTTATTGATTTAAGCTGAGTTACTTATTGCATTCAAAGCATTGTCATTGCTGTGCTACCCGTACCTGGTTGAACAAATTATGCTCGACTGTATTTTGAAACAAAATCCAGAATATACATTGAACATACTACCCTGGCCCTCCCTGGTAAACACTGCTTGTTGATCTTGCATTCGGAACCAGAGACTGCAAAAGGACAACAGTTGCAATGGGAGTTCATTTTCCTCATTATATAAAGACCTGCAGACGGACTGTCAATCTGGTGCAAATGATGCTTGGTAATTAAAATCGCATGGACAAGGCACTGAATAAATTAGAAGTCTGCTGCTTGCTCCACCCTCAGCCCCACCTGTTGAATTACAAAAACAAAATCAGCGTTTAGAGCTTTCTTTCAAAAATTACCATCTAGAGTGGCAAGCTATTGCTAATCATACTTGTTTGAAAGTAACTTGCTCTTTAAATGAATTCTGTATGATCCTGCTGATGGTTGATTCATAATTTGGAAAATTGCCTTTGGATAATGCTTAGGGTAGGAAAGTTACCCACTGGTGCTGTAGACTTTAGAAGTTGAAGGAGTTGGGACAAACGGTGCAGTGAATTGATGCAGAGAACAGCACACCACAGACCTTTAGTGTGGATTTACATTTGAAATTATCCAGTTGGTAATTTCTAGACTGCAGTCTGGATGTCTGGAGAAGGATACTTAAAAATAAAGTGAAGTATTTCCCTCCAGGGAGACAAGTCAGAGGACAAGTTAATGGACAGCTGATGGGACATCTAAGAGGTTGCCAAGGGTTAACATTATGTTTTGGCTGTACATGTGCTGAGCCTTGTGCCTGCTGGTACAGGTTAATACTCTGTTTTCACCTTTGTTGAATGGCACGGATCTTGCCCTGACATTGAGCAGAAGTGATACTGAACAAAAATGTGATAATGTATTTAGAAGTCCCCTCCTCCGACCTCCTTAAATTGGGAACAATGCCTTAAGAAAAATATAGCATGATTATTGATGCTGCTTTATATGAATAATTAACTGACTCATCTAAAGTGAAATTTAAATTAATGTAAATGAATGTAGTTTGAAATTAATATAAAAATGGCCTTGGTGCATGTGACAATAATAAACCAATTTACCCCTGTACTACCTCAATGTACTTGTATGGATGGCTTGCAAAACTAAGTTTTTCACTGTACTTCCGTGCATATGACAATAATAAACTAATAATTAATTCTGAATAACTTTTGTTGGCCACTTTATCTTCTGTAACTTCACGTTAATGCAACTAGTCACTGCCTCAGAGTCAGCTAAGGACTGCGTTTACAAATGAGTGCCTTCCTGAAAATAAAAAGGCATCTTGACACTGCATTTAAATGACTGGTTCCTTTTAAAGTTTAAAAAAACTATACCAGTAAATGGTAAAAGCTATTTCAGTAAACCACCCCAAGGGAAACAGGTATGATAAGAAAAACCTTGCATTGAAGAAGATCAGCTGTTGCAAATGTCAGTTGTTACCATGAGGGCTTTAGAATTCCAAGGTTCTGTGTTCCATTAAATTCTTCTTTTAGAAAAAGCACCTTATATTGGGAATTATTGATCCACGTACTACTTATTCAGACTGTATTGCAAAAGTAGGCCACTTTCTTTGTGGTAAATACAGACTAATAATAAGGTTTTAGCTCGAGCAATCTTGGCTAAGTTTCAAACCTTTATGCACCCTCAGTAGATTTATTTCCCCTCTCATCATGCCCTTCCCCCTTCATAGCAGTCAGTTGAACTGAGCTATTTTAATGGAAGTGAGCTGCTGCACTCGGGATGCCATTAAGCCCATTTTACTAATTGTTGTGCAAGAAAGCCAGGGTGTGGAGCAACAAGTTAAGTGTGCTCTTCTCCTGCACTCAACCCAAGCATTTTAGTGAACCCATATGTAGACCAAACTGTAAACTTTACAACATCCAGCACTTTGAACAATTCATCTCATTGAGCCATGGGACGCAGGGACCCAGACTAAATCCAGATCAGTTCTTTGCTTGGAACCCTGCAGATTGGTGTAGGTTGGAGAGACCCCATTTAAGCAAACAAAACAGGAAATACTGGAAACAATCAGAAGCTTAGACAGCATCTGTGGAAAGAAAAACAGAGTTAATATTTCAGGTAACAGGACTTTCGAAGACCCTAACAATCTGAAACATTAACTGTGTTTCTATTTCCACAGATGTTGTCAGTCCTGTTAAGTGTTTCCAAAATTTTCTGTTTTTATCTGTAATTGTGGCATAAGTTACCATAGAGTTTGGTGAAAAAGAGATTTAGCTGTTGAATAAAGATTGAAAAATACTTCTTTTTCTCTGTCACAAAACATAGTAACAACCATTTCTTGGTCATTACGCATCACTCAGAAAATTCAACCAAAGCACTCGTGTCATGAATGACCCTTGCAATTCCAGAGCAATTTCTACATCAAAAGCACAGGATTGACATCAATCTCCATGCAATGGTCCTTTTGAACCATTATAAGGATGTCTAGTTTGTGGAGGGAGGTTGGAGGGAGGTTGGAGGAAGGTGGAGGTGGTGTATGATAGGGTATTCCTGGGACAACATATTCTTACAACAGTACCTGAAAAGCCCACCCCTCTGCATTAACACATCATTGTCACTTCTGACACCACAATCTTTCCCTCCCCCTTTGCTGCCTGTCCCAACATTCCCTTTTGCTGCCATTTTTGGCCCCCGACCCCCATCAACACTCTAGGCCTCCAGTCATCTCTCCCCACTGACCCACTTGGCTCTACGCCCTCCTGAGAATAGCCTTTCTCAGTATATTTTTGCCTAGGGCCTCAATTAGAGCTGAAGTCTGATGCAGTGGACCTGTGACCAAAAGAGTCATCAGTTCCTTTCATCTGTACCATTCTAAATGCACTATTATGGGTTCCAAAGAATCTGCAGGCAATGATCTTTTGCACCTAGCAGTTAGCAAGTCCTGTTTCAGATTGCTGACTTTTAATCTACTATCTGAATCAAACCCCGGCATAGGATGTGTGGGACACACAATACCAGGTGGTGCATTTGCCCAGTAAGAAGCCTTCTACTTTTGAATGGAAGGTCATGAAGGTGTTAGACAGACTCTCTACTTTTGCTACAGAAGGTAGTGACATTGGTGCATAATCTGGTATCGATGTAGACTCTGATCAGTTATACAATCTCCATGCAACACACCTCCTACCCATCATGTCTCTTTATTCCAAATGAATAACATCAGGATAATGACTATAATGAAGAGGATGAACAGAATTTTTCACCAGTGTTTTGATTCGATCCTGACATCCAGTGCTGTCTGTGTGGAGTTTGCACGTTCTCCCTGTGACTGTGTGGGTTTGTGAGAAGGAGTTTGTGAGGGGGACTGAATACAGTGGAGTCTACCTTTCTAATATTTAGTTTATCTCAGAATATTTTATCTATGGAGTGTCTACTGAAAGATTGTTAAGACAATTTGCCAAATATTCAATAATTCTGCTTTTAAATTTGATGATCCACAATTGCCTCTTTTACACATGGTAATAAAGGCTCACAGGCACTTAGGCTGACAGCTTCACATACTTAAATCTAGCTCCATCAAGCTGGTTAACCTTTGAACTCAGTTACCATAGTTACCATCTTACTTTCACATTACTGCTATGGACTGGTTTAATATTTCCTGGAAGTTTGTGCATCTTCGGTGTTTAAAAGTCATTTACTAAATAAAATAAAACAATGTGGAATACATGAAGGAAAATAAAATGACATTATGGTCATTAGTTGGTGGTCTGATGCTATAAAATATTCGCTTACCAATGCACTAGGTTACTAGATGATAGGGCACTCACTCACATCATGATTTCCTGTCTTGGCCATGTAATTTGGGGCAATTTCAACAACAGTGAAGTGCTTCCCCAGCAGAAAAAAATGACCAGTAATGGACTCAATAAGTGAGTAAATCACGTAAGTGGAAGAAGTAATAGGTTTGTTTGTACAGGATGTTGGGCAAGTCAGAAGAGGGAGACTGCTTGCAAATTGCTTGGTATTTGATTCAGTGCATTCAAGAGGCAGAGCAGTGCAATGGACAGAGTTCCCATAAATAGTTAACTTTGCCTTTTAGTGTAAACACAGAACAGGATTTGGAAATATAAGAGATTTTTTTTAAACATTTTATGACACATTTTTAACATTCACAAAACCATTGAGATATACCTTATGAACATATATCCAGATGTAATGGCTTATTTGCAAGACAGCACACTTAAACCATTTACATGTTGAAAATTTCAGTGGAAGCTGAATGTCTATAACAAATTTGCAGTGTTGAGTAATTACACAACGTTCAAAGGGATGACAAAATGAATACACAGAGGAAGCATGTTCATGGTTGTACAAAACATTGGTTGTACCACACTTGGAGTATTGCGTGCAGTTCTGTTCACCATGCTATAGAAACAATACGATTAAGCTAGAGAAGCTGCAGAAAAGATTCACAAGGATGTTGAAGCAAAAAAGAAGACAGCTGGAGGAACTCAAGTGATCTACCAGCATCTATGGAGCGGAAGGAATTGTCAAGGTTTTGGGTCGAGACCTTGCATCAGAACTGTCCTGATACAGGGTCTCAACCTGAAAGCGTGACGATTCCTCTCTCCCCACAGATGCTGCTCGACTCACTGAGCTCCTCCAGAAGATTATTTTTTGCTCCAGATTCCAGCATCTGCAGTCTTTTGTGTCTCACAAGGATGTTGCCAGGACTTGAAGGCTTGAGTTACTTGAGCTGTCAAAGGAAGTGGTAGAGGTGGGTACAATTACAACATTTAAAAGTAATTTGGACGGGCACATGGAAAGGTTTGGAGGGATTTGGGCCAAGTGGCACTCGATTAGATAGGCACCTTAGTCAGCAGGGATGAGTTGAGCCAAAGGGCCTGTTTCTGTGCTCTATAGCTCTGTGACTCTTCTTGCTGAGCTTTGAATATCTCTGCAAAACATGTTTCCTTGGGGCATCCTTTACTACTCTGACTAACTTCTTTTGAAACTGGATGACATGAAGGACCAAGAGCACGTTTAACACCATTCAGTGTCATAGATAAACAGAGTAGATCAAAACTTGGCACCATGGTCAGAAACAAGCTCTTCAGATAAACCACGACATGCTAATGCACTTGCAACTCACCTATAGCACATATAGTAATGGTGCACGAGTCTATGTGTTTCATTTCAATCCACTTTGAATGACTATTGATCAGTACCCTGAAGTTCTCTCATTAGGTGGTACAAATGCCACTGACGCTCATTAACATTGTATGGTGCTGAATCTTGCTTGGAGGAAGGTAATATTGAATTGTGCTACAACACTTACCACTTCCTTTATGATTGTCTCTCCAGCTGAATGTATTGGTATTGGTATTAGTATTGGTTTATTATTGTCACTTGTACCAAGGTACAGTGAAAAACTTGTCTTGCATACCCTTCGTACAGAGCAATTCATTACACAGTGCAGTGAGGTAGTACAGGGTAAAAACAATAACAGAATACAGAGTAAAGTCTCACAGCAACAGGGAAGTGCAGTGCAGGTAGGCAATAAGGTGCAAGATGATAACGAGGTAGATTGTGAGGTCAAGAGTCCATCTTTTTGTACTAGGAAACCAACCGTTCAATAGTTTTTTCACAGTGGGATAGAAGCTGTCCTTGAGCCTAGTGGTATGTGCCCTCAGGCTCCTGTATCTTCTGCCTGATGGGAGAGGGGAGAAGAGACAATGCCCTGGGTGGATGGGGTCTTTGATTATACTGGCTGCTTCACTAAGGCACCGAGAGGTATAGATACTCATCCAGCAGATTCTTATAGATTCTCTTTGGAGCAGATCCCCAGAAAACTGTGTACAAAAGGTCTAGAGCCAACAGTTGCTCCAGCAGAACCTCGGCTTTTTAGTTTCACCTCTGAGCCTCCAACACTCTCAAGTATGGTGTATCATCCATTGCAAGTTCTCTGGAAATGAACCGGCTAGTTGCTAATCCACCATGTGTGTGTCTTTCTGAGGAAAGACCAGAAATGCAACAGCTGGAGGAGACAAAATCCTTTGACGAGGATTGCTGTTTGGTTAACCAAATTGAAAACATCCTATAAAAACACCAACTTGCAACCATAACGTAGAGCAGGAGAAGATGATCAATGACAAATGTAGACTTATTAGAACTTCTGAATATGATTCCGAGTAAGACCCGCGTATGATTACTGATGAGTTGAAATTTTCCAGACTATGCATAGCTTCTATCAAATACTGGAATCATCTGGCATATGATTATATATTAAAACATGTTATTCTAACCTTGTGTAAATTACAAATGAGGCCAAATTTAAAATATTTATGCAATTTCAGGGCCCCTCCTTTTAAAAGATACTAATGCTTTGAAGTGGGTTCAGAGTAGAGTGTTGAAGATCCTCTGGGACAGAGGCTATTTTGAAGTTGGGGCCCTCGGTTTTGAAAAGAGCTGAGGTTCAGCCAATTAACTCTTTCTGAATGGAGTTGGATAAATATTGTCCAGTGTCCTAGAGCTCACAAAACTAAAGTTGTTAATACGAAAGAAAAGACCGAAGGAAGGCCTGATCCAAGCTCCTAACACGGTCTGCACTGCATGTGATGCAAGTAGAAACAAGATATTTGGCATTAACCTTTGAGCAGAAACCTAATCTATACAAAATTGGAGACGATGGATTGAAAGAAACCTTTTCCTCCATAGCATAATGTGCATATTGAACAAATTCCAAACGAAAACAGCTGAGGTTCAGCCAGTCAGCTCCTGTACAAGGGAGCTGGATAAATATTTGTTTGAGAGGAATATTAAAAGTCATATCATAACTTTAAGCTGATACTGGGCACATCATGGGGCCATGAATATTATAGAATTCTGCTTAATTATTCTTGGAATCAGAGGATATTATTCAGAACCTTCCTTAAGGGTTTGAATAAGTGGATTTAATTTGTGTATCGTGGAAAGAATAGGTTTAATGATCTGAATGATTCTTTCTGGTTCAATACTTCGACACTTTGGCACCGTTTCCTGCCAATCAAACCCACCATGCCAGAACTCAGCAGTGAAAAGTAAAGATGACCAGCATGAGAACACAAATATCATCACTCTGAAAGTGACTTTTCCTTCAAACCTGCAGCCATTCCAAATGGGAAAAACAATTCCAAATGTCACAAATCATTTTCTGTAGCAAGTTTTATAACTCTATAATAGCTAATAAATTGGCCATTGAAGAACAAATGGCTGCCCAAAACCAGTGGAAATAAATATACATCAAATCTGAGGCCACCTGAATTGTTGATACATAATTGCCCCAAAATTGCTATGGTTTTGCCCCAAAACAAGCAGAAGGTATGAAATAAGGTGCAAAATCATAGCAGATATAATTTCATTATTAAATTATTAATCTCTTGCTCAGATTATTTTATTATTTTCCTTCTGTGACTATGATAACATTTAGCAAAAACATTTTGTTACTAAATTCGTCCAGACAAATCTTCAGGCTGTTGAACTATTGCTCAAGAACAAAATAGAAAAGAGGTAAAACCAGCCAGCAGCCTATAGGCATGATAAAATTAGAAGTGAATAATCAAGCTCTTTATTATTTCTGCTTGCTCTGAGTTGTGGCAGATTACAACCCAGTTTGTTAGTAATGGGATAGCTGGACCATTTACCACATTTGAGCTTCATTCTGAAGGATTGTCAGATTCAGTGCAGCCTAAAATTATGTTGTCTAATGTTTATTTAACACCAGCCTCAAGTAACCATTGTGCAAGTTGTTGTCCTAGCGACAGATTTTAAAGTTAACTGGATAATTACAGAAACAATGGAGCTGCTCGTTTTATAAATATAGGGAAGGAATCACAAGGTTGAGCTGTCTATAGGATGGAGGATGTAGTTGGCACAAAGTAGCCTTGCTTTTCTGATTTATTAAATACAACCCAAGGTTGGTTTTGTTTTCCAACATGCTCATTTAGCAAATGGACACAAGTGTAGAATTAGATGGTATAACAGAGGTAAAGGAGGTTGGGAGTAGGTGACCAGAGGAAAAAAACTCTCTTGATTATAAATCTATGACTTAATCCTAGCTAGCTTTAGGGTCTTTTTACAGACTACCTAGTCAATCAGTGGAAGAGGTTTGCGATGAACAGACAAAAAAGCACAAGAGACTGGGAAAGTTAATTTCATGTTTGGCCTCAAAATGTAAGGATCAGAATTAGTGAATGTAATTTAAGACCCAGTAAATAAGAAAAGCAATATTCACCTTGGCCTGTATTGTAAATGGCCTTACTCACTGAGAAACAACAACCACAGAATGACCTTGTTTAACATTCTGAAGACCCATTAATACCAAATACCAGGAACCAAGTATATAATTTAAAAGAGATTATATGCAAAAAAATAAGATAAGGGATGTTCTTCAACATAAATGGAAAACCTACCCATGATCAATACAGTCAAACAACACAGGTGTGACCTTAAGTGGATTAATAAATCAAAATGAATCAAAGGAAAAATGGTCATTTAAACATTAAGGATGAGAGGAGGAGGAGCTCACTGGTTCACACAAAATCAAGTTAAAAGGATAAAAAGGATCAAAATCAAAAGGATAGTTGGATGGGCTGCGAGACCATTAGAAGCCAACAATAATACAAATTGTGACTATTGTCTTTAATCAGAGAAGGTATGAGAACATTACAAGATGCAAACTGCTTTGAAACTAATGATACACACGAGACAGCTTAAAAAAAACTTTCAGTGATTATGTCACTAGATAAGTTTTCCTCCTAATTCAAGTAGGATAGTTCTAAGCAAACTGAAGTGTCCTAAAACAAATAAATCCCTAGGTTAGATGTATTTATCCCAAAGTACTGAGAGAGACAAGGAAGAAGATTTGTAAGGCAGGTAATTATTGTAAGGGATCTATGGGGATGAGGATTAACAGTTCATCAGATGAAGCACCTTTGACCTGAAACATTAACTCTGTTTCTCTTTCTGTAGATGCAGCCTGACCTGCTGAATGTTTCCAGCATTTCCTGGTTTTACTAGAGTAGGATCACACCTCTAGGTCCCACATAACAAAGTTCACCTTGCTGCCTGACAAACTGCTTTGTGACCACCAGCATGTTGTACAATACATCTTCCAGCTTCAGTGTGGTGAGCTGCATCAGGACTCCCATTTAGTGCCCCATGGCTCATGTTAAATTTGAAACAAGGTGAATTGTCAAAATAATAGGAGCCTCTTGGTTTCTGAAATGGGTGAGTGGCTTGCTAACCTCCACTTCTCAGCTGACAAAAATGCAAAAATCAAAACTATTCATAGAGCTGTACAGCACAGAAAGGGGTCCTTCGGCCCACCACATCCATGCCAACCTTTTTTGCTCATCTACACTAATCCCATTTGCCCACTTTAAGGTAAGATATTTTTATTAGTCACACGTACATCGAAACACACAGTGAAATGCATCTTTTGCGTAGTGTTCTGGGGGCATCTCGTAAGTATTGCCATGCTTCCGGCGTCAACATAGCATGCCCACAACTTCCTAACCTGTACGTCTTTGGAATGTGGGAGGAAACCGGAGCACCCGGAGGAAACCCACGGAGACACGGGGAGAACGTACAAACTCCTTACAGACAGTGGCCGGAATTGAACTCGGGTCACTGGCGCTGTGAAGCGTTACACTAACTGCTACACTACTGTGCCTGCCTAGGTCTGTATCCTTCAATGTCTTGCCTATTCAAGTGCCTGTTTAAATGTCTCTTAAACGTAATGATTGTATCTGACTTCTCCACCTTCTCGGGAAGCGAGTTCCAGATGTCAGCCAATCTCTGTGTAAAACACTTTCCCCTCAAATCCCCTTTAGAATTCCTTCCTCTCACCTTCAACCTATGCCCTTTTGTTTTTGATATCCCTACCATGAGGAAGAAAAAATTCTGACCATCTATCTTGTCTGTGTCTCTTATAATTTTTTATATACCTCTATCACATCACCCCTCAGCCTCCTTCACTCCAAGGAAAACACTCCCAGCCTATCCAATCTCTTCCCATAACCAAAGTTCTCCAGTCAACATACTGGTAAATCTCCTCTGCACTGTCTCCAGCGGAACCACATCCTTTGCATAATGTGGCAACCAGAACAGAAAACAGTTCTCCAAGACCAGTCTAACCAGTGTTTAGTAAAGTTGCAAATAACGTCTCAATTTTTATATTCTATGCCCTGACCTGTGAAAGCAAGCATGCCATATGTCTGTTTCCCTATCTACCTGTGTTGCCAACTTTTAGGGAACCATGGACTTGAGCTCTAAGGTCCCCCTGTTCGTCAACATTCCTAGTGCCCTACCATTTACTGTACATATTCTACCCCTATTTGACTATCTGGATTGGCTTTAGTCTTTTTAGACAGTCCCTCTGGATCAAGGATGCCTTGCTGCCACTGAGTGGATAGTACTTGTGTGTGATTTTTTTAAAAATGTGGCATAGCCTTTGCACACCAGCTACAATAGTGTTGACAGAGCAATGTCTTGTTCCAATGGCAAGGACATTCATGGCAAATGGAGACCAGACCCTGAACTTCTGCTCAAGATGTCTGATGGGAACTTGGGAAAGGAAAATGGATTACGTGTTATGTTTGTTCTTCATCAAGAGTCAAACTTTGTGTGGGTTTAACATCTGAACATTTTTATTAACCAACAACAGACTGCTTTGTTTTCCCTCTCCTTTTACAGCCACTTCCTGTTCTCCCATGTGACCCCTTGCATTGCCTACTGGGAACTGTAGTTCTTTATTATAACTGCATAATAACACATTAAGCACTGAAGATGAAGACCCTTTGTCTTGGTATGGTATTACACCACTGTCTTTTATATGCATTGTCTACCTTAATTTCAGGAAGGATCTGCAAGGCTTCTGTACATCAAGTTTCTCCCGGTTTTTTTCCCCCACCTATTTCCTTGGCTGGGCTTTTCGCTGCTTCAGCACAATGAAGCATTTTTGTCCTTGATGCTTGTTTCCAGTGGCTGACTGACCATGTAAAATAATCTCAAGCTTTTCTATTAACAAGTTCGATCCATTACAAATGTTGCTGTTTAAAAATTAGGTTTGACCCTTGTTTTCAGCCACAGTTTATTCAGTCCTGAAGGAGGCCATTTGTCTTTCCTGTCAATGGATTGTGACTGACATACCGAGTAAGGATTATTTTTGTCTTTCTAATTTATAGTATTTACATTTATTTTGCATTTCATTTCCCATTTCTGCAGTTTGACTTTCTATATAAACATAAGCAAGTACAATTTGTATTTTTGAGAAACATATTTTCCCTTTATTTTGCACTGCACTTGTTTTTCTAATTCAACAATGAGAAAAGGAACAACTATTTTCCTATTTATTATATCTAGTGACAATATCAAATATTCCAAGATCGGGTATCCAGTATAGGTTTAATACAGAATAATGTTTCCTTTATTCTTAATTACAACCTCAAGTGACTATCTATGCTTGATCAGAATAATATCACTATTGATAAAAGAGAGCCACAGTCTCGGGCTCCTTGACTGAAATAGCCAGTCCACTGGGAGCTAGTGCTAATTATGGAGAACTTTGTACTGTGGACTCTATCAAGAACAGAGTAAAAGCTAACCATTCTCATTCCACTTAGGAATCTCACAGTAGAAGCAATGAAAATAAACATTAATGGATTTGCGCTCAAATCCCAGAAGTGCCTGTAATTCCACAACACAAACAGCTCAGAATTTGGTACTCACTGTAAATTGGCAATCTCAATCAGAATTGTCACAGAAGGGCCAGTACAGGAGATGGAATTATCCAATTTGATGTAGATGGTGCTATTTTGTGAGCTTGTGGGAAGGGCACATCATTAGCAGAGCTAAAGGAAGTTTGTTCTGCGTTTGGCTACAAAACCCAAAGGCTCTTTATTCAAAGGAGCCAGAAGGAAAACGAAAAGTGCTTCATTCCCGACCATCAATCATTTTGATAAGAGAAAAT
This sequence comes from Pristis pectinata, assembly GCF_009764475.1. Classification (NCBI taxonomy): domain Eukaryota; kingdom Metazoa; phylum Chordata; class Chondrichthyes; order Rhinopristiformes; family Pristidae; genus Pristis; species Pristis pectinata. The sequence continues at coordinate 28,992,179 of NC_067407.1, read as the reverse complement.
TTAATAAAAGTGCCTACTTTTCAGAAGATTACATTGAAATATTTGTTTTAGTTTACACTGCATGCTTTTTAAAATGTAGGATTCTTTTCTAGCATGTTTATATTTTGACCTTACTGTTTGGTAGATTCTTGAAGCAACAGAAGAAATTCATGGTTAACTGCATTTTTGCATGAAAATATTACGAAATTTACAGCTTTTTATTTATGTCGTAAAGGATAATCCTAATTAAAATAGAAATGAGAAAAAATATATTTAAAAGTACAGCACAATAGCTGTGAGCACACAAGATTTCTCCAGCCTCCGGCAAGGCAACTTACTGCTGCTAAACACTATTTCTGTCTTTGCAAGGGACCTACTCTAATACCAAGGCACAAATACCAGAAAAGAGCAGAAAGAAAGTATGTAACACCAGTGAATGTGATGGGGGCAGAATAAACATAGAACATAGAACAGTACAGGCCCTTCGGCCCACGATGTTGTGTCGACCCATATATACATCCAGTCACTTAACGACAATGCTTCTGTAACCCCATGATGCACCTCAAATGGAGGCCATCAATTTTTGAAAAATCTATCAATTGGTCCCATATCACTGCTCTTCCATAGTGGCCAAGCTTCCAAGGATGTATCCAATTCCAGTTCAAAAATTGACAATGTTTCCACCATCCTTTCAGGCAGTCCATTCCAAATCAAGACATTCTTTGTATTTTTTTTAACCTTTTGTTGCTGTCTTCTTTGCTTTCGGTATAAAATGGTTGGGGAAGTAATTTAAATTGGGCATGAACATATTGGGCAATTTTAAATGATGAATAAGAAAAGCAGAAAATAACTTTAGAAACAAAAGTAAAAAGACTTAGCCACGAAGAAGATATTTATCGAATGAGGTAGACAATTCAACAAATATGGTATAAACTATCAGAATACACGCACCACATACCCAAAATCAAAATATATTTTATGCTAAGTATACATTCAGCCCTAGTTCTACATCTCTGAATTTTCAACCAGATCTGGAAGCAAATATAATTTTTTATATTCATGTAGTCTGAGCAGACTAGGGTGAAAAATGGCAAGGTGTTTAGTCAAGAAGAATCACTACTAGACTTGGGCCAAGGTGAAACTTTCGCTCATTGATTCATTTCTGGCAAAACCTCTCATCTTCCTCAATTATCTAGGCAGTGCAGATGGCATGGTGCATCGGGAGTCCACCACAATGTGAAATATGCTGTTGCAGTGTTGCTGTTTCCACTGGAGTAGCTTAACGAGGTTTACTGCTCATGAAAATGGACCTAAGTTAATTCTAACACTGCTCAGTGGAATATTTATGTGGATGGGTGTGAAGCAGCTAAATTAGGAGACGTTCAGACTTTGCTGGTTTCACCATTATCGCCACTCAGTTTCTGCTGCCTATGTCCACCTCACTGCATCTTGCTCTCCGGTCTTTCCTTCAATTCAAATCACAACCTGTTGAAATCCTAAACATTCTCCTTCATTATCATTTACATAGATTAAAATGAATAATAGGTATAATAATCCACTAGGAAATATTTAAGGCCAACTGTGGGGGTCAGCTGGCATCTATCCTATCCCATTTTCCTTAATTCTCCTCCCAGAGATCTTTCCGCTATATTACAAGAAGTGACAGAAGTCAAGCCATTGCACCTTCATCCAATGTGCATGGAAGTGACAAGTAACCTGTCATTCTCAATGATACATAGAATATTTTATTTAAGTCATTGTCAGCAAATTGGCCCTTTCAGATTACCCCTTTTGAGCCATTGGAATGCTCAGGGGATAGTTAACAATCAACTACATTAATGTATGTATCACAAGTAAGTCAGACAGGTTAAGTTTAGTAGATGTCTTTCCCTTAAGGCCGTGAATGAACCAGTTAGATTATCACAAATATCTGTCAACTTTGCAGTTGTTTCCCAATAATAGCTCATTTCTAAATTTCTAGATATTTTTGTTAAACTTCATTGAAATTTTCAAACTGCCAGTGCAGGAATTGAACTCCAGTAAGTAACAGATGCATAACTTGATACAGGGGGAGGGGAGGCAAAAAAAACACTACTAAACTAGCATTACCTATCTTGTTTCACTGACTCCTATGAGTCTGTCACAGTGTATCACTGCTGACAGCTGTGGAGAAGTTTTACTCAGATTGTCCTGCCATTTTGTCTGGCGGAGGATGATTGGTGCTTACTCTAACACCAGCTCTTGCAGTACACAACATACATTTATATCTCACTTCAAGGCTGGACTCTCGTTTTTTTTGACAGCAACTGCAGATTAGTATTAGGCACATGACTCCCACACCACCAGCATGTTTATCCAAGATTCAGTCAAGACTGATGAAATTACCAATTTTTATTGAAATTCACTGTAACAAAGCTTATAGATTTATACAGTGAATTATGCAGACATATCAACATGTAATTTGATCACTGTACAATTATTTTGAATTCCAAGATCATATCAATTTCCAATGGAAAAATTCTAATTAGAGTTCTTAATTTTTAAATATTCTTTATTCTAATATATTTTACAAGACTAATGCAAAGTATAGCCATTATTATCTTGTCATGTTTTAAAACATATTGTGTATTTGCCATGATATAATATTTTATATTAGAAACAGCTAGTTTTACATCATGAATTTTTGACTCGATCTGCAAATATTTCTGCACATTAATATTTGGCACATTTGGTTGAGTCTAACACAATTGTATAAACCAATTAGTTTAAATAATAACTCTAAACATGCTAAGAAAAGATACCTCTCTTATTCTTGGATTGGAGCCATGAGCCAGAAGTATTTTGAAATGAAGGTCCTCCTCCTCCTCCGATCAACATGCAGATATTAGTCTCATTCATTGATAACAACGTTCTATAAGGAAAAAGATAATGATTGTAATTTAATGGTAGTATTTCTGCTTCCAAACTGCTTACAATTAAATACTTACTGCAGCCTTTGTGAATAAAAGTTTAAAAAGTACAGAAATTTAGGAAGAATACACTCATATATAATATTAGCACACTAATCTCCCAAGATTTACGTATAGGATACAGATTGTATAGCTTTTTGCATTTTCTCAGTGAATTGCCTTCAGTATAGCTATAGTGTTTGTGTGTGATGTGATATCACGTGCGCAATGCAGCTCATTGCCATGTTAATTTGCAGGTGCAGGTGTAAGCACCCAAAATTTTACTGCAAAAATAAGCTCAGGTAATTCATTATTAATATCATACAAGGCATAATGGAACATACATTAACCTTTTAAAGTTTGGTCTGATTGGCCCTAAAAATTCGTGCAATAGGAGGGTATGTGAGGGTATACTTCTACCGTTACATGCCTGAGAATATGTCAGAAGACCTATGAATAAGACCAGGACAGAGCTTCAGGGGACGATATGATAGCTTCCTGGAATTTCCTGGGTCCCAGCTTCAGCATGCTCTGCCAACACTGTGACAACCAGTACATGGAGAGGAAGAAACATAAATGCTCTTAGAACAGAGTGTGTATAGGCACTGGGCCAAGACTGCAATGATCCTGCTGATCATGGCTGGGGTAATGATAGCAAAAATATGGCAGATTTATATGTTTCTTATCACATCAAACAAATTGGTTTTGTTCAGCTTTCACTATTGTTACACAAGAAGATGCAGAAACTCGCAAGATTTCTTCATATGTCAATGAAATCAATGGGTAGTTCATCCATTTTTGGTGGTGTTGGTAGAGAGAAAAAGTTTCAGCCAGTAGGTAAGAATAACTCCCTGCTTTTGAAGACCTAGAATCTACAGAAACAAGCCAACCATCCATTATCTGGGAGTTACACTCAATGCTGGGTTGAAGTGATAAACTTGATTAAATGAATCACACTGTGAAGTGGGTTTTCAACCAATCGCCTTCAGACCCTCACCTGAAAGTGTTACAAGTTGAGCCATGCTGACACTTGCACTGCCAATGTAATCAATGCCTAAGATTCAGGAAAATAAATCAGTCGGTGACATGCATGGACATTAGCAGGCTGGGTTGCAGTAGCCCTCTGTTCAAATATGCTTTTGGTGCTTGCTATTATAGCTTGCATACAAAGAACAGCAGACTCAATGACAATGAATCCCGGCAGAGGTTGAACTTTTTCAGATGTAAAGAAAATAAAGAGGTGGGTGAAATGATTGTCTGTGCCAGCACACAGTTTATCGTGCAATTAAGAATTATGCAATAAAGTAGTTGGTATTGCAGTTTTAGCACACTCATAAGTTTCTAATACTGTTGATGTTTGTAGAATCAACATCATCCAATGCAGACATTACAGAGACAGGCTGAAAAGACAAGGGTATAGTATCATTTGGAAACATGCGATTATCAAACAAAATTACTGCAGACTATCTTGACTCCAAAATGTCATTCTTAAGAAGCTTGTTAGTCACTCCAAGTGGGCTTTGTCTGCTTTTAGAATGTAAATATACAGCTGAAGAACACAACTATGTTATCAAAGCAAACATAATGACCATCATTATGGTTTCTCTTCATTTGGAATGGTAAAACAGTTAATGGCAGATACAAATATCAAATGGCATATTTATTACTCAATTAAAAGACATATTCTAGCATTTTCTAGGTTTTACCTACTTATCATTTAAATTTGCTGCTTCAGTCCAAAACATTTCACAATGATAACTTTTGTTTTGGAATTTCTTTGCCCATTACATTAAAAAAAACATTTGGAGAGGTACACGGACAGGAAAGGTTATGGGCCAAACACAGGCAAATGGGACTAGCTCAGGTAGGCATCTTGGTCAGCATGGATGAAGGGTCTGCTTCCATGCTGTAGAACTCTGTGAATCTATTATATTCTCAACCCCATCCCCTTTCCTTCTCGGTCTGAACTTACTCTTAATCCTTTATTTCTACTCTTCCAGACAAGAATTCTAACAGAGTTCCTAGAAGTGGAATAACACTGAAGATACGCTGAAATGGATTTAAAAACCCGTAAGTAGATCATATCCACAGAGTCTTCAGTAGCCATCATGGAGAGTGATGGCCTAATAAAGGAATTTAAATTATGAAAGGGTTGGAAAGGGCAGAATAGAAATATTTCTTTATTTTTTGGACATTTAAGGTTCTATTCTGGGCATCCAAGTGAGTTAATCCTTGACAATCAATCTACTTTGTGAATTGGACCAACAGGTTTTCCACTGTAAACAAAAAATCTTCATTGTTGCATTAGAACCATCATGAACAATATGTGGCCCATGGGCCGGGTCTGTCCAGCCTATTTTGCTTCTCACATTTGCTGGTCTACAAGATTTTTTTGTGGCTGGCCCAACCACACATGCAAGGTACTGTTGCTTGTTAAGTATATGTTCCTAAGTGGATTGGATAGGAGAGTACGTTTGAGTGGTCTTATCTGGAGACTGATCCAGCACTGAAACTATCTGATACAACAATGGAAAGCACCACAAGTTGTGGAATTGTACAGCCTGAGGGAGAGAGAAAAAAAATTCAACCGTTAACTTGTTTAGAAACCTGTGTGTGGCTGTACCTCAGGCTGCTTAATGCATCTTCATCTATGTAAGATGAAGAGAAGATGCAGATTAACTGCACTGTGAAACTCCAAGATATTAGCTGGGCATCAAATCAGCATTTCAGGGTGACTTGCATAATGTTACCCCTATATCTTGAGGGAGTTAACTGCATGTACCTTCACAAGATGATGCCTGTCATGATGATTTGTAGCAGAAGCTTGCAGGTGCACAAGATGCCATTTTAGTCCACCTAGGAGACATGAGGCACTTAAACAATGGAGTTTAATTTGCTTCTTTGTCAAACAACAACAGCTCCAATGGCGAACAACAGAACTTGAAGTGGTTGGAATTCAGCATTTAAGGAGTGCAATATCTTGGAAGGCTGTAGGGTTGGAGATATTTACGGTGACAAGGCAAAGGATTTGAAAACAAGGATAAGCAATTTAAAATCAAAGTGTTGCTATCTAGAAGACAGTGTACATCAGTGATGGGTGACCAAGAGTTTGGGTGGGTTAGGACTTAGGTAGCAGAGTCTGGGTGACCTCCAGTTTACGGAGGATAGAACAAGGGAAACTGGCCATGAAAATATTGTTTTGGTCAGATCTTAAAGAATTACACAAGGGTTTCAGAAGCAGATGAACGGATCCTGGGAAATAGGCAGCATAATGAAGTTGGAAATGCAGTCTTACAGATAACGCATAGATGTAGTCTGAAACTATTCTCAAACCATAGACTTCAGGGATCGGAACAAGCTGGACCAGCCTCACACAATTGATAAAGAGGCTGAGTTGGTGGCTGGAGAATGGAGATTATCGTGGCCCAAAGACAATGGGTTCATTCTTCTCAATAATTATTTAAAAGAAATTTCAGTTCTTTCTGTTCTTCTGGGAATCAGAATTTAGAGACAACAGAAGGTTCAAGAGAAACAGTGATGAGGTTCACCAGAAATTAAATTACTGTTCCAGGTATACCACATGATGACATGCAAGTCAAAATCCAAACCAATAGGTACATTACAGACCAACTTCTAGTGCAGACTGGGGTCAAACAAGGCTGTGTCATTCCACCAATACTCTTAGCAGTAATACTGCACCTCATCCCAACAACTTTCCCAGTGGAGTACAGTTAATCTACTGGACGAGTAGGAACCTGTTGGACTTGCATAGTTTCTGCTCCAGAATCAGGATCATTCCAACCACAGTGTGAAGACGGTGCTTATGTATGTGCAACCCGTCCATAGCACTGAAAAACAGAATGGGCCTTACATGAAACATCTGGAAGATGAAGATCCTTCACCGACCAAACTGTACAACAGTACCACTATTGATCAAGGTTCTTACATGAAACATCTGGAAGATGAAGATCCTTCACCGACCAAACTGTACAACAGTACCACTATTGATCAAGGTCAACTGCAAGATCTTAGAAAATGTGGCTCACTTTCCATTTCTTGGGAGTCACCACTCAGAGAACTATTGATGACAAATTTCCCATCATTTTCAGTGTGTCTGCACACTCTCCAACTGAGCAAGGAAAAAAAAAGTTTTGAAGATTAAAGCCTCATACATGACTATAAGCTCCCTGTGCAGCAGCGATCCCCACCCTTTTGTATGTTTCAGAGTCATGAGTGATCTACGTTTATTGTCTCTAAAGCTGGTAAAATACTTTCAACTGTGTCTCTACAAAACCCTTCAAATCTATTGGCAGGATGGGCAAACTGATGTCAGCACCCTTTCCCCAGCCACCACTGAGACTGATCACCTTCCATCTACTTTGGTGGAGAGGCTGCATCATCTGTGTGCTTAACACTGGGCAGCCGAAGCAAGCACTCCACCCTAAGATCTATCACCATGTGGGATTTCCAGATATCAGACAAAATTCTTCAAAGACATTCTCAAGGTCTCCTTGTGGGGGGAAAAAAAAAGTGACATCAACTCTGACTCATGGGAATCCCCAGCCTAACACTACTCAAAGTGGAGAATGAGCATCTAGGAAGGCACTGAGAACCTCAATCTGTACAATGAAAGCACACAGAGGCTATTCGCAAACAACAACATTCCAAACTACCCACCATAATCTCACTGAGGCATGGTCTATGAATCCTACATAGGACTCTCCAATCAGCTCAGAGTCTGCAGAATTCGAGTTGAATTAAATCATCCTTGACCTTGAGGAAATGCCTCAAGAGAAGGGAAATAACTAAATGTAATTAATGTGCATGTTGAATCTAGTGCTGATTTTTCAGTTAGGTTCCTGAGGGTCAGAATATAGATTGAGTAACAGTACAATGTGTGATTTCCATCATAATTACCATGCCAATAACCATGCCAGAGGCCTGATTTGAGGCAACTGATGCTGGTATTGAAGAAGTGGAAATGTGATCAATTGTCTTGTTCATGATGAGCCCAAAATTTCACCAAAAATTCTTTTAAAGTACTACAGTACACTTTATTAACACATTAATAGCATATTTTCAGAAATCAATCAGAATTATCCTTTCACTGAAAGCAAAATCTAGATGTCATGTAATATTTCTTTGTAATTTACAAAACAATTGTTTCCGAAAGATTTGTGACATAATTCTGGATTGTGCTTGACCCAGCCTGCCATCCACGCTCACACCCCCACAGGCACAATAATACACCACCTCCACTCACCACCGCGCACCCCCCCCCCCCCCCCCCCAAACACACACACATCAGCTTTCACTTAAAGCATTTGTTTCCCTACAGCCTCGCAGTTCCAGTTTTCCAGTTGTCCTCAAGGCTGGCTGCTGCGACCATCCCATAATGCAAAGCAGGCCATGAGTATCAACCAGACCCTCAGGCCAAAAAACAGGCCTTAACATCATTCGCTGTGGTGGCAGCTATTATAATGCCTTTTTGTTGCTTTAAAACTATAATATTGCAGCAATTCTGAAATTGTATAGGTTATAATAATACAAACTATGGGTACAAATTTTCTCAAGACAGCTCCTTGGTAGCTGGGAATTGCAGGTTGAGTGGATAACCAAGAGTCACCTCTGAGTTTCAAGGGTTATAAAGAAAATGGACAATCATCTGGGTGTAGAAAATCTTTGGTAATATTTGGTGAATTCCAACTTTTTTTTAAAAAGTGTAACTATGAAGTTACAGCAAGAAAAAGTTGCGTAGTTCAAAAATTGGAGAACAGAAGCCACTGTTGCAAGCACTGCACCGGAAGGATGCTATCCTGTACACTGCAACAAATTAATTGCCGGAGAAAAACGTATGGTACCTGAGAGGTGATGGCGGTCATCAAAATTGCCAAGAATATCACACCTGATGGTAGAAGTGGACATGTATTAAGTATTCACATCACAGTTTTTTGCAGGTTTGTATATTGACTGCAGCATTTTTCTCAAACTGTTCTAAGAAAGGGTCCCTGACCCAAAATGTTTCTCTTTCCACAGATGTTGCTTGTTAGGCTGAGTTCATTCAGCATTTTCTTTGATTTTTAAACATTGTGCTTTTTGTCAACATAATTTGAAATAAAGTGAATCTAATTTATTGTCCAACACCTCAAAATTTCTTCCAGTCATTTTCCCCTAGTTTATGGCTTTCCAGGATGCTTCTGTGTTCTTTCTGTGTGATTTGTTGATTGAATTCAGTTGATGAGTACCTTGACCTCATCTCTGAGTGGCTGTACAGCTTAAAAAACCTTGAACTTGAGGAAATAAATCAAACCACAGGTCCAAAGTCTTATGGTCTTGCTGTTTCATTTTTATTGGGAAAATAATACAGGTCTTTCCCCTAGTGAGCAAAGCATCGATGGCGCCTTTGATGGATCTATGCACTGAAAGTATAGATGGAACTTGGCATAAAGGTTCACTCTGATGGAGGGTTTGACTGTCACTGGCCATGCCATCATAGTGGTAGTGATTCTGTACAACTCAAACAGACGAATTCCGAAAATTTGTAATGAATTAACCATCAAATTTTATGCTGGAATCAAGGACAGAAAGCTAATTAAAATATCAAGAAAGAGCCAGGGACTTTAATTACTTATCTGCATTGTTCTCTTTACCACCTGGCTCACACTGAGCTATGTTAACATTTATATTTGATGTTAAAAAATGTTTTGCTTTTTTTTGTTGGCTGTGAAAAGTGTTAAGTTTTTTTAAAATCTTTTTTTCCTTTTCCTCCTGCCAATTAGGGATGTAGAATCAATCTCAGACTATTTTTGCTGTTGCTTTCACTTTTTTGTTGGCTGGTAAGAATGTAGGATTTGTTCCCATAGATTCAGTTCACTATGAATTAATGATTTTTGGCCAGACACAACTCAAATATGCATTAGTAGCTACTGCAACTCACTTTGCATTTATTGGTGTTGGGTTGATTAAGCAATGCTTGGACTTTCTTGAAAGCAAACATGTATCAAGAAGTCTGCGTGTACTCATAGAATCTTATAAATTTTCTTCATACGAAGGTCAAAGGGGGAAATCAGACAGTCTCTGATACCAGCATGCAATCCTTCCAATCTAATTTTCCCTTTAATCCAATTAGTGACACATTGTGACCAAGAGATGATACTCTAACTCAGTGCCCATCTCTATATATAAGTGTGAACACAGTCAGCATTCAAATTCCCTATTCCTATCATTGTAAGCTTGTCAGGGCAGATTCCCAATATAGTCCATGGCTTGATGCTTGATGGCACTTTTCTCACAAATGTTTTCCAAGGCCTGCACAACCATTCAGAAGTGAAGAACACACACAATGACCTGAAGATGTCACACAAAAGTGGTGCTGGCAGATGAGTGGCTAATAGCTGGGCTATAAGACTACCAACACTGATACACCTGTGCAGTGACAGTGGGTGCCACAAATGGACTTTTACATCTGAAATGCAACAGGCAAAAGGTATGCACAGACATTCCTGTAATATTGTAGGCAATACAAGCAGATTTGCCATGGCATTGCTCATGGATATATTGCTATAACATAGCAGAAATTATTTCCAATAGCCAATGAAATAGCCTAGGAAGAAATTAATAGGACATCTGTCCAGATATTATTTTATGAAAGCTTGTGGGAAGTAAATAGTGAATGTAATTCTTACCCTGGTGATAATCTACCAAAGCAGATTGCCCAACCATTGAAGAGCATATCTGATTTTTATCTGGAAGCAATGGTTCAAAAAGAGAAATCAACAACCAGACATGTTTTTGCAGAGGTCAGAGGGGTAAGAATAGAAGTGACAGCAGCATCACTGACTGGACAACAAAGTGGAAGCATTAGAGAGGATGGTGTGCTGAACCGTGTCAAATACTGCAGAGAAATCACGGAATGATAGTGAGCCATTATCACAAGATCACAAGACAAAGGAGCAGAAGTAGGCCATTCAGCCCATTGAGTCTGCTCCATGAGCTAAACTAAAACTATTCCTATCTAGCCCCAATTTCCGGCCTTATCCCCATATCCCTTGATACCTTGACTAATTAGATACCTATCAATCTCCTCCTTAACCGCCCCCAATGATTGGGTTTCCACAGCTGTACATGGCAAAGAATTCCATAATTTCACTACCCTCTGGCTAAAGAAATTTCTCCTCATTTCTGTTTTAAACCGGCACCCTCTAATTCTAAGATTGTGCCCTCTAGTCCTGGACTCACCCACCAAGGAAAACAGCTTAACCACATCTACTCTGTCCAGTCCTTTCAACATTCGAAATGTTTCTATGAGGTCCCCTCTCATTCTTCTGTACTCCAGTGAGTACAGTCCAAGAGCCGACAAACGCTCATCATAAGTGAGCCCTTTCATTCCGGGAATCATCCTCATAAATTTTTTCTGAACCCTCTCCAACATCAGTACATCCTTCCCAAGATAAGGGGCCCAAAACTGCACACAGTATTCCAAATGAGGCCTCAGCAGTGCTCCATAGAGCCTCATCAACACTTCCTTACTTTTATACATTATACCTCTCGAAATGAATGTCAACATAGCATTTGCTTTCTTTACTACCGATCCGACCTGGTAGTTAACCTTTAGGGTATCCTGCACGAGTACCCCCAAGTCCCTTTGTACTTCTGTACTTTGAATTTTCTCCCCATCTAGATAATAATCTGCCCGTTTATTTATTTTTCCAAAGTGTACAATGGCACATTTCTCAACATTAAATCTCATCTGCCATTTCTTTGCCCATTCTCCTAAACTACCTAAGTCTCTCTGCAACCTTCCTGTTTCTTCAGTACTCCCTACTCCTCCACCTATCTTGGTGTCATCTGCAAACTTAGCCACAAAACTATTTAGTCCATCATCCAAATCATTAATGTACAAAGTAAATAGAAGCGGCCCCAACACCGACCCCTGTGGAACACCACTAGTAACCGGTAGCCAACCAGAACAGGAACCTTTTATTCCCACCCTTTGCTTTCTGCCTACCAGCCAATGCTCCACCCATTCTAATATCCTACCTGTAATTCCATGAGCTCTCATATTATTAATCAGTCTCTTGTGTGGCACCTTGTCGAAGTCTAAATACACAACATCCACACCCTCTCCCTTATTCACCCTACCTGAGATTTCCTCAAAAAACTCCAATAGGTTGGTCAGACAGGATCTTCCCTTCACAAAACCATGCTGGCTTGGACCCATCTTGCCTTGCACCTCTAGGTATTCCATAACCTCATCCTTGAGGATTGATTCCAATAACTTTCCCACCACCGACGTCAGACTAATAGGTCTGTAATTTCCTTTATGCTGCCTCCCACCTTTCTTATCCAGTGGAACTACATTTGCGACCCTCCAGTCCTCCGGAACCATGTCAGAGTCTATCAATTCCTGGAAAATTATCACCAATGCCTCCACAATCTCTAAAGTCACCTCCTTCAGAACCCGGGGGTGTACCTCATCCGGTCCAGGAGACTTATCTGTCTTTAGTCCATTTAGCTTCCCTAGGATCTTCTCTCTAGTAATCTTGACTGAACTCAGTTCTATCCCGAGACCCCTGACTATCTGATATATTGCTGATGTCCTCCACAGTGAAGATCAATGCAAAATACTCACTTAGTTCCTTTGCCATCTCTTTGTTATCCATTATAATCTCTCCCGCACCATTTTCAGTTGGTCCTATAGCAACCCGTGTCTCTCTTTTACCCTTCATATATTTAAAAGAACTCCTAGTATCTTTCTGAATGTTATCTGCCAACTTCCTTTCATAATTCATCTTTTCTTTCCTAATGACCTTCTTAGTTTCTTTCTGTAAGTTTTTAGAAGTTTCCCAATCTTCTGTTTTCCCACTAATTTTTGCTTCCTTGTATGCCCTCCCTTTTGCTTTTATTTTAGCCTTCACCTCTCTCGTTATCCACATTTGTGCCCTTTTTCCCATTCATAATCTTTTTTCTTGGAATATATCTATCCTGCATTTTCCTTATTTCTTGTAGAAATTCCATCCATTTTTGCTCTGCCATCCCTCCAACTAGCTTACTTTTCCAATCAATTTGGGCCTGTTCCTCTCTCATGTCACTGTAATTTCCTTTGTTCCACTGAAATATTGACACATCTGATATCAGCTTCTCCTTTTCAAATTTGAAACTGAACTCAATCATATTGTGATCGCTAGTTCTTAATGGTCCCTTTACCTTTCGTTCCCTAATCACCTCTGGTTCGTTACACGGCACCCAATCCAAAACAGCCGATCCCCCGGTGGGCTCATCAACAAGTTGCTCCAAAAAGCCACCCCATAGACACTCCACAGACTCGCTCTCCTGAGATCCACTGCCTTCCTGGCTTTCCCAATCCACCTTCATGTTGAAATCCCCCATAATTATCTTGACATTGTCTCTCTGACACGCTTTTTCTATTTTTAGCTGTAAGTTATAGTCCACATCCCGGCTGCTGTTAGGGGGCGTATATATAACTGCTATTATTGTCCTTTTACCCTTGCCATTTCTTAGCTCCACCCATAAGGATTCCACTTCTTCTGACCCTATGTCCCTTCCCTCTATTGATTTTATATCATTACTAACCATCAGGGCCACACCACCCCCTCTGCCTACCTGCCTATCGTTCCTATACACTGTGTACCTCTGAACATTCAGTTGTAAAATTTGGAACAATAGACAGACATCCTAGAACTTATTTCATTATGTCTTGGAATTCCATCTACAAAATACAGTTATAAAGTTAGATGTTCTAAATTTGAACACTTTGCACTTACAAAGAACAGTTTTGACTGTATCCTATTGATAGAATTCTTATTGATTAGGTTTTGACATCAGCTAATTTATACCATATTTGATCTCAAAATTGCCCCAGAAGACTTCATATTTTATCATTTCCTGTTGTTTCATCTTGTACTGCTCTAGTCTTTGGAAACCTTGACGCACTTCAGCTCTGGGAATTTCTACAAAAATTAAATCTCAAGCTAATGCATTGCATAGGTTTTCAAATGATAACTTTGCTTTACATTTTTGGTTGTAATGAGAATTTGCTGAATATCTATATCCGATTCATAGTTTCCAGATTTATAGTTCTGACCCCTGTTTGCCACATATTGATATACATCTTCCCTGTGTAACAATCATTTGTATTTTCATTAAATTTGTAATTTCAACAGATACTAGACAAAAGGTACACTTAACATTTTGTGTAGCCATGATCATGGCCTCTCATGACAAGTCAAGGATTCTGTTTTTGCAATGGGTGGGGGAGGGGTAATTGTGGAATTTCTTGCAAAAGTATTTGAAGGATTAGTTGGAGATTTTACTGAATGAATTGTTCCTGCAAGTAAATAACATCTGCAGCTAAACCTTTTTATTAATTGGACCCCTTTTCACTCTACACTTAGATAAATAACTAAGTTTCTGCAAAGATTATGGTAGAGTAGCATATTACTTTCAATATCTATTTATTTACGATGTGGCATTTTAAAAAATCATGAAAAATTGGAATATTGCTTTTTGCTTTATACATTTCCATAATTAACTGTAAGCATACATTAAAAGATACTTTGTTCAAATATTTAATTTCTAAACTTTTATTCAGAACTTCCCCCTACACTTCTCTGATGTGTTCTTATCAATAACTTTTAAGTTCTGTGTACACTGTCACGAACCAGCAACAAAAGAAACACACTGAGCATGATTCAGTGTTAAAAACTATTTTATTAATTACTACTTATGATAATACATAAAATAAAAGTAAAAATGTTAGTATGTTAGAATTCAAAAATGTTAAACCTCAAACGTTAACCCCAAAACTAAACTCTTTGTGTGTGTGTGTGACAAAGTCCCAAACTCCAAGTTCCGGAATGGTTCTTAAAGTTCAGTTCCGCAAGCCATAAGGTGAAACATGAGCAAGGGCTTCTTCAACAACCACCGTTGTCAGAAGATAAGACGTAGATGTAGAGAACATAGGGAGAGTAAATACGAAATCCAAATGTTCCACGATGGAACCCCAAACGACACTTCAGCATTTACGCGGTAGTGACTTCCTCCCCGAAAAGCATCCGAATCGTGGTCGTCCACACACAAATACCTGTTTCCTTCTACAGGTCAGCAACAAAGTGAACTCCACTGGATTACTTCCAACTTCCATACATGGATTTCAGTAGCAAACACAGTTATTGTTTCTCATCCATCGATAGAGAAAACAAGCAGGCTGGTGTCTCTCTCCCTTCTCTCTCTCTATCTCCTTCTTCTTCTAACTTCTTCAACAACGTCATTACGTCCTTTATCTTCTATTGACGTAAGCACGCCCCACACACACATACACACACACTCTCTATCTTAAAGGGACTTTCACTGAGTCTGTAACAACACACATGGAATAGTACATGATGCAAGCATTCAAAATGCATTAGAAATTTCTACTTTAAAGTTAGGGTTTTATCATGAAACCTAATGTGTTGCACATGTAATATTATTGCCTATATTTTCTTTTCAAAGAAGTTACCATAAAAACAAGTTAAATAATTTGTATTTTGTTTCACTATTAATGTTCTATACCAAGTAAAAAAGATCAGTTTACTTTCACTGTGCTAAAATGTTTCCTCTGGGAATTTTCACTACAGGTAATCTTGCATAACTTAACCTCAATCTACACTGGAATTGGGTCTGTGGTGGATCCATAGATGGACATCGTGCCTTGCGTGTCATTGGGGAGCGGACAGAAGATGTTGACACATTTTGGAGAAACCCAAATTTGTGAAGGACCCTATAATCCATCTCATTTGATGGAGTTGAAGGTTTTAGTGAGGTTATAAAAGGCTGTGTACAGTGGTTGATTTGCACTCTGCATTTTCCTTGAATTTGTTGTGTGGCAAAGACCACAGGGATTCCACCATTTCAAGGATGGAATCTGCATGTAAATCTGGGAGGAGGTTGCTGAGGTGGATTCTTGCAATGGTTTTCACTGTGGCAGACAGCAGGGGAACTTCTCTGTAGTTAATATAATTGAACCTGTCTCCTTTTGCTATAATGGTCATGAGAACAGCAACTTTGAGATCCCCAGGCATGCTCTCCTCTTCCCAAATGAGGGGGATGAAGTCATGTGTTCATCCAGAAATATTTCTTCATTATGTTGTATTACTTCAGAAGGAAACATCTGTTCAGTGGCAATGCTGTTTCCAGCTGTTGGATAGTCTCTTCAACAGGAAGCATGCTTTAGGTTGCACATCAAAGACAGAGTCTTAGTTGAGGAGATCTTCAGATTGCTACTTCCAGCACTCTGTCCTTGATGAATTTTCCTTTATACCTGGATAGCGCTGCAGATGGTTTTGACAGTGCTGAATGCAGCATAGGTCAAAATTAGAGGCCTGGATCTCTTTTGCTCTTAAGGAACCTATTCTGTTCCTGAACTCAATTTTGTTGTTTGACCTTGGTCAAGGCCTACCCAATTTGCAGAATAAACCTCAACATTTTGCAACTGAGTTGGGAACAAGACAACAAAATTGTGAAAATACTGATGTTTTATTAATATCAATAATTTTCAAAAATCAACAGTATTGGTTTCTGAGGATTATCAAGCGTGTTTACATTGTTGAGAATACAACCTAAAATGATTAAAACTATTATTAAAAACATTTTAGATCTTTCTGTATAGTTGCTGAGAACCAGCTGTTATTCTTTCTCAGTCATCAGCATTCATTCTTCAGCAAGCACCGGGGAGTGAGCAGGACATACAGGGCACTAATATCCCGAAGGGTTAAGCTGCTTCACACTTTGCATTTGTTGGGTGAAGGGCTTGGCTACAGGTTGCTTGCCTGACTCTTTCCTTATCAATTTCACCTTTCCCGGGGACTCATTTGTCCTTGGCAATTCTGGCATTGAAATCACCAAAGAGGAGCAGTTTGTCATGGGTCAGGGATCGTTCAAGAATGTAGCAGGATTCCTCCTCAGCCTTGTCCATTGCTTCCAATGTAGCAGAGTATGCACTGATGTTTTTGGCATGCCATTGCTGTAATAAAGTGAGTCAGAGGATCATGAGATATCTGTTTATCCTTCAGGGGAGTCACCGAGGCACCAGACCAGCTTATTCTTTATGGCAAGACAATCAAAAAACAGCAATGTTCTTCTTTCATTTTGACTTTCCAGAAGAGTGCATCCATCACCCTTTTCTCTGAGGTGGCCTTCTCCTGCCCATGTGGGTCACTCAGGGAAACAACATCAATGAAATGTCTCAGACGCAAGGACTGACGTTCAGGACTGCCACTGTTGGGTTTCGTCTTTGGGGGTCATTTCTGATCTTGACTTTCATTTTGAAGAGAGAAAGCTGCCTGGGAGTGGTTTCTTTTTATGTGGGGTGGCTATTGCATATCAGCAACCACATGGGTGTGATTGAACAGAGCTTTGGTCCAATGGTAAGAAGTCAGTTCAATAAGCCAAAGCAGGATTTATTTAATGTCAGATTGAAACAAAACACACTAAAGTATTTTTGGAACTAATTCAGTGCAACAGTAAATCATTGGACAAGGTCCCTCGTGGTAGGCTGATTAATGCACATGGGTTCCATGGTGACTTGGTAGATTGGATTCAAAATTGGCTTGGCCATAGAAGATAAAATTGTTGTTGCAGTGGAGAGGTGTTATTCTGGAGATCTGTGACCAGGGGTGTTCCCAGTCAGACCTCTGTAGTTTGTGATATATAAATGATTTGGATAAAAATGTAGCTGGGCTTGATTCGTATGTGCGCAATGACAAAAAAATCACTGGCATTGTGGATAGTGAGGAAGGTTGTCAAGGCATACAGCAGGATATAGACCATTTGGAAATATGGGCAGAGAAATGGCAGGAGTTTTATCTGGACGAGTGTGACGTGTTGCACTTTGGGAGGTCAAATGTAAGAGGAAGGTAATACAATAAATGGCGAGACCTGAAGAGCAGTGATGTACAAAGGGATCTTTGGGTGCAAGTCCAGAGCTCCCTGAAAGTGGCAACATGAGTAGGTAGGGTAGTAAAGAAGAAATATGGCATACGTGACTTCATTGGTTGGGGCAATCCATGTAAAAGTCGGGAAGTAATGCTGCAACACTATAAAACTTTGGTAACACCACATTGGAGTACTGTGTGCAGTTCTAGTCACTGTGTTTCAGGAAAGATGTGGAGGCTTTGGAGAGGGTGCAGAAGAGATTAGGCAGGATGTTGCCGAGATCAGAGAGTATTAGCTGTAAGGAAAGGTTGGACATATTTGGATTGTTTTCTCTGGAGCAGCAGAGGCTGAAGAGTGACCTGACAGAAGTATATAAAAATTATGAAAGGCACAGATTGGGTAGAGAATCTTTTTCCCAGGGTGGAAGTGTCAAATGCTAGAGGGCATAGGTTTAAGGTGAGAGTGTGAAAGGTGAGAGTGTGAAAGGTTAAAGGAGATTTGTGAGGCAAGTTTTTTTTTTCCCCCAACAGAGAGTGGTAGGTGCCTGGCCAATGCTACCAGTGGAGGTGGTGGAAGCAGATACAACAGAAGCATTTAAGAGATGTTTGGACAGGCACACAAGCAGCCAGGGAATGGAGGGATATAGACCACGTTCAGGCAGCTCTGCAGTTTAAATTGGCGTCATGGCCGGCACAGACATCATGAGCTGAAGAGCCTGTGCTTGTGCTGTATTGTTCTATGTTCTATGTAACAAGGCAGGATGCAAAATGTCTGTCGGGAGTTCTGCAACTTGTCAAGGTAGACAGCATCATCCAAAACTCATGACACAAAATCAATAAGAAGCTGTTGCTCCAGAAGCAGTTGGACTTCCATGCTGATAGTTACGTTCTTCAAAAGACAGTCATATTTTGAGGGCCCTTAGTTGTATTTGTGTTTACAAATATAGGTCCACACATGAGAACAGGTACAGGGAGGCTACATTTGATCAACAAAGCTCATCGGTGCCCTTCACTCATCTCCTTACTGGTTTCCAAAATACATAAGAATAACAGAGCAGCAAATACTGGATCTATTTTCACAACCACAATTTTAACAGCTCATCTCCAAGAAATTCTTCCTGAAATTCCAAAATTTTACTGGGGTTTTAGCTGGTAGACTAAACCTAGTTATTAAAGTTGGAAAAATGCATGAGAAAAATGTGCAGTTTGTGAATAGTGACTTTGTGTTACTTCCTATCTCTTGCTCAAACTGTACCAACATTATCAGTTTCAATAGATGGAATATCTTCCCCTTTCAGATCAAATAGCCTAGGTACTACTAAACAATGTTGACTCGTCTGCATGTACTCTGTAGCTTAAGGATGTCACCAGTTAGGCCACCTTTGAATTTATTGTTCAATCCAGTTGGACGTTCAATGTAGTTCACTTCAAGTAGTTACATTTAAATGATGCTGATACAAATGGTTAAAATTTGGTACTTTCTCTACATTGCCAGAAGATGAATTGAAGATGAAGAATTGTCAATTATGTTGAGATAACTCCCCATGAATAAGTGTGTATAAATATTATTAGTTTAAGATAAAACTTATGCTTAGCAGTAAAGATAAGTCACAACAGGATTTATTTACTTTAAATACAACTGGAGAAGTAAAACTATGTTTGGAAAATATTTCATCATAGCATCATCCTATTTGCAAGTTACTTGAAAAACATAAACCTTCTGTAATTCTGCAAATTACCACTCTAAGCTATTGTATGAAGACCCATTTCTTAATAAATGGTTTCTATTTTTATCCATAGTATAGGATATCTTATTGTACTCACTACGCAAAAAAATCCCTGTAGCATTAGTCAGTACAAAATAGAATTTATGATTAGGAATCTTTGGGTGCAGACACATTCTCATGTATTAAATTAAATGATCAATGCCCAGCATCATCATAATAATACATAGGAATGTAGAATGAATACTAATTTAAGAACTACATCAAATGAAATTCCTGCCATCATAAATGTTGCATTATCAGCAGTGGCAGCACATTGCAGCATTAAGTACAATTTTGCAGAAGTGTGATGCAGGGATACTTTTCAACATGTTTTGTGTAAGAGTTAACAGCAAATGTACCTATCAACCAGGTGTAATTATTGTATTTACTTAGCTAATTCCATTGTGTCTCTGCGCAGTGGCCTTTCATTTTTATTGAAATTGGATAAGTAGATACAAGAAAATAGGTTGAAATAATATGGGAACAAAGTGATTAAATATTATTAAAATTATTTGCTTGTCAATTAAAAGTGATGATAGGACCAAATCGTGTGCTCCCATGTTTTAGCTGTCTCTTATGGCAATGTAGAGAGAGAAAACAAAAAATAGTACTAAAATATTTCAGGTCATTAAAAAGTATGGCCTTGGCTTATCCAGCCAAGCCTTGAAAGGGCTTGAAATTTACACTAATGAACTAATTGATATCAGTGGTTCTATGTTCCTGTATTATCAGCCCTGAGTACTTAATTAGACTGCCAGTATTAATTATGCACAAATCCTTGGAAGGATAAAGTGCCTGCCTAGGTAGTTCATTTTTAATTCTAAAAACAAATTTAGTATAGCTTTTTATATTTAAGCTTGCTTAGAATGTAGCACTAACAATTGATTCTTATTTTATTTTCATTGGCCTTACCAAATGAGACCTTGAAGCTTAATCTTTAAATCTTCTAGCGTCATTTACTTCACATCCTTTCCACAGATACAATATTGGCAAATGCAGGGAGTCATTTCATAGGTATTCTACTGCTTTAAAAAGTTCTCCTGAATTCAATTCTGATTTAATCTGCAAAGCCAAGTTTTACACACAACTGACACAGAGCTCAGGTACAACTACTTCATTACATATCAGTCATGACATTGTCATCAAATCATCTTTTGTTGGACAGTACTAATAAATTAGTACAAATAATCTTCATTTGCCTCCAGTTTTCTTTTGTCAGCTCCATTTTCCCTCCTATAGACAGTTGATTGATGTAAAAGAAATTAGCTTAACAGAATAGGTCTATGACAAGTAATTTTGGACTTGAACTCACAACTTTCCAACTGGGAATCAAGCAGTCAATCACCATAGAATTTTTCACTGAAAATTAACTCAATGTCACGGACACCAGATTTGAGTGATGTGGTGAAGCAATGTTATTGAGCTTGACGTGTCTAGTTCTACAATGCTGCTGATGTTCCTCAAACATACATCTCATATATTTCTCTCATTTTTAACACCAGGGGCTACAAACGATATTGACTTTTTCTTCACGTGTAGTGATGTAACATTAAACAGAAATTTCCATCCTCATTTCCTGGACTGGACGCAGCAAAACCAATCTCCAGCGGAAATTATTGAAAAAGGAAGTTCCTGCCCACAGTAAATACATCCAAGGTGATTTTTTAAGACTTTGAAAAACATAAAGGTGCCTAGTCACGAGCAGACATTTCACAGCAAAACTCTTGACAGACTCATTGATAGTTTCAGGCATGGCAAATTAATCTGATGTCACTCTTCATTCTTGACCAGATTTCACGCACCTGTGATCATCACTACAGGACTGGGCGGAAAATTTGTAATCTGTCATCGACATTTTTGTTGGCCAAATTGCTTGGGTAGACAGGAAATTAGAATAGCTTTTTTCAACAGCTCAGGTTGTGGTCTTTCATAGAACTGGTGCCATGCGAACACTGAGCCAAGCACATGAAGCAAAAAAAAGAGAGAGCGGATGTTGTATTTGGCTCTGCTTATATTTAACTGCAGCTGTTAAAAAAATGTGGCAGAGCTAGAAAATGCAAGCCAGGCATCTGGGTTTAATTAGATGAGTATGTAAGGTAGAAAAGATTTTTTAAACTACTTTGCGAAAATTTGCCAGATTCAATCGATTTTGCTAAACAAAAAGGGAGAACGTGAATGAGGTTAGCATGCTGGAGAGAAATGTATGACAGTGCTCTTTGTATCTGTCCCCCCAGGCTGACCTTGCCAACAGAGATATGCTGTGAATCGTGGTACTAATTGCCCAGAATACTAAATAAACCTATTCCACAGCAGGTGAGTACAAAAAAAACAGCTGCGCACTATACAAACAATAGGTGTTCATGCATGATGTAAATGTACATTAAATAGCAAAAATAGACAATAATCTTTTGGGATAGTCTATAAATTAACTCTGTTTTCATGTTTTTTATTTGTTTAGACCAGCTTCAATGCATTTTCCCCAACCCACTTTGATCACATGGGCAAAAAGAGATCAAATAGATTTTCATAATATGCTTCTTCAGATTCCCTTCCCCCATCCATGGAGCTATTACATTGTGGTACTGATATTCTGACATATGGCAAAAGACATACAATTGATAATGCATGTACTTTTAGACTCCGAGTAATATTCCATTGTGTCTAGCTGCTGAAACAGAATTAACTTCCTTTGTTTTATCCAGTTTCAAACTGACTTTTATTAATTTTCATTGTAGTCAGAAGACAAAATTGCTAGAAATACATAAAATAGAAAATAACATATGGCTGCCTAGATGACTGCGTTTCAGCTTTGGAAACAGTGATTTACTCAGGAATGGAAATGCTAATTGGTTGCTGTTTGCTTCAAGTTAATAAAAAGGAAATCACTTCAGGCTAATTTAACAGACTTAATTTGTATGACAGTTGATAATCTATGACAAAACAGTGAAACCTATTTGTACATTTAATTCTTGCAGACTTTTATAAAGGTGATTTTTGAAGGCAGGTGTTCAATTATTGTGGACCAGTGTTCGTTTTATTAATATATCATTAAGAACCAACAATGGGTGCCAGTGGAAGTGGGTTATGTGCAGAGTTCATCATTTTAAAGGCAGGGAATATTCATTCATCTTGATTGTCTAGTTAACAAAATTTACATCCTCCTGTTAAACAAAGATTTCTAAGCAATCAGCTTGGCTACTTAGCTCCCTTGCATCAAAGCTCATATTTTTATCAAAGGACTGTAACAACACATTTTCTGTGCACCTTAAGTGGTTACAGGTAATTTAGCCACACTTTATCTTTTCACTTTGGCTGAATTTTAATCCTCATGAAATTTTCCTCATATTGGGTCATCTCCCTGGTGTACAGATGTGCTACAGTCATCTTCACCATGTCAGATAGTCAATATGATACCACAGCTGTGGTCTGACTTTATGAGAGAGTGAAAAATGGGACATAGCAATCTGAGTGACCATTTTTACTCTGTCACAAGTACGATATCCATACACCTCCCCCTTTTACGTTATCTCACAAAGTCAAAATCTATCCCAAAACCATTTGGTTCATTTCATCCAGTCCACATAGCTCTACTGCACGTTGGAATTCTGAGCACTCATGTCTTTTTTTTGTAACCAGAAACCAATCAAAATGTTCAATTGAACCAAGTGTCAGCTCTGGTAGTTGTATACATTTACTCACAGAGCAGTCAGGAGCATTTGTTGACTACCTTTCCAGAGAGACCATCGGTTTCTTTAATACAAACAGCTTTCGTATACTTCCAAGCTTGAGGCACAGCAGCAATGTAAGTTTGGAAGGACTTCATACAGAACCAACAATTGGTAAGTCCACATATTTTATGATATCTTGACACCATCTTTGATGTCCCAGATGATTATGTATAATTCTAAATACAGGGTTCACCTGGAGGGATTGTGTGTGGAGAAATTAATGACATGACGTAACACTAAATAAAATTATAAAAATACAGGATCATTTTTGCAGCCTGCACTCTTAAATGACCTTTGAACATCATCTGTCTTCACTGCTTAGCATATTCAACAGGTTTATGGTCATACAGCAAATATTACATCTGATATGTTTTATATAACAACAGGATTAAAACAAATTCTCACAAATGGTGCTGGAGTCCATTCAGCTTCTAGATAATGTGTAGTAAAATTATTTTCCATCTGGCATATTCTGCACAGGATTGCCAGTCATAATGGTGGCTGCAATAATTTAGATTGATTTTTTTTCACATTGACAGTGATGCTGCTATGACCCAATCTTATTACTTCTAGCCTGGTTGCTGTAGATAGGATAACTCCGTTATTACCTATAACCAACCCCCACAACTTTGAGATATTTTTGTATGTCCAATAAACTACAATAATCCAGCTTCTGACTGTTTAAAAATCTTGATGGTTCAGCATCTGACTCACTCATTAATCCAGAATGCAAGCCAGAGATCCAGATTGCAAGCCAGAGATCCAGATTGCAAGTGAGATATGTGACCAGAGCTGGGGGTCAGGAGTGTGGCTGTGAGATAGGGTTTGGACTATGTGCTTGGGTGTGCTGCTGGAGCCAGAGTTGGGGTCTGGAATACAAGGGGTCAGGAACTCGGGTAGGTTTCTTGCCAGAGCTGTGGTCTGAAATACTTATATATTTCCTGCTCCCTTTAGATTCACTGGGTTCACTGTAAAATATATTATACCAATGTAGAACATGTAAAAAAGAAAACAGTGTTTGGGTATTAATAAGAGTAACATCCAATAGTTCAGAAAATCTGCTAGCCCACAAAAGTCCCAAAAACACCGGATTAGTGGATTTTTACTATACTTGTCAATCCACCCTGTCAATTACTGACAACACACTGATACAATATTTGAAATGCAACTGGTAAAATGAGGCAGAAGGAAATGAATTCATGTGCCACTCCAGAGACTTGAGCATAAAGTTTGAGGCTGCCTTTACAGCACAGTAGTGCTACACCATCAGAAACATTAACCTCAAGCTTTGTACGCGCAGGATGGTCTAAAAAATGTCATGGTACTTTTTAAAGAGCAAAGTGTTATGCACGGGTCGTGGTTGATGCTTATACTCCAGCCAACATTAGTAAAGCAGATTACCCTGGTTATTATTACATTGCTACTTGTGGAAGGTTGCTGTGCACAAATTTGCTACCTGTTTCCAGCATTACCGCAGTGGCTTCAAAATTATTTCAATGATTGTGAAGCATTTTGATATGTTTTGAGATTATGAAAAGCCTTATACCAATGCAAGACCTGATTTCTAATGAAATACAATTACATTATTAAGTGTTCTCCAAAGAATGCATAATAAGCATCCTCATTTTTGTCAAAGATAAAGTGCATTTGGAAAATTTTATTTGCACTGCTTAGCTAGTTGGGTTAAAGGGCCTGTTTCCATGCTGTATCACTCTATGAAGTATTAGTGCAATGATATAATTCATATCCAAAGCCATGCTTCCTTTGGTATCCATTTGCACGTTGAATTTATAATCAGGGCCAATGAGCATTACAGTACCTTAATCTGCATTTTATAAGCAGTCTTCCTCCACTGTACCCTCACCCCACCCAACCCTTGCCAACCCATCACAAGCAGGTAGGTACTCTAATGCCAGTCTCCATACACTGCACTAGGTGGCTTTGGCAGGAGCAGGATCACCAGTGCCATTTACAAGCACTCTCTCTCTCTCTCTGTTTGTCTTGTACAGAAAGGGCTATAATAGTTTATATTTCTGAATATCATACAAAATCATTCAAATGTCTATATCTGTATTAAGCATGGAATCTGGTGGCATTTCAGTGCAATAAAATTGAATAAAACATCAGCTATGCATTTCCTCTCACCTTTTAAATTATACCTACAGTGCAGATCTATTTTAACTGCATGGGAGTGGAGAGAAACCATCACTGTTATTCTGTAGCAAACAGATCGTGGCAGGGATGATAGCAGCGAGAGAAGCATGGTTGAGGTTAAGGTTAGGAAATAAACTGGGAATGGTGCAAGTGCAATGGGAATTCTCAGTCTGAGGAGGGTAGAGATGTTGGGGCAATAAGGAGCAAAGTATGAGTGCTTGAAGGAATGCAGTTTCATTGGATAAAAGGGATAACTTTCAAAGAATTGAAATTAACCATGATGCACAGAGGAAGGAGGAAATAGAAGCATGGCATTGGATGTGAATTATATCACTGTACTAATGCTTCATAGAGTTATTGAGCATGGAACCAGGCACTTCTCCATACCCCTCTATTCCTTCATCATTTGATTGATGCAGGAATAGAAGGGTATGGAGAAATGGCACAGAAAAGAGTCGAGGCCAGCAGAGGTCACAGTGAGAGGGGGTAGGTTCAGAACAGACGTGAGGGGTACGGTTTTTACTCAGAGTGTGGTGGATGCCTGGAATGTGTTGCCTGATAGGGTGGTGGAGGCAAACTTATTGGGGGCTTTTAAGAGGGGCTTGGATGGGTACATGAATGAGAGGAAGATGGAGGGAGATGGGCATTCTGTAGGTAGGAGGGATTAGCTATGTCGGCACAACATTGTGGGCCGAAGGGCCTGTTCTGTGCTGTACTGTTCTAAGTTCTACGATGATCATATTAAATGGTGGGACAGGCTTGAATGGCCTACTGCTGCTCATATATTTTTATGATCTTACCAGCTCCACACCCTACATCTCTACAACACTCCTGGCCAGATATGAAAGGTGGACCAGAGGGGATAGGATCATTGAGATTAGACAGTTTACTTATTTCACTAACTTTATCATTGCTAATTTTCAAGTATTCAAGCTCCCACTACAGGAAGAGGTTAATGTATCAATGTCACAGCCTAATGTACCCTAATGATAACATTAGTGCAGCACTGTGACCATAAGAGAAAGTTGGGTGTACCCCCTACATGGTCTGGAAGCCAACAGGTGATAGTCAGGATGTAAACACGTAAAAATAGCAAATGCAAGTCAACTTTAGCAAAACTCCTTGACTAAAAAGACTAGGGGGGAGTAGGATTGCTTCCCTTCAGCCTAGTCAGAGCCTTTGGGTAGCCCAGTCTTAGCCTCTACTCCGATCAAAATGGAACCCCTCATCACTCTCCTCTAGACCTCTCCCTCCTTCCACTCACTATCAATATCTATTGCACAATTTCCTATATTCCTTCTTTCAAATTTGGAGTAAATTGTCTGCATCATATTTGGATATCTCTGTATTAGTTATCGCCCTGCGCTTTTGCACTTGGCTTTTACCACTTCTCTCAAGATTGTGTTTCTATCCCTTATAGGAATTTTGGAACTCTCTTCCTCAAAAGTGGAAGCAGAGCCTTTGAATATCTTTAAGGAAGAGGTAGATTCTTGATGAGCAAGAGGGTGAAAGGTTAAAGGGGGTTAGTGGAATGTGTAATTGAAGTTACAGACAGATGAGCCATTTTGTTATAGAATGGCCGAGCAGGCTCATGAGGCTGTGACCTACTCCTGCTGTTCACTCCGATGTTTGTAGGTGTCCCATTGGAGAAAATACTTCCCTGGTTTTTCACCTTCCAATTTTAATTTAATTACAAAGCCTATTACACTACAGTTTTCCTTAGTAACAAAAGTCTATATAGAATATCATTGTGTTCTGTAAGATTTATGACAGAATTTCAAGCCATCAATTTTCCCTATCCTTTAGCCATTCTGACAATATTCATTCTTTTCATAACATTATACCCAACCTACATTCTTTCAGGTCCTAGTCTCTGTTAGCTAACTATTTGTTTATCTCGAGTTCCTTTCTCTAAAGGTGACGGCAGTACCATTTTAATTATATTTTTTTCCTCTTAATTTGGATATCCTGTTTTTCTCCTCCTTTCCACCACAGTCATGTTTTTGCTCATTTCCCCTACTCCCAACATCTATGTACATATTCAGCATGAGCATCTGTTGTAACCTGGAATCAGGTACATTATTACTGAAACCTGTTTAAACACACAGCTTTTCAAGCCCATGTGTCATTAACAATATCCACAGCTGTTTAAACTAACTTCCACTCTCTCAGCCTACCCTCCAACAGCTATTCTGTGTAAACCCTCTGACCTTTCGTGCGGATCAAGATTTTAACCCTTCGGAAAAATTCACACGTATGCATATTTCACCATAGTTGAATAATTTATTTGATAATGTATATGGCAGAGTGTATCAGCTTTCAATAACTCTGTTGATGTTATTGGCTGCTTTGTTAATATCAATTGAATCTAAAGGAAAATATTGGGCACAGGAGCCTGTCCTTTTTCCTAAATATTCCTTATGCTCCTTGTTCTCCATTTCTCCTTTATTTTCCAACATGTAAAAATCTAATCCCTCTTATGAAGGTAACATTACTGTAATTCAGTTCAATTTCAACACTGCTGATGATAAAACTCTCTTCAGGAGATGAGATGCTGTGTGGATCCACTTGACATTTGTTTAAACTAACTTTCATTAAGATTTTCATTCATTTTGAGTGTTGTTACATTCCTGGAAGATATTATTTTTCTTATTTATGTTTTCAGAAGTAAAAAAGGTAGTACATGGTTCTATTTCATTATTTATTAAATGGAAAATCTTAGGCTATGTATACTTAATGTTAATTACAAATACACCAACTCATGGTTAATACATGCCTTTGATAAATAGGCATGAAATAAAAGGGTAGGTATAATTTACAAGGTTGTTGATGGGATGCTATCTGATAGAATGCACTACATCAGGTGGGTTGAGAGAAAGAACATTATTATTGGATCAAAGACCAAAGATCAGGTGAATAGGAATGTCATTAAAGATCCAAATCCCCCAAAAAGTTAGAGGATCACAAGAGGAATAAGAGTCTTCATTTCACAGATAACTTTGAGGTTTGAAACATGCAAGTACCTACAGTGGCAGCACACAAGTGTTTCTGAAGGTAAGTTTTAGAGTTAGACTTGTAGACCTTTAGGTCTTAACCAGTTTACTGCAGACTGAACCTTATGTTGTATCACCATGGAGGAATATGTGCACAAATAATCAAAAAGTCAAGAAATTCCTCCCCAGTGAATCACACTAAACACACTATTTAGCAGCAACACACTGCAATCTACTTTTGAAATTTAGTACCATCAGCTTGCATATGCTTGGCAATTACACACTAAGCTGCCAGCAATAACTCCACAGAGGTGTCATAGTTAAGGGCTCCAGCCTGAATGTGGAAGACCCAAATCTGCAGGATGAGCTGCTCCAGTGATCTTCTGGCTGTGCTCCAACAGTGGACTCCTCAGAGGATGAAATTACTGAATTTCCTTTCACCTACACTGGAGAATCTGCCTGCAGAACCTGCAACAGGTTAGGCCTGATGCAGGAACAATGAGCCCATTCATTTGTGCGTTGTGAATGGTTACATTTTCAAACTTCCAGTCTGTGGGAATCATTCGAGAATGTATGAAATTTTGGAAGATGACAACCAGTGCATTCACTGTTTCCAAAGCCACCTCCTTCAAAGCCCTAGGA
Organism: Pristis pectinata; assembly: GCF_009764475.1. Taxonomy (NCBI): domain Eukaryota; kingdom Metazoa; phylum Chordata; class Chondrichthyes; order Rhinopristiformes; family Pristidae; genus Pristis; species Pristis pectinata. The sequence continues at coordinate 28,963,036 of NC_067407.1, read as the reverse complement.
TGCAGGTCATCAAGTCCTGATAATTTATTACCTTTTATTCCCATTAATTTTTCCAGTATGATTTTTTTGTTACTAATTCTATTTTGTTTGAGCTCTTTGTTAATTCTAGACCTGTAGTCCTCTACTATTTCCAGTAACTCGTCTGTGTCTTCTTCTGTGAGGAATGACAAAGGATATTCAATTTCTCTGCCACTTTTTTACTCCCAAATACAATTTCCCCTGTATCAGTCTGTAGTGGACCACATTAAGATAAGCTAATCTATTCCTTTTTATATATCATAAGAAGCTTTTACGATCCATTTTTAAGTTTCACACAGAGTGAAGGAAGGAACCTTCATAAATTTAAGATTAGATTTTTAGGGTCAAAGAGGTTGTTCTTCAGTGATTATTATTTAGTATTCCATTAAAGCAACAATTGTATTTCATCATAAAGGTTTTCATATTCTTAAATTTTAGTGATAATAATGCAATCAGTGTTGAAATGCTCTTAAAATTCTCGATTTTATATTGATTACATCAGCAAATGCTAAACAGTGCAGGAGGGGCAGAACATCGCTGGTAGTAATATCTGAATCTCCATTTTTTACTCCAGATACGTTAATGGCAGATGTTTCTACTGTTACCAATTCCAATCTATAATTGGGACTAAAGTAACATTGAGATTCCATCTGATTAAAGAAGTAAAGCTCATTGCATCACAGTGGCACTTTAATTACAACATTTCCAATCCTAGAATCCAGATCCAATACCATCATTTCAAAGATATTTGAAGAAAAATGACGTCCTAAATCACTGGCAGTATTCTGTAGTTAAGCAGATCGGACATTTTTGAAATGAAACTGATGGGTATGAGAAGTTAAATATTTGAGATAAAGAAACAAAACAGGGTCTTCCCTAAGGCCAATAACTCCCAAGTGGTTTTACCAAATTTTTAGATTACCAATTTTCATCTCAGGTGGAATGCACGTCTCTTTTCACTCTGCTCTAATTATGACCTAGATATTGAACCATGACAATTTTTTTGGCATAGTATTGTGGGTCACCCTAATGCTGCTTATGAAACTTGCATGAAGATTGAGAAATTCAAATGCAAGGTTCACACAACAATGTTATCAGGTTTCCCCATGTAACACTATTGCTTTCAGTGTGGCATTCTCTTGTTGCAATGGATTAGCAGGTACAATCACTGCAAACAGCATTTAAAGGGTCGTACGTATTTGCAACACTCTTTCAGCTACGGGGGAGGGTTGCAATGAATGAGATGCTGTTATGTTGGATGGGGACTGAGAAATTATTTCTGGGGTGGTGGGGGGAGATCAGGAGACTTTAACAGGCCAGTGAAGAAAAGTGCCCAGAGGAAGCACTTTCTTTCTGTAACTAGGCCAGGGAGATCCTCCAAGATTACAGTCATGTGCTCCAAGTAGCAAGTTGCCAGGGATGCCACCGTAAGGACATGAGTGAATGCCTGAACGTATGTGCTTTGGAGAGGCTTGCAATGCACCTTCCAATGCCCACTCTGCCTGTCCCTGTGAATGGAAGGAAAAGTAGATGAGGTTTTCTTTTCTTGAGTACAAAATTTGGATGACTTCCCTAATGCAGCTCTGAGATCCAGTAGAGGTCAGCTGCAAAGACTGGTGTGATCCTGAAGCTAGGTAGTTTAGAAAGACTGAACTTAATCTCCCATATTGGTGCTACTCTCACCCTATCTCTGGTACATGGCTGTAACAAAACCTGAAGCTGAATGGTCTTGGTGAAACCCAAACTACATAAACATCAAAAAATTACTGATAGGTGGGCATCGTCAATGATACCTTCCATCACTGCTGCTAACTGAAAGCACACTGATGGGGTGACAATTGGCTAGAAATGATCTGTCCTGATTTTTATTGGATAGGACATATCTGGCCAATATGCCACAAGGGCAGATAGATGTTAACATTAGAGCAAAACTTGCACAACTTTGAGGATGTCACAGCTAATTCTAAAGCCCGAGTCTTCAGGACTTTCAGCTGGGATATTGATGAAGTCCATTGCTTTTGTTGTACCTAGTCCACTCCACCACGTCTCGATTCAACATGGGGCGAATCAGATTAATTGACGACTGGCTTCTCTGTTGCAGGGGACCACAAGAGTGGCACATAGCGGATCAATTCTGTGTGTTTCCAGCTGAAGAAAGGTGCATATGTTTCAGTACCACCCTTTCCATCCAGTTGCTGGGCTTTGCCACCACCAGTGATGGGATTTTCATGGATTCTCCTTTGTCTGTTAGCCATTCAATTTCCCACCACCATTCAGGATCAGGTGTGACAGAGAGCTTTGTTCTGATGTGTTTGTTGCGGAATCACTTAACGTTAGCTCCAACCTTCTGTTTCTGCTAATATTCTATTGTAGCTCCACCAGGTTTTTAAGTATAAAGTATTTGTGATGACGGAAAGGTATATCGAGAATGATTTTTACATTAATCTGGAGAAATGGTGCTACAGACTAGGGGCAACGTATTATGACCAATTAACCTGCCAACCAAGGACATAGGAGGAAACCGGAATAGAGATAATGGCACCCATTGTCGTCTTACATTTGCTACCTTCCAATTTGCGGAACCATTGAAGATTACAGGGCATTTTGGAAGAATACAAACAGCACATCCATTATCTCTATTCAGATTCAGATTCGTTTATTGTCATATACACCGGGGTGCAATGAAATTCCTTGCTTGCCTGAAGCTCAGAGTAAACTGTATACATGGTAATAATAAATACAACAATAAATATAACAATGACCACAAAACAACGGAATGGTGCAAAGTATAGCAGGGCAAACAGAAGTAGTGTAAAAAGAAATGCTAAAGGTTCACCTCTTTCAAAAAAATCCCAGCATACAGGCCATCAGTTCTTGGATTTTTATTGCCTCTCAGTTTGATTAATTTCTCCAAGTTTAATTTTCCTACTAATGCTAATTTCTTTGAGCGTCTCATTCACCAAAGCCTTCTATTTCTCCACTATTTCTGAGAAAGAGACACATATTAACTTTAGCTGATCATTTCCTTTTCATATGTACATAAAAGCTATTAAAGTCTCTGCTCATGTTTCTTGCTGACCTACTCATGCATTTCACTTTCCTTTTCTTTATCGATCCTCCTTTCCTGAATTTTGAAATTTTTCCAATTCCCAGACTCGCTGCTTTTTTTGGCAACGTCGTCCTTTTCCTTTCATCTAATGCTACCCTTAACTTCCCTTGATAGCCATGGCTGGACCACCCTTCCTGTTTTTTCTGCCTTAAATGGGATATATTACTTGTAAAGTATGTACTAATTCCTTAAGTTTTTGCCAATGTTTGTTTACTCTCATGACTTTTAATGTAATTTCCTGGTCTACCATAGTTGATACACACCTTATGCCTTCAAAGTTGCTTTATTCAGATGTCAGATTGAATTAAATCACTTAAATTTTTTTTCCATAAAAGTCTATCGCATCATGTGCATTGTTCCCTATATGTCTTTTTACTGCCAAATCATCAATAATCCCTTTCTTAGTACTCAGTATTAGATCTAAAATTGGCTGATAGTCCAACACATGGAATGGGTTATAGGCTAATGCAGAGGAAACATCACAAAATATCCAACATATTCTTTTCCATGTTAAACAAATCAAACTTAATTTAATTTTAAGTAAGAAATGATTTGATAACAGTTGCTTTTGACATGGATCCACTTCAAGGGACAAGCAACAAAAACCTTAAACATGTACAGAAAAATTAGAATGAGGAGCTAGGCCTAGTGTGACCAAGCACTACAATATTGTCCAACAAACACAAAATTGAACTTTCATTTTTTAAGGTACTTTTTGATCTGCTCTAATTTATCCATTTCCACTTTCAAACAATTCAACCACATTTTCAAACTACATAAACAGAACACAAAGGGAGACCAGTTATCCTGACAGTATCAGGATTAACCAGACATCAGGGGTTTTGTCTTATGTCTCAATCAAGCTTATGTTTAAACAGGATTAGAGCGTTTTTTTTTCCAAAACTTGCTATTCAGTCTTTCCGAGTGACCATAGGACTGTGAAACTTTAGAGTTTAAAGAGCATGTGTAAAGCAATTACTCGCCTAGGCTACTCCAACATCATCCCCTGTCAATCATATTACCTCTACCACCAAGAAGGACAAGGATGCCAAGACCTGCAGGTTCCCCTCCAAGTTGCACACCATTCCGAATTTCAAGTTTGCTGTCATGGGCGTACATACCCAGGGTGTAAATGCCATGAAAATTAGCTTTTTGCAACAGCACAGTACATTACAAACATGACAGTATAAATTATATAAACTTAAATTAACATAAATTATACATGACTTACGTGACAGAATAAACAAAAATAACATAACAACTTAGTGCAAATTGAAGGAAGTATTGTCCTTTAAACATAGGGAGTATGTTTATGTGCATCAGGGCTGTACACATTAAATTGCCTATTCCACATTACAAGAACCAAGAGTCATAGAGAGATACAACACGGAAACAGGCCCTTCAGCTAACCAACCATCCATTTACATGAATCTACATTAATCCAAATTTTTATTCTCCACAGATGCTCATCACTCTGCCCAGATTCTACCACTAACCTATACAGTATTGTCAATTCACAGTTTACTAATGCACATATTTGGGTTGTGGGAGGAAACTGGAGCACCTGGAGGAAACCCACACAGTCATAGGGAGAATGTGCTAGCTCCAAACAGACAACACCCAAGGTCAGGATTGAACCTGGGTGTCTGGCACCGTGAGCCAACAACTAACCTGGGACTGATCCTTTCCCCTCTGCCAAATAAAATGGAGCCTTCAGCTATCCTTATTGTTATTGGCATCTGGAGCCACAGCCTGGCTGTTTTGAGGAAATTGAGAAGCAAAGGAGGGAAGAATTTGGTTGGTCTAATCTCTCCTTCATGTTGCTGTCATCTCCAACCCTTTCTTGGGAAATTGCTCCTGACTATGGCCTCTGTTAAGAACTTATAAATTTCATGGAATTGCATAACCCAGCAGAACATTGGTGATCTCCTTGCACTCTAAGAATAAAGCTTTGGAAACTGTAACTAAATATGAGAATGAACTGAGCACTGAGAAGGTCCAGACAGAACCCTAGAACAATGGCAGGCAAATCACATCCGGGATTGGAAATGGAACCAGGGGTGAGTTTCCCTGGAAGATTTGTTAATGCAATTCATAAGGTGGGTTCCAACACACTGAATCTCAAATTGGAAAGATGGTTTTGCTAAAACTATTATAAAGTTAATTGTTTTCATTACCATTACCAAATAAGTTTAGTTAATGAAAATTAATCCCACAATGAATGCTGCTTGGCCCTTTACAGAACAGCCACATATTCAGTAAGCACTCATATTAAACAATATTGAGGCTCCAAGTATAAAGCGAGCAAGGCTTCCTTCATTCTTTTCCTCATAGTCTTCACATTTATTATTCAAAGGACCTGTTCTAGAGATCAACTGAAGCTAGGGTGACCAGTTTACATGTACTTTCCACTTTTTTTAAATATTGTATACACAATTACTCATCCTCCATTCTGAGAAAAGTGTCCAATTTTTCATACAGATTGTCCAGTCACCTAAGGGCACTTACCACTTTAGAACACAATTAATGAAAGAGGGTGGATGGTTTGCATATGTACACATTTTATATTCTATATTTAATTATAGTAATTAAAAATTAAATTTAACTTACCATTGTTTTGCTTTTTCTGGACCTTGGCTTGTTAGATTATTTTTTGAAACTTTGTACTTTTACAGTAAAAAAAAAGTTCATCTGATGCTGGACCAATGTTATGGGTTTCTTTTTGTCACATTATATTTTGAAGTATTAAGGGTAAGGATTAACACTGCACTTACTGCTTAGCTATTGCTAGACTGCAGTTTGAACTTTGTCCAGGAAAGTCCAAAACAATCACTGTCCCAATGTCAAGCAGCCCAAGAGTGGAACTTGAGTAATTTTCATTTCACCCAATTAGGGTTAATGGTCAGCCTACTTCCAAACTTCTTTTTCTTTAGTTACTCTTTGTAAATTGGAGGAAATAAAGAATCTTCCCACTAAACAGTTCAGACTTCCTGTGACAGTGCCAACTGCTGGAGTGGATGAGGTAACACAAGCAGGGATAAAATCAGGTAGGAAGTTGAACTGGCTGTTTATTTCACTTACAAAACAAAATGCTGAAGCTGTGAAGTTGTAAGTGTTGGGTGAGGACAAAATCCTGCTCAATTGGAATACCATTCTAGCAGACCACTAAGTATCCTGCCAACACTCATTGTCAAAGATCATTTATTAAAGATGATTATTTTATTAAGTAATTTGAGGGTGATCTCCTGTGGAATATAGGGAAGGAATTGGGATCACTGGGCTGTTGATTCAGCAAAATAGATTTTACATGATCAAGGTTGTCCACTTGTTTTTTTTGTTCTTGTGTAGTATTTAATAGGCTTAAATGCTGATATGCATTTGCCTAGAAATTCCTTTGCATGCTCCAAAAATTGGTGGTGTGTAGTTGAAAATACCCTTAGCTTGGACCAGAGTAATACTGGGCTCATTTCTGGGGCTTAATGTCCAACAGGAAATGCCTTTCTCACAGGCTTTTCTTTAGCAATAGAAGCTTTTTCCAGCGTAAGACTCCCCCACAAGAGATCAAAATAGCACAACACCCAAAATTCATCTCCAGCATGATTTGCAGTCTCATGGTTCACAAGATCACAAGACAAAGGAGCAGAAGTAGGCCATTCGGCCCATCGAGTCTGCTCCGCCATTTCACCATGAGCTAAACTATTCTCCCATCTAGCCCCAATTCCCAGCCTTTTCCCCATATCCCTTGATACCCTGACGAATTAGATACCTATCAATCTCCTCCTTAAACACCCCCAATGATCAGGCCTCCACAGCTGTATGTGGCAATGAAATCCGGCCTCGACAGCTGTATGTGGCAACAAAATCCATAAATCCACAACCCTCTGGCTAAAGAAATTTCTCCTCATCTCTGTTCTAAGTGGCTACCCTCTAATTCTAAGACTGTGCCCTCTTGTCCTGGACTCACCCACCAAGGGAAACAACTTAGCCACATCTACTCTTTCCAGTCCTTCCAACATTCAAAATGTTTCTATGAGGTCCCCTCTCATTCTTCTGTATCCCAGTGAGTACAGTCCAAGAACCAACAAACACTCCTCGTATGTAAGCCCTTTCTTTCCGGGAATCATCCTCGTAAATCTTCTCTGAACCCTCTCCAATATCAGTACATCCTTCCTAAGATAAGGGGCCCAAAACTGCACACAGTATTCCAAATGAGGTCTCACCAATGCCCCAAAGAGCCTCATCAACACATCCTTACTTTTATACATTATTCCTCTTGAAATGAATGCCAACATAGCATTCGCTTTCCTTACTGCTGATCCAACCTGGTGGTTTACCTTTAGGGTATCCTGCACGAGGACCCCCAAGTCCCTTTGCACTTCCAAATTTTGAATTTTCTCCCCATCTAGATAATAATCTGCCTGTTTATTTCTTCTTCCAAAGTGTACAACCACACATTTCTCAACATTGACTCTCATCTGCCATTTCTTTGCCCATTCTCCTAAACTGTCTAAGTCTCTCTGCAACCTTTCTGTTTCTTCAACACTTCCTGCTCCTCCACCTATCTTGGTGTCATTTGTTTGTGACAAATGATCTGAAAAAAGGCTGGTTGTTTTGTTTCCTCACCAATCAACAAGGCTTTTAGTAACTTTGTTTCCCCTGAAACTCCGATGTTTAGATGGCCAACAGTCAAACTGCATTCTTTGTTCTCACTGAGATTTGGGAGATCCTACAACCTTAAATACAGGCTCAAAAACATGACTTTACTTCCTCACTTCTGGAAGACAAGATTGGACTTATCTTCCTAGACTCAGGATCATTTCAGTTTGTCGTTGCTACTGATCTCTGCCATATCACTCAGTCTGCTGCTCACGAGGAAGATCACCCAAGCTCCATACACAGGTAGAGAAAACTTTATGAACTTTTATTTCAGCCACAGGAATAAGCAGAATGGATACATCCACTGAGAACAGGAATTCACACATGTAGATCTCCCTGGCAATCTTCTGCTAGAAGCACCTGCCCGTATCACTAAAGGATTATTCACTTGCCTGTCTGGGTTCCTCTGATCTCCGGGTGTATTTTATCATTGCGATATCTATTCTTTAAGTAGCATCACTCCCCAGTGACTGCATAATGCTGCTTTATAGTGGTTTGTCTCATTGAGTACTGAGTCCCAAGTTCACAGCTGGCAAGCATAGTGCATGCAGAAACTGATATAGCACAGCATTAAATGGTGACTCTCAGTAATGTTTTTTTGGAAATCTTGCAACTGAAGCTTGCAGTATCTATGGAATATTAAAAAAAAACAGCATTAGGGTGACACAGAATGCTTCTTGATTGTGGACTTCAGGAAGGGGAAGTCAGGAGAACACACACCAGTCCTCATTGAGGGGTCAGCAGTGGAAAGGGTGAGCAGCTTCAAGTTCCTGGGCGTTAACAGCTCAGAGGATCTATTCTGGGCCCAACACATTGATGCAATCACAAAGAAGGCACGCCAGCAGCTCTACTTTGTTAGGAGTTTGAGGAGATTTGGTACGCCACGAAAGGCTCTTACAAATTTCCATAGATGTATGGTGGAGAGCATTGTGACTGGTTGCATCACAGCTTGGTATGGATCCTCCAATGCACAGGATTGCAAGAGGCTGCAGAGGGTTATAGACTCAGCCAGCTCCATCATGGACACAACCCTTGCAGTTATCATTGAGGACCCTCACCATCCGGGACATGCCCTCTTCTTGTTACTACCATCAGGGAGGAGGTACAGGAGCCTGAAGACCCAAACTCAATGATTCAGGAACAGCTCCTCCCCCTCCGTCATCAGATTTCTGAATGATCCATAAACCCATGAACTACCTCATTATTCCTTTTTTTTTGCACTATTTATTTAATTTCGTAATCCATAGATTTCATGTCTTTGCACTGTACTGCTGCCGCAAAACATCAAATTGCATGTCATATGTCAGTGATAATAAATCTGATTCATTAAATTGTAGTGAAACAACTTATTGGCTATTTGATTAAATTAAATAGATGCAAAACACTTCTGCACTTGCTTTCATTCCAGTAACTGCCTTCTAGTTCTCACCATTTCAAGAGCATTTTCCAAGCTTCCCAGTTCCATGGGCCAGAAGAATTCAGAGTTTAGTCTTGATTTTCTATTATTTCAAATCAAAGCAGGACTGTTATTTGTTTCTAAAGTCTTTTATTTATATTTGTTGCATATATAAGGTAAAAGTAAGATGGAAACTGGACCCTGGCAAATAAGGGAGTTGCGTCAACACAATACCCCTCACTTCACTTCCCCACAACTTCCCTCAGCCCATGGAAAACCCTTTATACTGCTGGCTGCCATGGGGAGACTTACTTCCCATGATTCTAACAGCAAAGACACAGTAGCTGTGACATCTGCAGGCAGTTAGTGTCAGGATTAAAATGCCAGTCACATTTTAACACAGCATCACATTTTAGCACAGGGGAACTGATAGATGTATAATACTTAACTTTTCAGACTGCATTTAATACGGTGCTGCATTTTAGATGTTTGAAGGAAAGAAAAGTTCATGGGGTTGGAGGTAACATACTGGCTGGGTAGAAAACTGGCTGGGTAGAAAACTGGCTAACTAACAGTAAAACAGAGAGTAGGTGTAAATGGATCTTTTTCTGGCTGGCAAGATATAAGAAATGATATGTCACAATGATTGGTGCCAGGGTCTCAACTGTTTACAATTTATATAAGTGACTTGGATGAAGTTGGTTGTTGATAATGGGAGATAAGTGTTGGAAAGTAAGTTGTGAAGATTATGTGAGGAGGCTGCAGAGAGCTATAGATAGGTTAAGTGAGTGGGCAAAGACCTGTGTGAAATGTGAATTGTCCAATTTGGCAGGCAAAATAAAATTATAAATGTTATTATATATAAGATGTAATACAATCATGACATTATGTAAATGAAAATTGCAGAACCCTGTGATGCAGAGGAATCTAGGTGTACTAAGATGTGATTCAGAAAAGGCTGTTATGCATGTACTGCAAAGTGATAGGGAAAGCTATTAAATGTTATTGTTTATTGCTAAGTCAATTGAATTCAATGGTGGGGAGGTTATGCTTTATTTGTAAAGGGCATTGGTGAAACTACATATGGATTACTGTGTGTAGTATTAGAACATAGAACATAGAACAGTACAGCACCAAACAGGCCCTTCAGCCACAATGTTGTGCCGACATAGCTAATCCCTTCTACCTACAAGAATGCCCATATCCTTCCATATTCCTCTCATCTCGATGTGCCCATCCAAGCCCCTCTTAAAGCCCCCAATGAATTGCCTCCACCACCCTATCAGGCAATGCATTCCAGGCATCCACCACCCTCTGAGTAAAAAACGTACCCCTGACATCTGTTCTGATCCTACTCCCTCTCACCTTAAATCCATGCCCTCTGGTATTGGATCACTCAGTAATGTGAAAAAGATATTGCTTGTCCACCCTATCTATGATCCTCATAATTTTATACACTTCCAACAGATCACCCCTCAGCCTCTGCCACTCCAGAGAAAAGAGCCCAACTTTGTCCAGCCTCTTCTGATAACACATGCCCTCTAATCCAGGCAGCATCCTAGTAAACCTCTTTTGTACCCTCTCTAAAGCCTCAACATCCTTCCTGTGGTGAGGTGACCAGAATTGTATGCGATACTCTAAATGCGGCCTAACCAGAGTTCTATAGAGATGCATCATAACTTCTTGACTCCTGTGCTCAATACCTCGATTTCCTTATTTAAGAAGTTAACACAGTGGAAACAATTCCGAGAAGCTTTTCTAAACTAATACCTGGACTAGGTGGGTTGTACTTTAAGGAAAGATTGGAAAGGTCTGACGTATGCACTGAAATTTAGAAGAGTGAGAGGTGATTTTATTGAAAAGTGTAAAAGAAGTTTTGGCAGGGTGAATATAGAGAGCATATTTTTTCTTGTGGGAGAATCTAGAACAAGGGGTCATTGTTTAAAAATGAGGAGTTGCCCATTTAAGACAGAGATGAGGTGAAACTTTTCTCTCAGAGGGTTATGAATCTTTGGAAATCTCTTCCTCAAATAGTGGAAACATAATCTTTGAATATCTTTAAGGCAGACACAGATGAAAAGCAAAGGGATGAAAGGTTACCGTGGGTCAAAAGGACAACAGGCTTGAGGTTATAATCAGATTAACTGTGATATTATTAAATAGCAAAGCAGGCCTGAGGGGATGAGTGGCCTGCTCCTGCTCCTATTTCATATGCTTTTACGTTTGTATCAAGGTGAAAAGCATTCCATCAATTTTTAAGGGTAAATTTTCCCACTTGTATAATTTTTTTGTGTAGTGCCAGTTAGTGCTCCAAATGGAGGTGAAATCCATTTTTAAACTTTAGTTTTTAAATGAGGTCCATAAGATAATGCTTCTAATTTGATCTCATTTCTATAATCCGGGTGACCAGTTCTGGAATTAACCTTACACTCTCCATTTCAGGTTTGGTTCCATGAAGAAAAATTATGATGCTAACACGGAATGAGAAGCAGATTTTTTTTCTCTCTAAGCATTAAATGAAAGAAACAGGAAATCAAAATTGCACCAGAGGTCTGAAAAGATTTTGCTAGAAGTGGCTATTCATAGTAAACCAGACTTAATCAAACATTTTCAACCATCGTTGAGGAGACGTAAACTAGATTAGCACCATCATGGGCATAAGCAGACATATAACATTTAAAAGCTTTGTTTTACACTTACTATAAATAACTTCTGTTTTGACATAATTTGAAGATTGGCTTTGTTTGACAATTACCCAATTGTGTTGACTGTATCAATAAGGGTGATTTTAATTGACTTTGAATATCATTTTCATGTCTACAGCCCAGAATTTCTGGTCAGTGGCTAGCTGTCCACCTTCAGAGCTGAGCTAATGAAAAGATCACTCATATCTTATGCAAATCTCCTGAAGTTAGCTTACTGAAAATTGCCAGCTGCAACCTTACCAGCAAAGCTCTTCGCCATGACAAGCCTTTCCACACATTTATCCCATCACACAGAGTGGCTGGAACAAACCCCATCATGAAAATATGAAGAAGTCTTTGATACGCAGCTAAGCCAAGAGTTAAAACTAGCAAGGCACTGTGAATAAATATTACTGTCATTCAAAAACATACAAAAAAATTCCAGTTCTTAAAAAATATTCAATATGTTTAAAAACATAACATAATTAAAACACAAAACCACAATAATATATTTATAAACCTCAATCATTAATAAAAATTTTAAAAATACCAGTTCTTATCATAATCCTTCATAAGCATTCTTTGCATTGAAACTAGTGGAGAAGTCCCTCCATTCACACCACACTGGCACCATTTCTGTGAGGAAGTCTCCACACTGAGGAACTGCCACAACTTTACAATCCTCTGCTGGTTTTCGTAAGGAATTCAGTACCCAGAGCCTAGCCAGGAACTTGCTGACAGCTACCATCATTTTGCAACCTCTACATATGCAAATGCATGGGCAGGAATCCCATACTTGCTGAAAAATGTCAACAGTTTCCCTACAAAATCCAGTTCAATGACACCTCTGGTCTTCCCTTGCTCATTTAGTTTAGGTAACTCAGTAACTGAGCCTAATTTTAAACACCCCAGCCCTAGTTGAAACAGAACGGAAGAGCAGTTAAAATAATGGGAGTCAGTCACCACCAATAATCCTCCTTTTTTTCCCCAGAGTGTTGGGTTCTCCATCAGGTTAAACCTGTCAGAATCTGGTTCCTGAGCAAGAAGGAACCCAGAAGGTAAGTTTTAAATACATTTTTTTTCTGGTTTCATTGTGAAAAAGCAAGTGGGCTTCTTGGGGCCTCCCATGAAACCCTTGGCTTTCCCTCATAATGGGCTTTCGCCCTTCCCCCCCCCCCCCCCCCCCCCCATCGTCTCCAAGCTTGCATTGTCCATCAGAGGTCCTTGGGCTTATCAAGAACCTCTCTGTGCTTTTCCTCCTGCTTAGCACCAGCAGGGATTCTAGCCAATAGTCAAACCATTGGTTTTTCCCACTGTCAGACAAAGGACTATCTTCATTTATTCAGACAACTTCTTGCCATTAAGGTCAACAATACCTTGCTGGGATTTCCCTCTGAATTCCCTTTTCCCATCTCCTCTTCAGCAGTGGACCAGTTGGGAAACTTTAATCTATTTTTTATAACCACAAGTTTTACACATTGACTGTTTCTCTTGAAGTCAAACCAGGCATTTTGTACCACACAAAGTTAATCTGATTACATCAATTTTTACAGGTCCAGTCCAGAAGATTGCCTCTTCCTCAGCTCCAATAATGTGATGAACAGGTATTCATTATGTTGTACCTGTGAACCAGAATGTCCTGCAATCAAGTGGAGGTCATTTGTGGGTGGGTGCACTTAACTACAGCTTAAATCCTGACAGCGCTGGGGGAAAAAAAAACTGTCCTTGGCATTTCCCTGGGCAGCACTGTGGCATACAGCTAGTGGAATCACTGCTTCACAGTACCAGGGACCTGGGTTCAATCCTGACCTTGGGTGCTACTGTGTAGAGTTTGCACGTTCTCCCTGTGACCATGTGGGTTTCCTTCGGGTGCTTTAGTTTCCTCCCATGTCTTAAAGACCTGTGGGTTGATAGGTTAGTTGGCCATTGTAAATTGTCCCTATTGTGTAGGTGAATGGCAGAATCTGGGGGAGTTGATGGAATGTGGGGAGAATTTTTAAAAATGTGATTATTGTAGGATTGGTGTAAATGGGTGGCTGATAGCTGGAATGGACTTGGTTGGCTAAAGGACCTGTTTCTGTGCAGTATGACCCCATTTTCACACCCAAGTCTGATTAAATATCATAGGCTAACTTTCGTTCCATTCTGTGGTTGGGAGGTACAAAGCCTGTGTGGGTTAGAAGCTACCCAGAAGTCTAGATTTGTTGTTTTATTGCCTCCTGTACCTCCTGCTGTTACGATCAGAAATTTACTTAGAAGGGCCTCTTTTGGCTCAGATCCAATCCCAGGCTGGGCAGAAAAATAATTGGCATTGCCCATTCAGACCTGCTGGTTGCAATTGCTGCTGGGTTCCAATTAGACCAATGGGGACTGCCATTCATGTGGAGAGGGGAATAAATAAGAGTGGTTAAATGATTTGACAGATTTTATTTGTCCACTTGGCTTGCTTCCATCAGGAAGATATGAAATTTCTGTGGCATTTTACTTCAAACTTTTATAAGGTTAATTCCCTCATATTAAATCAGACTTATGAATAGAACAAGTTGCAAAGCCAATCGGACTAATGGTGCCTGTTTGTGGCTGGTGATTCAGTACAGAACTATTGGCTATATCAGCTCTTATCTGACTTCTGTACCCACGCATTGCAACACGGAAGTCAGCTTTGAGCTGAAGGTCTGATGGAAACACATCAGATCTCCTTCTCACAGCAGGCCACAGCAGCAATACGCTAAGTTGTACTGAGGTACAACTGAGTTACTATTGAGATACTATTGAGTTACGCTGAGGTACTCAATTTAATGCCAAGGCTGAGTGGCCTAAATAGCATGACCACATTTATTTGAAAGGAAACACTGATCTCGATTTAAAAATAAGCACTGATAAGTACTGTAATTCAGTAATTGTTCTTTATTTCTTTTATCTCTGTTTTAATTCATTTCTACTAGTTTAAGCTATTTTATGTAACTATATTGATTATTTGTTAATAATTTTTATTTATTTTTAATTATTTAAATCTATTTGAACTGTTATTAAACATATCTGATCACCGGAGACATTTAATCAAATGGCATTTGATAGCAGTGATGGGGTGGGGCTTAAAATTCCAGCTCCTGACGTCTAGTCACTGCTTGTGGACCACAATATTTTGCAGGATTGCTTGGCGATCAAACCTCAAAAGATCAAAAGGGATCATGGAGCTATAACTGGTAAAATCTGTTCACTGGCAAATTAAACAAAGATTTATACATTTTCATAACAATAAATTTAATAATCCAATTTGTTTTGTGTTCTCTAATGATAGTAACAGTGTAACTAATGTACATTCATTTTAATACTGTATTATATACTTGCTTGCATTATATAAAATGTTAAATTTGGCACTAAAGTTACAATCCATTGTTTTGATCAGTTGTGATAAATTTTCACCCAGATCCTTTACAAAATGTTTCAACC
Source organism: Pristis pectinata (assembly GCF_009764475.1). Classification (NCBI taxonomy): domain Eukaryota; kingdom Metazoa; phylum Chordata; class Chondrichthyes; order Rhinopristiformes; family Pristidae; genus Pristis; species Pristis pectinata. The sequence goes on along the minus strand of NC_067407.1, from coordinate 28,947,720 downwards.
TAAACCAGCTTTCTGCATGCTTGCGCGTTATTAAGTATCAAAGAGAATGTTTAAAATCCAAAGGAATTGAGTATCCACTTTTTGTTGCAGATGAATCTAAGTTTTGTATCAATCAGGGAACAGAAATCAAAGGTCACTGTTCCTTCCTTTGAAAAACAAGATACTGTTTCTCTTTCATTTGCTCATCAAAGTGATGAATCCTTCATACAAATTGACTATAAGGGTTAACATAAATATACCAGCAATGACTGAGTGTTGTTCTCCACTTTGATTTTTAGTAGGTATTTTTATGGTGCACAATAGCAGAGCTGTCTTTTTAGAGTTGTACTGAAACCTGATATAGAGTTCCCAGCTGGTGGTAAATGTGCACAATTCATGGATTGCTCTTTGACTGACGCCTGCTTGAACGTCCCAGTGATTAAAACAGCTTTAAACCTCAGTCTAAACTAAGGGATTTTCAATGTACTTAGATTAAAAAGAGTGCACGTTTTAAATATTTTTGCAGTGGCCAATTTCTTCTGGTGTTATTACCAGTTCAAATAGATATGAACACAATAGATATAAACATAAAGGTGCCCATTTTTGGTGGTTAAGGAGATACTCAAAATCTCCTTAAGTAAACTAAAAGTGTCATCCATGGCTAAGCATTACCATTCCTGTCACTGAGTCAGGAGAATGGGGATTCAAAGCCTACTCCACAGAGTTGAGCTTAAAATATAGGGTGGCATAGTGCAAAATTGGGAGTTTGGTTAATGTACTGATCCAGTGTCAGCATGAGGTTTGGCTCTAAGTCTGCCCTGGGACTGGGGCCCTGTAATACAAATCATATTAAAATGTGTGCCAGAGTGATTTAGATGGAACCAAACTTCTCCACAAATTATAATATGCCACAACAGACAAAATGGCTGCTACTGACAGAAAAATTCCCAGGTCCTCTGTTTATTGCCTTCAACATTTTTGAGCTTGTTCTTTGTCTTTCTTAATGTTTTAAGACCATAAGATATAGGAGCAGAATTCAACCATTCGGCCCATTGAGTCTGTTCCACCATTCAATCATGGCTGATTATATTTTTTCTCCCAAACGCCATTCTCTCACCTTCTCCCCATAACCCTTAACCCCCTTACCAATCAATAACCTATCAATCTCTGCCTTAAATACACCCAATGACTTGACCTCCACAGTCCTCCGTGGTAACGAATTCCACAGATTCACCACCCTCTGGCTAAAGAAATTCCTCATTTCTAAAGGGACACCCCTTTATTCTGAGGCTGTGCCCTCAGATCCTAGACTCTCCTACTAATGGAAACATCTTCTCCATGTCCATTCCATCCAGCTCTTTCAGTATTTGGTAGGTTTGAATGAGATCCCCCCTCATCCTTCTGAACTCCATTGAATATGGGCCTAGAGCCATCAAACCCTCCTCATACAGTAAGCAATATGCTTTGCTAGCTTCTATTTTGAGGTGAGGTAGTCTTGGATTTCCTATTGAACCTGAGGTTGAATAATCAATTTGTAAGGGGCATTTCTAGGTACAGCTTTGAAATTCCCCACCAAAAATACAAGAAAGTGGCATGGTAGTGTAGCAGTTAGTGTAACGTTATTACAGCACCAGCGACCCGAGTTCAATTCCCGCCACTGTCTGTAAGGAGTTTGCACATTCTCCCTGTGTCTGCATGGGTTTCCTCCAGGTGCCTCAGTTTCCTCCCACATTCCAAAAGACATACAGGTTAGGAGCCATGGGCATGCTATGTTTGTGCCAGAAGAGCGCCGACGCTTGCGGGCTGCCCCCCGGCACATTCTCAGTAACACAAAAAGACACATTTCACTGTGTGTTTCGATGCACATGTGACTAATAAATAAATGTCTAAATATCTAATAGTCACTGTTTTTCATATTCCACCTGAAGCTCATGACATGAAAGACCAAGACAAAATAAAACAGCAGCACAGGAAGGAGCAGCACTGCAAAAGACACACATTGAGAACATGTATAAGATTACAAGAGATAAAGAAGGGTAGATAGTCAAAATCTTTTGGAGCAGTGGTATCAAAAACCAAGACGAGCGGTTTAAGGTGAGAGGAAGGAGTTTTAAAGGGGATGTGACAGTTATGTTTTTTCATGCAGAGAGTGGTTGATATCTGGAACGCGCTGCCAGGGGAGGTGGTGAAATCGGATACGATTACTGTGTTTAAGAGGCATTTAGACAGACACTAAAATAGACAACTCTGTGGTTAAGAAGGCATATGGTGTATTGTCCTTCATCAATCGTGGAATTGAATTTAGGAGCCAAGAGGTTTTGTTGCAGCTATATAGGACCCTGGTCAGACCCCACTTGGAGTACTGTGGTCAGTTCTGGTCACCTCACTGCAGGAAGGATGTGGAAGCCATAGAAACGGTGCAGAAGAGATTTACAAGGATGTTGCCTGGAATGTGGGAGCATGCCTTATGAAAGCAGGTTGAGGGAACTCAGCCTTTTCTCCTTGGAGTGACGGAGGATAAGGGGGGACCTGATAGAGATATATAAGATGATGAGAGGCATTGATCGGGTAGATAGTCAGAGGCTTTTCCCCAGGGCTGAAATAGTTGCCACAAGGGGACATAGGTTTAAGGTGCTGGGGAGTAGGTATAGAGGAGATGTCAGGGGTAAGTTTTTCACTCAGAGAGTGGTGAGTGCATGGAATGGGCTGCCAGCAACGGTGGTGGAGGCGGATACGATAGGGTCTTTTAAGAGACTTTTGGATAGGTACATGGAGCTGAGAAAAATAGAGGGCTATGGGTAAGCCTAGTAGTTTCTAAGGTAGGGACATGTTCGGCACAGCTTTGTGGGCCGAAGGACCTGAATTGTGCTGTAGGTTTTCTATGTTTCTATGACAAGGCATAGAAGGGTAAGGTCCTAATGCGGGTAAATGGGATTATTGTAAATGGATAAAAAGGTCAGCATGGACGTGGTGGGCTGAGGGGCCCATTTCTGTGCTGTACTCTATGATTCATATGTCCACTCCCCTTCAGCAACCACAGGCTTTTGACGAGACAAAAATGAATTCAACTCTTTTCACTTCTGGGATGTTTCTGGACAAAGTGGCCCTCTAGTCACAAACCAATGGCTTTTGTGCATAGTCCCTATATCCATCCACAGCCACCAATAAACACTGAATAAGCGCTACAGGTTAAGGGATTGTCCCTTCATGGAACCAGTGTTGTTGCAACCATGGCTGGCTCCTTGTGTTTATTGTGGTGTAATGTGCTCTCGTGTTCTTTCTCCCGTGCTGTATTTTGTTAATAGCAGATTATCGACAGTTAATTGAAATCAATAAAGCCAAATTTCGGAAGATTACATGCAGCTACTACTATATTGTGAATTTGACATATTCAGAGGTTTGCATTGTATGTTAAAAATACCTGAAAAATAAGGATTGCTCCTTAGCCTTCTGAATGGGGAACCTTGCAAGGACAAGATCAGCTTCTGAAGGGCTAATGTTTGGATTTTTGCTGGATTCCTCTAGTTTCTATTCTCACTCCTCAATGAGCATGAGATGTTGATTCCTCGTTAATTTTTGTAGTAATGGTGAAATACACAAACATCATTTAAACATCATTATTGCTGGAAACTAGAGAGCCAGAAAAACATACTCCCTTTGCTGTTACAAAAGGACAACTGGTCTTTGCATGCTGTAGAACATTAATCGTATCCCATATCTGTAAAGCAAGTAATCAATGCTCCTGGTGCACAGCCGTTGAAACAAAGGGACGTGTGCCTGGTACCAACAGCTCTTAAAGAACCACTGGTCAGCTTAGAGTGTACAGGTATGGGTCAAAGGGTAATGCACACAGTATCTTGTGTCTCTGAAACTCCACAAACACATCACTAAATGCTTTTGAGATAACTTGAATAACAAAGTTGTCACTCTAAGGGAAGTATAAGCTTACTTGCTTGGATAATCTTCTGGATATTATTAGATTTCTTCCACACCGGCATCCAATTTCAGGTTCATAAAACATTCATTCTTTTTAATACTTTGATACTTTCATTCTGTGAAGGCGGCTTTTATCCTCTATGGCTCATTGTCACCATTTCTGTCCATCAATAGGAAGCATTTTGTTTATATCTTCAAAGGATATTTATTCCTAACAACATTGCCAAAGTACTGATCAAAATCCTGACCAGCTTGGTATCTGTTTCTGAACCTCCTGCTGCTAATGTTTCCACAGATGAAGCATTTTGCAACATATAATGATTAAATCATGGTGATTTGTCTGAGAGATTCTGGCTAAGAGATAGTGGAGTTCACACCTTTACTTTTTGTCAGGGATCAACATACTATCTCAGTGTTCACACTAGCTACCTGAACAGTCTACAGTCACAAACATCACAAACAAGTGATGTTTGTGATGAAGCAGATTTTCCCCTCCACCCATACTATGACAATGAGACTTTCCAGAATGAAAGGTTAGGAAGCATTTCTGTCTAAATTCATCTTGGATACCCAATTCAGGCTGACAAAGTGCTGACTCTCAGCTATGGCAGATTTGTTGGTGAGAGACCATGACTGAGTTTTTTGATGAGTTAACTAAATATATTGATGAGTACAGTGTGATTGATGTAGTCTACATGGACTTCAATAAGGTCTTTGACAAGGTCCCAGATGGAAGGCTGGTCCAAGATGTTGGAACTTATGGGATCCAAGGCCTGTTGGCAAATTGGATCCAAAATTGGTTTGGTAGAGGAGACAGAGGTTGATTGTGGAGGGTTGCTTTTGTGATTGGAAGCCTGTGACCAGTGGTGTACCACAGGGATCAGTACTGGAACCATTGCTGTTTGTTATATACATTAACGACAATGTCTAGGAGGCATTATTAGCAAGTTTGCAGATGACATGAAAATTGGTGGTGTTGTTGATAGTGAGGAAGGTAGTTTTAGGCTATATTAATCAGCTGGGAAATTGGGAAAATCAATGGCAATTAGAATTTAATCCTTTTAGTGTGAGTGATGCATTTTAAGGAGTCAATAAGAGTAGGACATATATCATGAATGGTAAGGCCTAGGGAGTATTGAGGAACAAAGGGACCTTGATGTACAAGTCAAAATATGTCTGAAGGTCACAGCACTGATAAATAGGGTGGTAAAGAAGGCATGTGGGATGCTTGCCTGGGCATCGAATATAAATGCCAGGAGGTTTTGGTACAATTTCTTAAAACATTAGTTAGGTCACAGATGGAATACTGTGTAGAGTTCTGTTTGTCACACTATGGGATAGACACAATTCCACTGAAGCGGGTTCAGAGGGCACTCACCAGGATGTTGCCTGAGCTGGAATGCTTCAGTTATGAGGAGAGACTGGATAAGCTGGGCTTGTTTTCCTTGGAGCAAAGGAGACTGAGGGGGTACCTGAGCAGTATACAAAATTATAAGAGACATAGAAAGGCCAGAGGTGTCTAAGACTAGAGGCCATAGGTTTAAGGTGAGGAGTAACACGTTTAGACGGGATCGGAGGAAGAACTTTTTCCACCCAGCGGGTGGCACAATATAGAACACACTGCCTGAGAAGGTGTTGGAGGCAGGTACTCTGACAAGATTTAAGAAGCATCTGGACGAGCATTTGAATTGTCAAGGCACAGTGGGCTACGGGCCTAGTGCCGGTCAATGGGATTAGTATAAACAGGTACCTCATACTCAGCATAGACATGGCAGGCCAAAGGGCCTACTTCTGTGGTGTAGACTCCATACAAAACCCTTCTCCTTCCAGAACCAACTGATAGAAAATGATGGGGAGTAGATAATCCACATGTCGCACTTGGGTAGATAGAGTGTAGCTTTGTTGTTATTATTTATTTTTCAGGATCTGGGTGTCGCTGGCAAGGCCAGCATTTATTGTGCATCCTTAAATGGTCTTGATATGTTGATGGTGAGCTCACCTCCTTGAACCACTGCAGTCTTTCTGGTGAAAGTACTCCCGCAGGGCTGCTGGGTTGAGAGTTTCAGGATTTAGACGCTGAAGGAAGGAAGGACCGGTGGTGTAATCCCGATGATACGTGACATGGAGGGGAACCTGCAGGTAGTGGTGTTCCCATGAGATGGTGGAAATCACAGGTTGGTAGCTGTTGTCAGATTAACCTAGGTGAATAACTGCATTTTGTCAATGGTACTCAGTGTGGTGGTGGAAGGATTGAATATTCAAGGTGGTGGATATGCTGCCAATCAAGCTGGCTGCTTTGTCTTGAACAGTGTGAGCTTCTTGAGAGTTATTGCTTCTGCACTCACCCAGACAAGTGGAGAGCATTCAGTCATGCTACAGACCTGCAATAGGTATGAATAATTGCTGCAGTGAAACTCAAAAACACCATGCCAGATCTTGGATTAAATGAGGCAATGGATGCAGCCACGAAGCTGATCCTACTTTGAGAAATATGAACCAAGCAATTCAGGCCCAAGCTCCAGTAACACTGTTCACATGGAGAGGGGCTGTAAAGGAACCATGACTTCATTTGTATCTTCAATTTAAAGTTAATATTATTTTCTTTTGTTACCCATTTACAAGCAAGTCATCACAAGCAAGGAGAGCATTTCTTACCCATTCATTCTAACCCTAGTCCTAATGGTCAGATAGTCCATTTCAAAGATGAGTTGAGCCAATCACATTGCTATGGGTGTGGAAAAGAAAGGTTTCCTTCCCTGAAGGACTTTACTTAACCAGATGTGGTAAGTGTGTTCATAGGCTTGAATACTTGATAATGTGGTTTTCCATGCCTGAAGTGCAGCATTGCTGCAGGCACACAGCATCATATTGGCAAATTTACAGGGTCCACTCAGATCTCTTGTTTAATGGATAGATGTGAAATCAAAAACATCAAAAACTTGCATACATTTACTATCTTGATCAGTCTGCAAAGCACTTCACTAAAACACACAGTTTTTAGGACAGGGAGCAAAAAGCTTGATGATTGAAATTACAAGGTGTATCTTAAATGTGAAAGAAAGAGTGCATGAGAGATTTAGGGAGGTTTAGGGAATTCCAGATAAATGATTTAATAATTATATGATGCACTAAGACAATTTTAATGTCCTTTTTATAAATACAGCACTGCAGTGACTAAAATTGTGTTGGAGACACTTATTTTGCTTTTATTTTAGACGAGAGACAGTTCAATATCAGATTTCTGTCTTTCCTTTGGTGGGGAACTGAGTTTTGAGCTGCTGTTTGATCATTTGGGTGTGTGTTCATTCTATTCCTTTGTTCTTAGTGACAACTGAGTGCTGAATCAATGAGCAGTGGAAAAGTTTTAAAAACTCTGCAAGTGCCAGGAAGCCTCATGTAGCATGCCTGTGAGTAATGGCTAACATATGTTATGTTTGTAGCCTTTAAAAATGTATTTTTTAATTATCTGGTTTCAAAGTATGGTATAAAAAAGCCACAAACCCAGTAAATGCTGCAAAAATGTTTCAGCTGTGGTGGAGTTAGCAACAGGAAGGTCAATGACAGACATTGAGGTAGTGAAGCTTTTTGATTGCTGCTTTGGCCATCCTGTTAGCAACATCATCTGGAGATATGAATGAGATAGTTTTACAAGTTCATGGATGAAACTGTGAGCACACCAAGGGTCTTTTTTCAGCGGAACATCCAAACTGCAGGCTGCTACCATCACATCTCCATTCACTGTCACCCTCCCCCATTCCTCCACCCCTCCCCCACCCATTCTCATATCTTGGCTGACGACAGTTCAACTTCCCTCCCAAGATGCCTTTTTCTCCAAGCCATCTTGATTGGTCCTTCTTTCCAGATGTCCTCTTCTACCTAATTCCCTCCCAGTCCTCCAACTCTCCTGATTGGCGCTTCTTTTCTGATCTCCCATTTAGCCATTCTCTTCCTATGGCTCCCTTCTGACTTGCCAACTTGCCATATCTCCTGGTGTTCCTTCCCCAGCTTCTATTGATATTGTTTTTGGTTTACTATTGTCACTTGTAGCGAGGTACAGTGAAAAACTTGTCTTGCATACCATTCATACAGATCAATTCATTACACAGTGCATTGAGGTAGTACAAGGTAAAACAAAACAGAATGCAGAATAAAGTGTCACAGCTACAGAGAAAGTGCAGTGTAGGTAGACAATAAGGTGCAAGGTCATAACCAGGTAGATTATGAGGTTAAGAGTCCATCTTATCTTACCCAGGGACCATTCAATAGTCTTATAACAGTGGGATAGAAGCTGTCCTTGAGCCTGGTGGTACGTGATCTCAGGCTTTTTTATCTTCTGCCCAATGGGAGAGGGGAGAAGAGAGAATATCCACAGTGGGTGGGGTTCAATTATGCTGGCTGCTTATCCGAGGCAGAAAGAAGTATAGATAGAGTCCATGGAGGCGAGGCTGGTTTCTGTGATGGTTCTTCACATAATTGGTTCTTCTCTCCCAAAGGTCTCCTTCCAATCATTTGACCTTTTAAGCAAATGACTGTTGGCCCTTTGCAGTAATCCAGCAGCCAATTACTTTAAGCCTTTTGACCGAAATCAATCCAGGGACCTCTACACTAAAGAGCAGACTAGTTCCTATTTAAGGACCCCTCAGCCACATTTGCTAACATTGAACCAAGCAGGACATGCTACCACCTAAGATGTGACCATCCTATCCCACAATTTGGAATAATCTCCCCAATTTCCCAGCATTCCTGAAGTTGGATTCCCCTTTTCTGTGCTTTGGGATTTACCTGAGGGCTGTTGCTTCTAAGACAAAGGCTAACATTTTGTCTCTAATTTTAGATGAGCAGTCTCAGGTGGTGCAGAAGATGCCAGTTCAACCAGAGAGGACAAAAGTCTCACCTGAAAATGGCCTTTGGCGTCCACGTTGTATTTGCAACCCACTCCCTAATTTAGATCGATAAATGAGCTAAAGCAAATTTTCATCCGGAGATGTTATAATTTCATTATCCCACCAGTGCAGCTTCTGCAATGCCACCACAGGGTTAGGGGTGTAATTGCAGCATGACAAATTTCCATTAAAAAAATAAAAGTAGACTAAGTGACTTTTAAAAGAGAATATCATTGCAACTGTTTATCTTGATCCAAGATAATCCCAATTTAATCCTGGTCTTGCTCTACATGAAGGCTGCATTTGGTCAAGATTTCAACACATGCAACTTGAGTATCTGAAAAGTAACACTATTGAACAGAAGAACATAAGAAAATAAGAGCAGGAGAAGGCCACTGGCCCCCCACCATTCAATATGTTCATGGCTGGTCTATGCTGGCCTCAACTCCTCTTCTGTGCCAGTCCCAATTCCTCAATTGCCCCCCACCATTCAATATGTTCATGGCTGGTCTATGCTGGCCTCAACTCCTCTTCTGTGCCAGTCCCAATTCCTCAATCTATCAAATGTTTAGAATTTCCATCTTTAAATATATCCAATGATCTGCATCCATCACCCTCTGGGGCAGAGAGTTCCAGAGATTCCCTACCCTCTGAGAAAAGAAATTACTACACACCTCAGTTTTAAATGACCGGCCCCTTATTACTTAACATCTAATTGATTGATCAACAGTGACTCATGGGGAATAAATGTACCAAAGATTAGTCCTTGCTTAGACAACAATTCAAGTAGATATTCTATTTTGCAAAGGAGGATCACAATACAGCTTTTTGATGGCTCTCCCCTATCTATTTTACTCAACAGATGCATATTTTGATTTAGTTCTAAATTAAGCACTGGGAATTGAGATTTAGTTGCAAAAATTAAATGGCTCATACAGGTGCCAGATATATGTCACAATAATCATCAAAATTAAATGTAATTTCTTGGGTGCTTTTTTAAAACCTTTTTTTTTGAGAGAGGGAGTATTCTATGGGGTATTCTCAGGATCAGTATAGTGTTATTATATCTGGTTGGCCGGGCATATCCCACAACCTTGCTATTAGCAATACATGATACAGACAAAGAAGCATATTGGGCTTCCAACTGCTACGTTAAGCCATTAGTCTCACCCTATCAAAAATATTCCCTCTGTTCTACCCATCCCTCCCCATCAACTGAAAACCAACTTGTTTTCTTTCTTTCCCAGTTCTGATGAAGGGTTCCAAAGTTGAAACATTAACTGCTCCTCTTTCCACCAACACTGCTGGACTTGTTGAGTGTTTTCAGCATTTTCTGCTTCCATTATAAATGGACTTTGGTATAGGGAGAACAAATGCAAAGGTGAGAGGCAATATAAGACTTGACCTCACTGTAAATAGTGAGCATGATAACAGCAGTCTTAGACGAATATTAAAGTGGGTCAACTAAAGACATATGCATTTAAAGTGGTTGGGTGTGAGCTGGTGGATTTTGGCATATCATGATAACAGAGCAGATCCAACTAGCAAGAAGATAGAACATAGAACAGTACAGCACAGGAACAGGCCCTTCAGCCCACCATGTCTGCACTGATCATGACGCTATTCTAAATTAATCCCAATTACCTGCACATAGTCCATATCCCTCTAGTCCCTCCCTGTTCATGTGTCTGTCTAAATATCTCCTAGACATTACTATCATATTTGCTTCTACCACCTTTCCCGGCAGCATGTTCCAGGCACCTACCACACACTGTGTGTAAAAAAAATTGTCTCACATATATTTAAACTTGCCCCCTCTCACCTTAATTCTATGCTCTCTTGAAAGGTTTTGACAGTCTACCCTATCTATACCACTCACAATTTTATATACTTCTATCAGATTGTCCCTCAGCCTCCAATGCTCCAGTGAAAACAATCCAAGTCTTCCCAACCTCTCCTTATAGCCCATCAGTCCAGGTAACATCCTGGTGAACCTCTTCTGTGCCCTCTCCAAAGTTTCCACATGCTTCATATGGTGTGGCAGTTAGAACTGAACACAGTACTTAAAATGTGGCCTAACCAAAGTTTTATGCAGCTGCAACATGACTTGTCAACGTTTGTACTCAATGCCCCAACCAATGAAGGCCAGCATGCCATACGCCTTCTTTACCACCCTATCCACCAGTGTGGAGATGATTGAGTAATTCCATTGTCAGTTAAACATGGTGACGAAACTACTGTAAGTGACTATGCACATAAATATTATGTAACTTTCTGCAACAAAAGAACATCCTCCTTTTATTGAGAGAATTTGCTGCTATTGTTTCCTCCTTTACTGAATGCTGCCGGAAATGGAGGTGGAGGCTGATACGATAGGGTCTTTCAAGAGACTGTTAGATCGGTATATGGAGCTGAGTAAAATAGAGGGCTATGGGTAAGCCTAGTAATTTCTAGGGTAGGGACATGTTCGGCACAGCTTTGTGGGCCGAAGGGCCTGAATTGTGCTGTAATTGTTCTATGTTCTATGTTCTATATATCAACTTGGCCATAAACCATAAAACCCACAATCAGAGGTGGGGTGAATTATATGATTCATGACAATGTTAATATACACAATAATTAGCATGACAGGATATTTATTGCCAATAGCATCTCACCTCATTCGTTGAAGCAGTGTTGATAATGTACCCTATTAACCCAAATTATTTTATTTTACAGTGGGACAGTGTACAAGAATAAAGGACCACATATTCACAAGTCTTTAGCAAAGCAAGTTCTTAAAGTAAATTAAGAAAGCATGTTGTATTTGTAAGAAAGCATGTTGAGGGCTATGTGGGAGTGAAGGGTTAGATAGACATTAGAGCAAGATAAAATGTTGGCACAACATCATGGGCCAAAGGGCCTGTACTGTGCTGTAATGTTTTATGTATTTTTGACTTTGAAGAAAGGAACACTAAACACAAAATATTAAAAAACTAATACTAAATTTTTACAAAGCCATGGTTAGGTCTCAGCTGGAATAAGGTTTTCAATTCTGTGCACTGCCCTTTAGGAAATATTTGGTGGCCCAGAAGAGTCAGGGAGGAAATTTACTAGCATGGTACAGGATCAAGGACCTTCAGTTATATGAAAAGATTGAAAAACATTAGGGTCCTTCTTCTCCATAGCAAAGAATGTTAAGTTGAGGGCTAATGGAGGGCAAGATGAAGCATTCTGATGGAACAATTAACTCGACACTATTTTTCCCCCGAGGAAAAAGCTTGGGTGTGGAATAAGCCGGTTGCAGTATCACAAAGCTAAAACAGATACACCCAGCAGAATGTTTCCCTCTTTGCTGTTGATTTCATTCAACCCAGGTTACATTGTTGTCACTGTAATGAAAACAATTTTTGCATTACAACTTTTTCATTTAACACAAGGTTCCCAGGCATTAGGAAATTTCGGTATGTTATGCATTTTCATAAAATGCCTTGGAATTGTAAATGCCCTTACTATTTTGAAAATGCCAAAAGCTACATGTCCAGTATTTTAGTGTGTATTTCTCTTTCTCTCTCTCTCTCTCTCTCTCTCTCTCTCTCTCTCTCTCTCTCTCTCTCTCTGAGAGTCCTACACTCTGCCCTCCACCCAACACCACCCCCACCCTCCTGCTGATTATTTTCTGGACGTGAAAGTACTTGAGGATTATAAGACATATTTTTCAAGAAACCTCAATCTGCCTCAGGGATAAACAAACTTAGAATTACTTCCTTGTCTTGAAGGTTATTATAGAAGTTACAAGTTGAGAGTTCTTACCAATATTAACACAAATCTGGAGGGAAAAAAAATCTTTGTTGTGTTGGAATGACCAGAAATCATGTGTCCATTAGCAGATCAATGCAATTCATTTGAATTATCCTCCAACCTTTGTGAGATATTAAATGAACTTTACATGAAGCTGGTTAAAATCCTTTCAACTGAAATTTTGAATCTCCTACCAGCCAAGAAATGGCCATATTCAAGACCCTTCTGGTTCTTTTTGTTGTTGGTGTTGTCTGATTTTTCTAGTCCAGAAGTGAGAGTGGATTTCACTCATGTCCAATAAATCATTCTACTAGACAAGAGTAAGTGACACAACAGGGCAGGACATCAAAAGAGAACTTACCCTTTGAAGTCAAACTTTAGCCCTTTGTAGTGCTCATTGATCTGACATTTTACTTTTTGTTGGTCAGTAAGAGGAGATCAAGGATATCAGAAAACAATTAGTAGCTCCAATTTTTTGGAATCTCCACTGGCATTTAAACAACTATTTAGGTGAATAAATCTGATATTGAAATAGTGATAGAAGATGGTTTTGTTCAGTTATGCCAAGCACCCTTTTTGTCAATAAGATTCTCTACAGGCACTTGTTTGTCCTTTATCACTGAAATCAAGTGATTTCAGTTTACCCAGAATTGAGTATCATTAGGTATTTAACAGCAGTTATTATTTTTTTATTTGGAAAACTCACATCCTATGAAGGAGTGAGACAACTTTTAAGCAGTAGATTACCTAAAAACATACCTTAGGGAGATAAGGCTTGTTGAATTTGCAATTTTATTCTGGTCAAATTTTTCATAATAGATAGCTCAATATATCTTATTTAGTTCAACCTTGTAACCCTAATATTAATAATGTTTTGTTATTATGGGTTAAAGTCTGCAGCTAGAGTTCTCTGTTATCAGCTGTTATTTATTACAGCACCTTTAGCAAGCAATCCCCTTCATTATTACAGCTCTCTGAAACTTCAAAAAAAACAGTACAAAGAAACCAGCATGCTAAATAGGATAGTCCCAAAAATGGGTGTAAGGGTAAGGATGAACAATTAATCTGTACCCATAATTGCGGTGTAGGCAGTATGCCAACCTAATGCTGCCTGCTCATTATAATAATTTCAATAATCATACTGCTGAGTAGCTACCTGTCCAGAACTGTAACTTCTGATTTACGAGCTTCAGCATGGCATTAGCTTCTATTTCGCCCCTGCACCTGGTCTCAACTATAATACTTTTTTGCTTTCAGATACCCAAGCTGTCCAGGTCAGGTAATATAGGATGTGCAAAAGGAGGGTGATAATCGGGACATTGTCATTTTTACTTCATACTCAGCAATCAGCTCAGAAAATGACAGTGTGTGTAATTGAAAGTGTAGCATAAGAGGTGGCATCCACAAGTGTTGAGATATCAGACATCAGTGGGCTGCAAACATGACAGGAGAAAAGGCTAGCAGAGGTACCGATTTGCTTGAGGCTAAGGTTGAACAAGAGGACTCAGCTGGGAACCTGAATGAGGCAAACTACAGAAAAGACAAACAGGTATTACAACTAAATGGAAGAGTAGCAAGCCCAGCAAAATTTAGAACATAGAACATTACAGCACAGTACAGGCCCTTCAGCCCACAATGTTGTGCCGACATTTTATCCTGCTCTAAGATCTAGCTAAACCTTCCCTCCCACATAGCCCTCCATTTTTCTATCATTCATGTGGCTATCTAGGAGTATCTTAAATGTCCCTAATGTATCTGCCTCCATCACCTCTGCCGGCAGTATGTTCCACGCACCCACCACTCTCTGTGTGAAAAAAAAACTTGCCTCTGACATCCCCCTGTACCTTCCTCCAATCACTTTAAAATTATGCCCCCTTGTGTTAGCCATTTCACTCTGGGAAAAAGTTTCTGACTGTCCACTCGATCTATGCCTCTTATCATCTTGTACACCTCTATCAAGTCACCCCTCATCCTCCTTTGCTCCAAAGAGAAAAGCCCTAGCTCACTCAACCTCTCCTCATAAGACATGCTCTCCAATCCAGGCAGCATCCTGGTAAACCTCCTCTTCACCCACTCTAAAGCTTCCACATCCTTCCTATAATAAGGTGACCGGAACTGAACACAATACTCCAGGTGTGGTCTAACCAGAGCTTTATAGAGCTGCAACGTTACCTCATGGCTCTTGAACTCAATACCCCGATTAATGAAGGCCAACATACCATATGCCTTCTTAACCACCCTATCAACCTGCGTGGCAACCTTGAGGGATCTATGGATATATGTCCAAAGAAATCGATATCTACCTCCTCTGCATTCTTCCAATGATCATTACATGCATTTTTGTTCTTCATAGGCAGTCCCTCAGGTCAAATTGTGTGGACTCTGAGATAGCTGATGTGTCTTCTTTGAGATCCATAGATGCTGCCAAAGAGGAGAGAGTGATTCTTGACAGGGCCAGGAGGTGAATAGTTTGGAATGTAGTGTATTCCTTCCACTGTTTGTGCATGGCTTCTGCGTGCTGCCATCAAGGTGCTCACTGCCCTCTCAGATGTTCTTTCACAATTTTGAGTGGTCATGGCCAGGGATCCCATGAGTCAGTAAGGATGTTATACTTTCTCAAGAGACCTTAAGAATGCTGATGAATCATTTTTCCTGTCCCCTTGGAAATCTCTTCCTGCAAAAGAGCTCAGAGTAGAGTAATTGTTTTGGGTGCCTTATGTTGGGCATGCAGGCTCTGTGGATTAACCACTGGCAATGGTGAAGTACAACAAGACAGAGTTTGGAATGTTAGCATGGGAGAGGATACTGACACTGGTTTGCCTAACCTACCAACAGATTAGGATAATTTTATGGGCACACTGTTGCTGGTATTTCTCCAATACTTCGAGCTGTCTGCCGTAGGATGTCCTTGATTTCAAGAGGTATTGAGCTTGGTGCTGGATTTGATAGCTTGGTCTTTGAATGCCCTTTTCCATAAGCACGAAAAGGCTGAGCTGGTGCATTGCAGGCACTGGCAAATTCTGTCACCAATGTCTGTCCTGGCTGAGAGGTGACTCCTGATGGATGGAAACTAACCTACATTTTTATTGTCTCACCACGGATCTTGATTGTTGGGGTGTTTTGCAGTGCAGGCAGGTTGATGGAGGACCTTTGCCTTCACAACTTCTACTGTGAGACCTATCATTCACTTCAACGAAGGAGTCAGTGCTGCCCAAGAGCTCAGTTTCCAAGAGTACATCTATGCAAATGAGATCTACATACAATACTTTGATGACTGAGGTTGGGTGACCTTGGTGTTGGAGTAGAGATGATGAAGGTTGGACAGTATTCTAGCTCCATACCAGTTTATTGGAGGTGGGGTGCAGTATCTCAATGAGGAATGTTGAGAAGAGGATTGAACACAGATTTCTTTGGTCCAAGTCTGCACTGTGATTGGGTCTCTGGTGAGCTCATTGCTCAGGATCACAGTTTACACGATACATCCTATCACTGACATAGAATGGTAGTATATTTCTGAAGGCAGCCAAATTTGAGAAGGATTCTCCATAATTCTTCTAAGTTGACAAGAGCTGAATGCATATGCTAACACTATGCAAGGCATGGGTCAGAGCAGATGTGAATATATGCACATCAAATGCCACTTTTGTCCACAAACAACATCTGTAGTGTCCAAATGAAAGGCACTACCAACTCCTATTTTGCAATCATAACTTTATTTTTCCTGCATATAACATTACTGAACACCAAATCTTTACAGTGAGCTAAGTACTAGAAAGAGCAAAGTAACCAATATTTGGATAAGCACATTAGGAATCCTAGTTCAAGGTTATAGCAGTGTATAATTATACCCTCAATCTTTGGTTTAGGTCTTTATAGCATGCTTCCCGCAATTCCTAGAACCGACTTCATGCAATTATCTTTTAACAACAGTTAATTTTAATAAATTATGGTTTATTTTATTCTTTCCCACATTTCCATTGGCATTCAGTACATTGCTCTTAAATGCTGCTGTCTGGTCACTAACTCTACCCATTAACTAAAATTACTCTTGAGGAAGATGCTAAATTAGCACTTTTTTTCCTCTTTTTGGCGAGCTGTACTGTTACAGATGATGTCTTTTGCTTCAAATACATTTCGTCGCAGGAAATTAAAAAGGTCTATGTGCAGGACTGGCTTCCAAAAATAATTCTCCAGTGCAGGTAATACAAAACCACTCCTGTGAAAAGGCTCCTTGAGTTGCTCTGCACATTGGTTTCATTTACATCAGGAAGAGGTGGTCATCCAATTTTGTCGTGCAAATGAAAACTACTGTGTACTGCCAGACCACTGCGGTTAAGACATCCCAGCTACAGTTCTGTGTTATGTTCACATTGCTCTTTTTCTTCAACACTGAAAGAATCCAGATCAAACTTCTACAAATACACCCATTATATTGGAAAGCATTTTAAACCAGCTGAAGAGAGATAGTAAATATTGAGTCACGGGAGATTTGTGCAAGGGCAAAATACATTACAATTCAAATATTTCTGTGTGGACGTATATGCCCCAAAACATACTATAGGGTCTTTGTTTGATTCTGCAGTATCCTTGTTCATGTACTTGTTGAATACAAGTGAATTCTCCAATTTTATCAAACAAGCCCCTCTGCATGACCCTGAAAGTCCTGATAATTCGAAGTTGTCAATCTTAAATTTATTAAGCAAAGATTGCACAAAAATATTCTTTAAATTACATACTGTAAAATCATTTTTAGGTCTTACTCTCCTCCCTCAAAGCCACATTTGCAATTAGGTATACTACCTCTCAAGAGATTGTAGCTTTTTAATGGCATAGAATGCAAAATGCCATATCAGCAGAATATATAATACATCATCTTTCAAATGTTTTAAATAGAAAAGATCAATTTAAATAATCAAAGTAAATAGAAACATATTGTAAGTAAGAGGCTGGGTAGGAACACAATATATTGCAGCAATAATGCAGAATGAAACAAGACACTGCCTGGGATATGTCTAATTTCAGTTGTGTTGTTATCAGGAAAGGGTGCTGTCTGCCAGTTGAAAACAAATATAAGATTGAATTTTGGCAAGATCATTCTTTTTAATAAATATAATTAATTTCAACAAGAATAATGGCTGACAGCTACAATTATGAAAAGTATGATTTCCAAACAGAGACAACTTAACCTGGTTTGTAAACATACTAGAACAGGAGCAAGTCATTCACTATTGAGCCTTGATTGTCATCTGAAGTTTCCTTTACACCTTTTCACTTTAAATTGCCAAGCTTTCATCATTAATTTATACGCAATATAAACCTTTCTTCATTCACATTATTACTTTCTCAGTAACCATTTCCCTTTAAAATTTGAAATGAATCCAATAATAATGGCCTTACATATATCATATGTGAAGAATTTATTTTATTGAATTTAATTTTAATCATCTATCTTCTACATTTAAGATACTTACTCTGAATTCCCTTATGAGAGCAAAGAATCAATTCCTATCAACCTTGTCAATTCCCTTCATTATTTTAAACATGTCAAACAAATTCCGTATCCTCATCCTCCATGGGGAATACAACTCAAGTTTACCCAGGTCATTTGATTAATTGGTTAAACTTTATATATTAAATCTAAATTCCACTCATTAATTCTAGACTTGGAACTGTTAAGGAATTTTATAAGGGGAGTTATGTTTGCATACTATTCTTTCAAGCTCTGATATGATGGTGAGTTTCCATTTCTCTCCACTTGTTGTAATGCTTCTTAGTGACAAGAGTTTGCACATTCTTAACCAAGATACTAATGAGGGTCTCCACAAAACTCTCCATCATTCATAGCAGTCAATACTAGTGTAGGCCAGTGGAAAAAGGAAACAATAATACATAATAGAATTATTCCTCCAGGATTAGAACAAAAGCAAGACTTTGCAAGAAAGAGTGGCTAGTTCCCTATAACACATACTCCATTTGACACTTTACATCTCCAACACTGATATTTCCCACTTTTTTCCATAGCACTAAACATATAATGAAAAATTAACTAGATTTACTTCTGTAATAAGAACTTGTGACACAATTCAAATGGGTAAAGGCTGTCCTGGCCAATATTGTCCCTCACAATTTGTCTCATTGCTGTATGTGGGAGTTTGCTATATGCAATTGGCTGTTTACCAATCCCTTTACATATTATTTCCCTGATCTTCAGGGCTATAGCAGTCATAGAATCATAGAGTTGTACAGCACAGAAAGGGGCCATTCAGCCCACCACATCCATGCCAACCTTTTTGCCTTTCTGCACTAAACCCAATTGCCCACATGAGGACCATACCCTTCTGTATAAGAAGTCCTATTTGTGCTGATGTGTGTCCCATTTTCTATTGAATTACAGCATCGTTATTGAGAGGGCAAGCAGGTCCTCAGTTTAATGTCTTAGGTTGAAGGTAGGTGCCTGGAGATTCAATGGCATAAACATGATATTTTTATGTGCTTTGTGATTGAATTGGCATTTAACATTTCAGTTCATATGCATCAGTGGATGTGAAACACTTATGCATGTGGACACTAGTCATGCAGTAGTGACATCAGTCATGTTTGACTTTGCTACTGCTAAATTGGACAGTGGTTCACAACAAAGAAAAAAAGTGGGCCACAAATAGACAAGCCGAGCCGAACAGAAGGAATCAGGTCAAGTGCAACATAAAGGGTTATTGGGAAAACAGTTACAAAAAGCAGCTTGGATACAACAATGCACCAGGTTTCTAATCATTATTCAAGTGAGGTCTTCTACATTATTGGGGGAGATGCAGCTGGTGACGGCTACAACCTTGTCCCAGGGGTTTACCTCTGCCATCATGATCTCCAACTCAGTTATAAAGAAACAGGGTGACTGCTCAGGCTACCTCCTGCAGGGTTACCACTGTCCTGGCGTGACTCACAACCGTTCACTACAGAGGACCCACTAGTTCTCACAGTAGTTTTAGTTGAGAACTGTAGCTTTAGGAGCACCAGCCACTGTTGGATAACTCTCAAAATCACACATGGTTTATGTTCATAATCAGGTGAATATGCTGTGATTCACAGGTCATTTGATCACCATGCCTTTCTTGATATGTGCTCTGGAAATCACTTTCCACAATCCCTGAACCAAGTCCCTTGTTCAGCACATGTTTTAATGTCAGGATGAATTTCTAAGTGACATTTTCAGAATTGCACTGAAGTGTCAGCAAAACTACGTGCTCACCTCTGGATTGAAGTTTGAATTCACAACATTCAGAGTCAGAGGTGAGAGTGTTACTACCAAGCCAATACTGATACCTCTAAAAGTGAGAAAAAGTAAAAATAAAAATGAAGGAAAACAGGTCACAAGACAAGCTGGCACTAAGGGTATAATTTCTAGACAAGGAGGGAAAATTCAAGCAGAGTAAATAACTTACATGCACTGAAGACAACTTGCAGAATTCCCATGTTTTTAAGATTAAATTTCACAGCTATTAATTTTTCTAGGAATATTACGATAAATAAATATTGTACTTCCCACAATATTTCTCAAAACACATATTCGTTGAAATTTTACTTTTATCCAGAAATAAATTATCTTACTCTTTTCTACCCATGGGTTCACTTACCCAACTGAGCTAGATTTTGTTCTATTTTGTATGTTAAGTCAGGAACATCATGTTTTACTTGCTTTCAGTTTGAAAAGGGCATTCATTCGTACTGATCATGTTCCGGTAACTGATCAACAAAATCGACAGACTCTTAAAAAAATTATCCCTCAGGCAGAAGAATAAATGCTGCACACAATGGGCAGCCAGGCCTTCACACACAAAGCTGCTGCTTGTAAAAGTGGAATCTGCTGAATAAGCAGTTTTCAATAGCAACAGCATGTATAAAGGCCCTGAAGGGAGCTCAGCTCCACAAACTGCAATGCACGAAGGGGAACTTTCTTTAGAACTATCAGTAGTGATTAGAGCCAACTGGGTGACTCTAGGTTTTAATAAATGAAAATAATTTGCTGATTATTTTCTAAGTCTCTCCAGCTTTCTTTTTACAAAATGCAGTGTTCTTTCTACATGAAAGAGATGGACTTTATGCAATGAACCTGCCTGCATTTGCTTTGTTCCTTCTTACTTATTAATTGCCTCAGTCATAGGCCACATCAACAATGGCAAAAACATAACACCAATCCTCATGATTACAGCTCAGCAATTAATTGCATTAGAGAATTCCCACAACACTGCATAGAAATGTTCAGATTGTGCCAGGCTGTTTTAAAAAAACTCCTTTAAAATCTAACCTTGGCTAGGCTAAGAAAAGATATGCATTCAAACATAAAGACTCCCACTTTTAGAAGTTAGTTTTCAGTTACAGAGAGACTGATTGGTAAATACATTTTCTACAGTTTAATAAAGCTCCTATATTGGATTGGAAAACTCTTTTTCTAGTAGGTTTAGAGGTAGCAGACAGGTGAGTGCTGCAACTTCACTCCATGTATCTCAATGCAAAAGCTCAGAAGAGCAAATAAAAATAGAAGATGCTGGAAAAACGTGGTAGGGCCAGGCAGCATCAATGGAAAGTGTAACAGTAAACGTTTCAGGTCTGAGATCCTTCATCAGCTCAGAGGAGCAGGTTGGTATGATGGGGTTGTGGTGAGGTGGGTATTAAGAGAGGAGGAAAGAGGGACAGCACATGGGGTGAGAGGTAGTGTGGAAAATGTTGGCACATCTTTGCATATAAATGTTGCCAAATGGAACTGCCAGTACACTCAATTAAAAGACTGCAGGTCCAGGACTTCCATGGTCAATTGTAGAAGTCCCAGTTTATCTTACATGGCACAGTGCGTTTCAATGTTGCATCATGCTGATTCATTTAGAAACATTTAAAATCACTCCTGGCATTGAAAGTCAGCAAAGCTGTCAAGGGAATTTTAGGGATGAAGCTTTTCAGTACATTGCTTGAGACTCTACCACTGCTCAAAGCTTCAGCACTGGACTGAAATTCTTCTGGCCAGCAAGCTACACCCTTAGCAACTGGATCAGGTAAATGTTGCAATAATTTGGATGGTGATTCTGAGCAGCGTGCAGTTGCCAGCAAAACCTAGGTGATTATTACAGCTCAGCTCCTTCATAGAGCAGAGCAACTTAGTCTGCAACTTCCTGATATTCATGTTTTACTGTGCCCATGCAGTCACTGGAATTTGCTGCTCAGTGTACTTTTTGCTATTGTTCTCAGCCTTGATGCTATTTCTACTGCAGAATCCAGGCCATTGTTCCCAAAAGCAGGAGCCCACATTATGTTCAGCTTTGGATTTCTGCTGTCTGATATTTCAGTGTTTAATCTTCATGGAGCAAACCTAATGGACCAGCAAGAAAAAGCACGAAATCAGGAACAGGGCAGGCAAGCAATTCGGAAATGCCGTTCCCAAGACTTGACCTTGTTTTGAGCAAAATGGAATAACTAAATGCTCTGTTTCATTTCCTCCACAGTCTGCCCACTTAGCTGGGGTCCCTAGGGAGAAAATTCCCAGAGGAAGGCTGGAGGCTATTTACGGAATGCAAGTCAGTTCCTACATCAATAACCCTCCAAAGTCATTCTTGAAATTCATTAGCAAGGGGAATAAGTAGTGCCATTCTCAGTCCTTTTCAAAGGAGCAATGGCCTACATGTTCTTGGATAAATGGAATCTGTCTGGGTAAAAAACTGGCTTGATTTATACCAGGATTGGCTTTGAATTATCTCTGTATTAAATACTGCAGGAAGGTTCAGAGCTACTGCTGTCTTCTGGAATGGGGAAAGAATCTCCTGGACCTGGATCTAGCAACCAGGGAGATACTTGCTCTGTAAATTCCCTGTTGTCACTCCAGATTATCAGTAGGCATCATTCTGCAGCCCTGAACTCACACACCTCCACACGTAGCCAGACACCACTTCAACTTGTCAACCTGTAGGGATGCAGGATTCAAATCATCAGACATAAAGTGGAAAAAGGCCAGAGTTACAGATGTCAGAACAACATGGCCGTGTGAGCAATTGTTTCAGGAGATGGAATAGTCAACTCATCCAATATTCTGCTCCCCCCACAAACCGAGCTCTTACCTCACGTTTTATGACACTCCTTATCTTCCCAGTGTCTGTTATCTCCCTGACAGTTTGCTCCATCAGAGCAAGGTTTGAATGGTTATCAGAGCTTATTTCTAGTCCCTTTTTCATTGCCCTTCTTCTATTCCCCAACTTGTTCTATAAAAAAGTATGAGTAGAAGGGACCAATTGTGTGAACTGCTGTGGAGACTTGTGGCTTGATGTGCAAACAGAAAAAGAGAAGCAATGCAATATGAGCAAGGCAATAAGTGACTATGTATGAAAATTCTTTGATGTGAAGTGTGGAAGTAGGCTGCAGAAAATGAAATGTTGGTAGACGTAAAAAGGTAATTGCAGGGTGTCTAGGGACATAGCAGATGATAACACTGTGTTTGAAGTGGGGGGGATGGATATAACACTGCACTGGAATGAAGGTAAAGCATTTCCTATGGGTGGTGGGGGGAGGGGAACAGGATCAGGAGCACTAAGATTGATTTTTCATGGATTTGTGGCATGCTAGGAACAAAGAGTAGGGTTGCAAACTTTCATTCAAAGAGAAAAAGATAGCTCAAAGGCTTATGAATCTTTGGAATCCTCTAACCCAGAGGGCCATGGATTCTCAGTCATCAAGTAAATTCAAGGCTGAGATCAAAAGATTTTTGAACACCAGGGGAATCAAAGTTTATGGGGATTGTACAGGAAGGTGAAGGACACAGAAGACCAAGAATAATCTTACGATTGGCAGAGCAAGCACATGGGGCCAAATTTAGTATACTGTTGTTCACACTCTGGTTTCCTCAACATTAGGAAGACCAGATGTAGAGTGGATGATGGCTTTGGAGACCACTTAGTTCAATCTTCAAGTGTGACCTGTCACTTAAATTCTTCATCCCACTCCCATCACAGCCTTTCCCTTCTCTGGCCTCCAATACTGCTGTTCTCATGAAGCCTACTATAAATTTGAGGAACAGCATCTCAGCTTCTAACTGGACAATGATTCTGCAAGTCTCACTTACAGCATGTAGACTTATCCTTTGTTTATTGATCTCCCATTGCCACCCACATCTGCACTATTTTGATATTGTACCTCAATTTACAACATTTGTGATTTTATTCCTGTATTCCCTTCCTTTGTGTTGAGATTTCAACACAGGAATGATTGAATTACTGGAGCAGTAATAGAGACAAAAAACAGAAAATGCTGGAAGGCACCATCGTTGGAGAAAGAAGCAGAGTTAATATTTCTGTTAACTTTGACCAGGAATGAAAAGCTAGAAATTTTAAAAAAAACTTGCAGAGAAAGGAGAGAAGGAGAAGAAATCAATAGGGAAAGTCTGAGCTAGGACAGAAGTCAAGAGAAATTAAATGGTTAAAAAGGATAAGAATATAATGAAACAAGCATGAAATTAAAGATTGACCTAGACAAAGTGTAAATGTCATTTCCACATACCTCAAATGATAGATCAACTGAATACCACTTGTAGAAAGCACTGGAAGCTGGTTAAGAGACTTTATTTTTCATCAACAGAAGCTCAGTAGCATCACCAGTGGCTGAATTCTGAAGTACATTGAAGCCAGATTAGATCTGAAGTGAAAGAACCAGAAGGATGAATTAACTTGATCTTGATCTCACCGACCTATCTGCTGCAATTGCTTCTGTCCATAACAATTTTGGTTGGAGTGACTGGTATACAATCCTTTCTACAATCCAGTCTTTTCTCTGAGAATATCGTGCATCATGCTAGATTCAGAACAGTTCCAGCAATTCAGAATTTCAGCTCCTTCAGAAGAGAAAAGCATTCCATTTTGATCCTAGTGGCCTAGTATATCACTTCCTCTGTCATGGCTGTTAAGCCAAGGTCCCAACACTGCTTCAATGAGGAAGATAGAAGAGTAAGCAAGGACCTGTATCAAAACAAGGTGCCAATCTGGTAAAAAAAAGCATAAATGCTTAATAGCAGAGGCAGCATAAAATAGGCATAGATAAATGATGCCATAAGCTATGAAAAAGATCAAAGTCTGTAGTACTGCCACATCCAGATGTGAATGGTGGTGGACAAGCAGCTAATGAGAATAGGACATCTCCACCCTCAGAGCTTTCATGTGAGTACAAAGGACAGGCTGAAGCATTTGCAACTATCTTCAGAAGTGGCGAGTATATGATCAACCTCAGCCTTCATCTGAGGTGCCTACTATCACTAAAGCCAGTTTTCACCTAATTGGATTCACCTTTCAGGGAATGGCTACACACACTGGATAAACGTCATGGCTATAATGCTGAAGACCCATGCTCCAGTATTTGATGAACTTCTAGAAAAGTTACTCCAATACACTGAACACCAGCCATCCAATAATGTGGAACGTTGCCCAGGTATGTCTGGTCCACAAATCAATGAAAAGTCCAATCCTGCTTATTACCGCTTCATTGTCACTACTGTCTATCATCAAGCAGTCCTGACTCACCAATTACCTGTTCACTGATGATCCACCAGGACTAGTCAGCACCTGACCTCATTATGACTTTGGTCCAATTGTGGACAGAGATAAATTACAGAAATCAGGTGAGAATGACTGTCCTTGACAACAACACCACATTTGAATGAACATAATATCAAGGTAGCACTGATACTGTGCAATTGAAAGGGAACCAGGGACAAGCTCTTCAATCTCCTGAGTCATATCTTGCACAAAGGAAAATGCTTGTGGCTACACACAGCCACTTATCTTTTCCCAAGGTCACTGCTACAGAAATTCCACTGGGAAGCATTCTAGGCCCAACTGCTTCATCCTTTATCTTTCTTTCTTTACAAGGCCAGAAGTGGGGATATTCACCAGGATTGCCCAGACTTCAGTTTCATTGGCAGCTCCACAGATAACAGAGCAGTTCCCCCAGTCAGCAATTCACGATGACCACATTTACAACTGCACAGCAACTCACCAAGTCGTCTTCAACAGTGAGTCCTAAATTTGCAACCTCTACCACATAGAAGAGTAAAGGCTGCAAGCCCATGGGAACTCAAGGCTAACTACAACTTTGCCTTCAGGTCACACACCATCTTGAAATAAATTGCCATTCCTTTATTATTGATCAAAATAAAGGAACACCACTGTCAGAGTTGCTTCAACAAACAAACTGCAGCAGTTCAAGAAGGCTGCTCACCACCATTTCTTCAGAGGCAACCGTAAAAAGGTGATCAACGTTTGCCTTACCAGCAATCCCAAATCCCAAAAATGGATTTGAAATATCAGTGAAGTATAATGAGATCCTGATTTTTGCCCCTATCTTTGAAGAAAATTACTGAACAGCACTTCATGCCTCAGTCCAGCTGCAGCCTTTATGAGTATAATGAATCCCTTAGGATGGGCGACTTTGGCAGCCAACAAGACCATGAAGAAAGCCTCATCACAATATGCAAAATGAGTCCTACAGCATCAATATGACCCTGTGCCATTTTTCGATTAAATTAGCAAAAAGATCATGCAAGCAGATTGACGACAAAGAGCAAAGAAGGCCAGAGTCAAACTTGTTCAGGACAACCTCCAGCTGCTTTGGATGAGTGCACCGCATATCATCTGATGTCCAGCAAAGATTGATTAACGAGCCCCATTGCTTTTCTGAACAAATATGACTCGGGAATAAGGCACATGCCAGGTGTGTTTAACTTGAAACTTAGGCTTAATACTGATGACCAGAAACATGCAGTATAGATGCACAATTTTACATTATGTACTTCTGGCATTAATTAAGGAAAACCACAGTGAAATGTTACCCTGCTCTTCACACTGTTTAGTAAGTCTGGCAGAGGTACTTCTCAAGAACTTGGCAACATAAGAAATAGAAGTAAAAGTAAGGTAAATGGCTTCTTGAGTCTACTCCACCATTTAATAAGATGTTGGCTGATCCTCCCCTTTGTCCACACTTCTACCTAATCCTCATATCTTCTTTTGAATCCAAATGTCTATCAATCTCAGCTCATTATGCCAGCACAATGGATAGAGAACTCCAAGAGTACAGAACTTTCTTTTCACCTCAATCATGAATGGCTGCACTCTAATCCTGAAAGTATCCTTTATTGTTTTAAACTCTACAGCCCAAGAAAACAACTTCTCAGCATCTACTATGTCAACTTCTCTTTTATCTTCTTGAAATATAAATGGTATTGAAAATGGCCAGGTGAGCAGTTCAGGGCAGGTAATGAGGATTTCAGTCAGTTAAGTGTATAGCTTGAGGATTGGCGGATCTGTTTTAATGTAGATAAGTGCATTATTTTGTAGAAATCAAAATTGCAAGCAAAGAGTAGAAATCCTCATACTAAAGAACAATGAAAGGGAGCCATACAAACCTAAATTAATCATTACACTAGTTAAATGTGTGCAGAAGCCATATGCCTTTGAAGGTTTTTTATTTCATCCCGGGACACAGTGTGTACATGTTTCCCAGGGTATCCAGACAAGCAATTAGTCACTTCACCCAGCAACCCTAAGCATCTTGAGCCCATGAATGGTTTATTTTGTCAAGTCAAGTGGTAGGCCTATTTGAGGCAGGTGAATGAAAGCTATTATGCTTGAGGAAAAATGCTAATGAATCAGAATTTAATTCTGAGTCAGGGAAGTGAAGGAGGTGCATAAATAGCCATCTTTGTATTCAACAATCGCCAGGGAAACACATAGTGAAGTTTGCCCTTTGGTCCATGTTACCAAAAGCTCAGGACTTGTGTCCCAATTAGGAGATTAGTCAACAGTCTGATATGGATGAAGAAATTTATGATAAGCCTTTATGAAACACTTGTGTTGGGCACAATCTGAGCACCACATTTTAGGAAAGTCATAAAGATTTTCGAGACAATATGAAAGAGATTTACTAAAATGAGTCCAAGGATGGGGGCTTTAGTTATGTGGATAGACTGGAGATGCTGGAATTGTTTCTTTTGGGAACAGAGGACAACATAGAATGTAGAACAGAACAGCATAAAAACTGCTCCTTCAGTCTGTGCCAAACATGATGACAAATTAAACTGATCTGTTCTGCCCATACATGATCCATATCCCTCCATTCCCTACATATTCATGTATCTGTCTAAATGCCTTTTAAACACCACTATCATATCTGTTTTCATCATGATCCTAGGCAGCCCATTCCAGGCAACCACCACGCTCTGTGTAAAAAACTTGCCCCACACCTCTCCTTTAAATTTATTAAAAAATGTTTAAAAAATTTTATTTACCATATGGTAACAGGCCCTTCCGGCCCAACGAATCCGCGCCGCCCACTTTAAACCCAAATTAACCTACCTGTACGTCTTTGCAATGTGGGAGGAAACCGGAGCACCCGGAGGAAACCCACGCAGACATGGGGAGAACGTACAAACTCCTTACAGACAGCGACAGGAATCAAACCCCGATCGCTGGCGCTGTAATAGCGTCGCTCTAACCGCTACGCTACCGTGCCGCCCTTTCCTCTTCTCACCTTAAATGCATGTCCTCTAATATTTGACATTTCAACCCTGGGAAAAAGATTCTGACTGTCTACCCTATCTATGCCTCTCATAATTTTATATCAGGTAAGGCTAACTTAACTAATTTTATAGGAGGTTGCAAGAAGATCTGACAGGAGAATTTAAAATTATGAAAAGTCTAGACACCTGTAGATAAAGAGAAACCTTTCCCATTGCCAGAGGGATCAAGAGCCAGAGGACATAGAATGAAGGTTATTAGCAAACGAACCAAAAGTGATATTAGGAAAATCAATTTTCCACAGTGAGCAGTTATTGTGTGGAATACATTCCAGGGGTAATAGTTGAAGTAGATTTAATTGTGGGGAGTTACGTAAGAATCTGAAAGGAAAGGATTTGCAGGGGCATGGGGACAGGGTGGGTGTGTTAGTACATGGATTGCTTTTGCATAGTACCAGTGTGGATTAGAGGTCTAATGGTCTCCTTCAATGTTGTGAACACCCTGTGAAATCACAGAATCATATTTACCATTCCAGTCTCTCGTGTCTCCAACACAAATATGCTAGATCCACCAATACAATGGGTGGGGAATGGGCTATGGAATCCCCATTATTTGCTCTGGAGTGCATGATGTTTCATGCCTTCAGGTGAAGCAAGGTTAAGGAAACATCTTGCTGATCCCCCACTACTGAGATGGAGAAAACTGATTTAGCAGGAATTCACAAAATTGAACACCAGATTGAATAAAGCTTTGAGGAAGCAAGTTCAGGTCCGGGTAGGAACCTGCTGACCAAAACCAAAGAATACATCTCAGATTGAGACTGCATCAGGATGTGATGGAATCAAAGTGAGATCATTGAACATCAAATATAGAGCATCCTTTCTGCAGGAACCAGGATACCAATCTAAACTAGTCCTGTTTGCCAGCATATTGTCTGAATCCCTCTATTCCACCCCTGTTCATGTGTTGTCTAAATGCCTCTTAAACGATGCTATCGTACCTGCTACTACCACCTCCCCTGGCAGTATGTACTTACCACTGTCTGTGTAAAAAACCTGCCTTGCAATTCTCATTTAAACTTTGCACTTCTCCCCTTAAACATATGCCTTCTAGTATTTGACATTTCCACAGTGGGAAAAAGATTCTGACTAAATCTACTCTGAAGGCAGGCATGGTAGTGTAGCGGTTAGCGTAACACTTTACAGCGCCAGCGACCTGGGTTCAAATCCAGCCACTGTTTGTAAGGAGTTTGTACGTTCTCCCCATGTCTGTGTGGGTTTCCTCTGGGTGCTCTGGCTTCCTCCCACATTCCAAAAACATACGGGTTAGGAAGTTGTGGGCATGCTATGTTGGCGTTGGAAGCGTGGCGACACTTGCAGGCTGCCCCCAGAACACTACGCAAAAGGATGTATTTCACTGTGTGCTTCAATGTACATGTGACTGATAAAGATATCTTATCTTATCTTACTCTATTTATACCCTCCATAATTGTACTTCGAGCAGGTCATCCTTCAGCCTCCAATGCTCCAGAGAAAACATTTCAAGTTTGACCAACCTCTCCTTATAGCTAATATTCTCTAATCCAGGCAACATCCTGGTGAACCTCTTCTGCACCCTCTCCAGAGCATCCAGATTTTTCCTGTAATGCAGTGACCAGAACTGCACGCAATACTCCAAATGTGGCCCAACCAAAGTTTTATACAGCTGCAACATGACTTCCCAACTTCCGTATTCTTTACCCCAACCATTGAAGGCAAGGATGCTGTATGCTTTCTTTACCACCCTAATCATTTGTCTTGGCACTTTTAGTGAGCAATGGACTTGCACCCAAGGATCCCTCTGTACATCAGTGCTCCCTAGGATTTGCCATTTCCTGCATACTTTCCTCTTGCATTTGACCTCCCAAAATACACCACCTCACACATGTCCATATTAAACTCCATCTGACATTTTTCCACCCAAATTTCCAACTGATCTTTATCTTGCTGTATCCTTAGACAACCTTCCTCACTATCCACAACTCTGTAAATTTCCATGTCATCTGCAAACTTACTAATCAGACCACTTACATTTTCATCCAGATCATAAGAATCAGTGTTGGGACCGCTGTACAAACAACAGAGGTCCCAGCTCTGATCCTTATGGAACACCATTGGTCACAGACTTCCAGTCAGAAAAACGCACCGCTACCACTACACTCTGTCTTCTCTGACCAAGCCAATATTGGGTCAAGTCATCATAGATCCCACATGACTTAATGTTCTTGACCAGCCTACCATGAGGGATCTTGTCAAATGCTTTGTCAAATTGTCCCTGTAGACAACATCCACTGCCCTACCCTCATCATTCATCATCGTTCCTTCCTCAAAAAAACTCAATTAAATATGTGAGACAAGACCTCCCCCACGCAAGCCATGCTGACTATCCCTAATAAGTCTATGCAGTTCCAATTATGAGTAAATCCTGTCTCTGAGAATCTTCTCCAACAATTTCCCTACCACTGACAGGAGGTTCACCAGCCTATAATTTCCTCATCTATCCCTCCCTGTTGCCCTTCTTAAACAAAGGAACAACACTGACTATTCTCCAGTCTTCTGGGACCTCACCCATGGCTAAAAAGGATGCAAAGATCTCTGTCAAGGCTGCAGCAATTCCCTTCCTTGCTTCCCTCAGTATCCTGGAATAGATCCCATCAGGCCCTGGCCACTTATCCACCTTAATGCTTTTCAAGACACCCAACACCTCCTCTTTCTTAATATTGACATGTCCTAGAATATCAACATACCCCTCCATAATGTCAGCATCATCCGTGTCCTTCTCCTTTTTGAATACTGATGCAAAGTACTCATTTAAGACCTCACCTGCCTTCTCTGGCTCTGCACATAAATCCCCTCCTTTGTCCTTGAGTGGATTTACCCTTTCGCCAGCTACCATTTTTCTCCCAATACTCATATAAAATGCCTTGGGATTCTCCTTAATCCTACTTGCCAAGGAAATTTTATGGACCCTTTTAACCCTCCTGATTTCTTGTTTAGGTTCTTTCCTGCTTCCTTTATATTCCTCAAGTGCCTTACCTAATTTCAGCTTCCTAAACCTTACATATGTTTCCTTGGTGGAAGGAAAATAACATGTTTGAAAAGGTATTTGCAAAATACAGACTTTTGATTAAAAGTAGATATAATGTGATGATAAAATTACATCATATAATTTCATTGATGTGTAACATCAGGGAGCAATTTATTGCTGGACCTTTGGTTATTGCTTCATCAGAAATTTAAGAATAAATTCTTACATTTTTTCCTTAAATAATTTTTACTTAAATTTTATATAAACTATAAAATGATAAAAGACAAAAATTCCATGAAGAAATTTGCCAGGATTGTCATAATTGATAAAATAATTGCATTCCATCTAAATTATCTGAAGAGGCAGCTTTTGTTTGGTTCCAGAGTAAAACTAATCTTCTTAACAAGGCTTTTGATAATGTTGTTAAATGATAACAATGCTTAAAACCTCTTTCTTTAACCAAAAAAAAACACTGATAGTCAAGCTAAACAACAAGGCAGCATCTTGGGCATTCACATCAACGTCAAACATTTCACAGACCTGACAAACAGTTGTAGAATTGAAACTAAAACAAGGTTGCATTAAGAATACATTTTAGCAATAGTATTAAAGAGACAACCCTGCCAATGCAAAGAAAGCTTCTTGATCTAAACTAATACATTACACTTTATTATGCTGTTTGAAAAGAATAAAAAGTATCATCTTTAAATCTGTTAAACCTCAACCCAAATGTACTAATTAAAATGGGAGTCTCCGGAGGAAATGATTGTGGTTACATTTGTGGTTTTCTACGGCCTGGGAAATATTCAATGTATGAAAGTTCCTTTTCCTCACAACTTCCATTAACAACCACAGCTTTTGTTATCCAGTACTTGTGATTCAGAATGTTTGTTTCAGTTCATTTAACTTTAAAAAGCAGCGAGATGCTGTGACATTTTATGATTTTTCATGTAAGGAATGTTAAATCAAAGTTTAGCTAATTATTTTATTGTTAGATCAGACAAATACATTCATCAGTAGTGCACAGATTGATAGCTGAAATATGTTATGGATTTCTTGTAACAATTCTGTCAAATTACTTTAGCAACACATTGTTTGATTGCTAACCAGAAAAGAAGAAATGTGTAATCTCCATCTTGATTTGCTATCTAAAATTACCTATTCTATTTTGCCAATTCTGTTTTGATTTTACTGTTTTGTTATTGTTCTTCACCACTGCCATTTCTATATCTGTGTTTTGACTGATTGGATATTGTTTCTTGTTAACTCAAATAGGTTTCTGTAGCTTAAAAGCTTTATTTAAATCAAACATCCTAACCACCTGAAATAATCATACAATCATAATAGAATTATTTGATTGCACCTACTCAGCCACATTATGCAGTTTTCATGTTTGCAAAAAGTAGAACAATTAAACTAAGCCTCACTGCAGTTTTGTAATAGATTTTCAGTTCACCTTAAATTACAACAAAGCTCAAGAAGATCTATATGCATCATTTCATTCTGTGATGAGTTTATATCTACAAGCAGGACCAAAATGACTTTCCTTATGGTGCAGACTTTTATGATTCTGTTCATGACTGAATTACATCAATGGTTATGTATGCTGACTGAAACTTCTTAAAGTAGATTTTTATTTTTATTGAGTTGGAGAGATGGGCTGTCAATTTACTTCCACCCGTTTTTCACTGTTACACCGTCAGATCCGCTCATTTCTAGTTTATAATGTGTGTGGTATAATGTCCCTGTGGATAGAAAAACGTAAGACATTATTTACCAAAAAATATAATATAAAAAGTGTACATCAGTAGTTTGACTATTCCAGTGTTTATATAAAGGCCAATAAATGTTTTTTGGCAGCACAACCTTTATGTGTACTACACAATACAATTCCTATAATAAAAATGTCTAGAAATGAAAATCATGGACTTAGCTCATGTTCTGTGGGGTCTGTGACTTTCCTTTCTGATCCGCATGCATATGAAGCTCCTAAAGTACAGAGATACCCACACATGCTCTGTGGTGACCAACTGCATGTAATACATAGCTGGATACCTCTTCTGCAATGTTTTTCCATGCAACTCCCAGGGAATGAAATCTGGTGCTCTGGGGACCTCACTCCGGTAAGACTTCTTCAAGTTAAATGCTTACCCCTTACAGTAACTTTCCCTCGTGCTCCTTCAACCCTCCACCAACATCCCCCCCCCCCCCCCCCCCCCCACCGTCTACAACCACCCAACCTTCTCAACCTAGTTATGCTTTGGAAGAGGGAACTGCTCTAAATTGTTTTACATTCAGAATGGGATGTTCACAACATGCATTTGGCTCCATGTCTCAAAACTGTTCAGAACAGTCATGCTTAGCCTGATTGGTAGAATTAGAATCTTACAGCACTGAAGGAGTCTATACAGCCAATCATGTTCACCGTTTGAAAGATCTGCCCAGTTTAATCCCACAGCTCAGTTTTTCCCTGTTGTAGTGTATTTGAGTGTGTATGTGCTCTTAAGAAATATACGTATAGGTGACCCCCTCCCCCAATATTGAGGTGGGGAGAGGGTTGCGTTCTTAGAAAAAGGGCCATAATCATGATCTGCCACTATGAAAAGCCGTGTCATCTACCTATTCATCAAGAAACACGAGTTGAGAAAAATAAATTTTGTGTTGAAGTATTTACTTTTTTCCCACATAAATTGCATGAGAGCAAATTTTATTCAGTATCTCAAGTATATGTGTAGTGATTTGTGAATTCTTTAAGGATGACTTTCTGTAACATGAATGGCCTTAGTGTGGGGGTTACCTGTACCATCTGCTGTGAATTTGATTCACTGTTGTCACCAGCCACAGTGTTGGCTACCTTCAGTTAAGAATTGTGTTGGTTACTTGCTGTACTGAACACCAACTTGCCCATGGACAGTAAACTCATAACCCAACAAATTAGTTTTCTTCATGTAGATGTCCTTATTGCTTGTTAAATTTCCTATAGAATCTGCTTTGAGAACTGGAAACACAAGAGGTGTAGATGCTGGAAAATGGAGCAAAAAATGAGCTGCTGGAGGAACTCAGTGGGTCAGGCACCATCTGTGAAAGGAGATGGACAATCGATGTTTTGGGTCAACACCCTTCAGCTCATTGCCTGCTTCTAGAATTCTTCAAGTTAAGGTATCATACCTTAACAACTTTCTGTGTGAATAAAATGTCTTTCAGTTCCCTCTCTCACTCTTTGTGTTAAATCCATGACCTTTGGTTGCTGAACCATCTGGTAGAAGGGATGGTTTCTCCTTATATGTTCTGTCAAAGTACTTTATCATAGTGAAAACATCCATTAGATTTGCTTTAGTCTCCTCTGTCCTTTCAGGCAATGCACTCCCAGTTAGAACACTTGTCATTGACCCACATTTGTGATGTCACTGAGATAAGGGAGTTGGGAATATTGACACAACAGGGTGCAGGCAACAGAAGGGGACTTGGTCACTCTCGGTAGACGGCATTTATCCACATGGAATTTTGAAGTTTGACCATAAGCACTTAAGGTAACACACATGCACATTTCCATGTCACAATTATAAAAAGAAAAAAAATCAATGATTCCCATTATACAGAGAAATTTCCCAGCAACAGAAACTACTTAATTGACTTCAGGGGCCTGGATTTCCTTCCTGCTGGCAAGTTAACTTGGAATTTTGCCAGCCTTTGTCAAACCACTGATGACCTGCTGCAACTTCCTGCAGAGGCCCTTATTTCTATGCATGATGAGTTTGGAAATAGTCACACCACAACTTCAAGTTTTAACCTGTTAAAAAGCTGCAATGTACCCGTAGGCACCAGGAAAAGAAGATACCGCAAAGTCGAAGGAAGAAGTGAGTGCAGCAGCATCCTTCAACTCAACGGCCGCCAGGTCCTTAGATAATCTCTAAAGATGTTGCAGACTGAAGTCAGGAAGTTCCCTTATTTGGATAGTCAGAAAAAGCACCCCCCCAGCATTGCCAGTCAGTGGGACACTTTCACCACTCCCTTGATTCTACATTGGGGGCCACTGAAACTTTAGTGTAAATGACCTACTGACAATGTAGTCTAAGAAGCATCAATGAGAATTTATCCATAAATGGGTAATGGATCAAAGTTGTAAAGACCCCTTTTTACCACCCCTGGAGGTGAACAATCTCTCCAAGGCTGACTGCAGCGTGCTGCTGACCTGTGAGACGAGACCACACAGAACAGAAGCAGATCCTTCCAGTTTTCAGCCATTACAGTGAACCATTTGGCAGTCATTCTAGTACTCAATAGAACTGTTCACATTGGTTCAGAAGTTTTCATTGCTGTTCCTTTGAATATTTCTGCATTGCTTAGCAAAGCCATGCCTTGAGGGATCCAGGCTGTCCCTGCCACCAATACCTGGTGTTGGTGACTGGTGACGAATGTTTCACCATGTGCAGACCCATCTAACTGACTCTCTAACCTAACCAGGGTGTAAAGTAATGCATCTTCAGAAGGACTCTTGTTCTCATTTCTTTTATTGGATGTGGAAGTTGACACAAGTCCTGAGAGAAGACAAGAAACAAGAATTAGGATGGTACTCAGGGGCTGAACATAAGCAGATGGGAGGCATTAGAAGGCACATTAACATAGCCAAGCTACATAGTTTTGAGCTTTTCAGTGATACTAAATAAGGCTGTGTAGAGTTGAAATGAGGATGGAGTAGTGCTGCTGGTTAGCATGAAAGGGATAAGCAAAAGGTAAGTGTGTGTATGTATATGATGAGAATATATGTGCCTTTATGTTGAAAGTGTGATGGAAGAGGGGAAATTCTGGTGTGTGTTGGGGAAGAGGAAAAAGATGTTGCCAAGTGTTGCAGAGAGTGATGGAGGAAAGAAGAGCTCTACCTGGCCTTAATACTTTTACAGGTAACAGAAGAGCTTTCTATGCTGATGTAAGACCGGGGAGATGGTAATACTGAAACTGCCAATCTGTGCAATCCCATTCCATGCCTGGTGGACTTGATATTAAAGATTGTGAAGATAGCTTCCCTTCTCACTCTTGCTTCTTTCAGCAGGAACTTCAGGGAGGGGCTTGCATATTACTTATTTTTAAGCAACTTTCTCTCCCAGTAATGAAACCTCAAGATCTTTCAAAGTGGATTGCTACCTCACTTTACGAGATGCTTTCCCACTTTCTATCACATCTTTATCAACATATTACTCTCATTTCACAGAATAACATAATATATTTATCATTAGTCTTGTATGTACATATAACAGTAAAATACTCAGGGGTAAGTTTTTTACTCAGAGAGTGGTGAGTGCGTGGAATGGGCTGCCGGAAACGGTGGTGGAGGCTGATACGATAGGGTCTTTCAAGAGACTGTTAGATAGGTATATGGAGCTGAGTAAAGTAGAGAGCTATGGGTAAGCCTAGTAATTTCTAGGGTAGGGACATGTTCGGCACAGCTTTGTGGGCCAAAGGGCCTGAACTGTGTTGTAATTGTTCTATTCTAAAAGCTTATCTTTTCAGTGAAATTTGTCTTGCTGAAGAGGTCAGAGGCAACTACAAATGAAGACACTACTGTACGGTCCTTGCTGTATTCAGTGTAACCAAAATTTCATATAGCAAAAGATAGATGTTGTATCATGGAAAGAGGTGACTGAACCCATCAGTCCTATCAACATTTTGCTCATGCAAGCAAATTGCCCTAATTATATTGAATGCCTTTTTCCCTAATCCTTTATTGTCTTTTCTGTCAGTTTTATCTTCAGCGTATCTGTGATTCCATTGCATTTCTAACTTGTTTCTTTCTTGGGCTGCAGCTGACTATAAAATCTAACAAATGCTGTGCCACTTTTTGTACTTCTTCAGACTTTTATAGAATAAGCTTTAATTACTTAATCAAATATGTAGCAAAGCATTTGTAAATTCCTAGATCAATTACTTACTTTAAGAAATATAAAATCCAACCTTATTTTATAGAGCCAAAAGCAAAAACTCTTAAAATGTGTTAGTTATTTAATGGAGGAGAGGATCTTCTATAAGAGAATGATTACAAGGATGTATATTCTACCCAATCCTTCATAAGTCATAATCCTAGTACCTACATTGTGAATCACCTTAAGGGTGAACTTTTTTGCTATCACTTTAGTTACTCAACATTCACATTACTGACTATCTGACTATATATATATATATATATAGTAAAAAAAAAGTCACTTTATGCTGCTCAGCTAGCTAACTATCAATATTTTCTTTCTGATTTGGTCAATGCAGTTGTTGATTTTTTTCATGGATCTTTCTTTCACAATGCATTAAATGTTGTGCTGCTCCTGGGAGGTGGATCTAGCACAAGCAACAGAAATCACAAAATAAGCAGCAGATTTTCTTGGGCAGTGACCAGGAAATGTAACAATTACCAGATCCCTCTAGTGTCTGTCTATCATTAATCAAAAGATTAACATGACGAGGTCAATGGTATTAGCACAAGACTTGTGCAATATTAAAACATTTTAGTACATCTACTGGATTTTTTTGTATTGCTCTGGTTATTAATGTGGTATTCTCCAGTGACTAGACTTTGATGAATAAGGTCCTAAGGTAAAAAGTCAGGCACTTCAGGTTGAGATGAGGAGGAAAGCCTTCTTTCAGAAGGTTGTGAATCTACAGAATTTTCTACCCCAAGAGATTGTGGATGTCAAGCCTCTAAGTACATTCAAAGCTGAAATGGATGAAAGCGTATATCACGTTTAATGGTAATCAGGCAGGAAAATGGCAGAGAAGCTAAAGATTACATCAGCCACGATCTAGATTTGTTAAAGAGAGATCCAGATTATTTTGACTGAATTTATCAAATATCTAACTAACAGTGTTGTTAAGGCAGTATTATTGATGTAGTCTACATTGACTTCCGTTAGACTTCTGGCAATATCCCACATGGAACATTGTTCAAAATAGTTAAGAGTCTGTAGGATCCAGAGGAATTTGCTAGGAGGCAGAGGGGGACATCAAGGGTTGTTTTTGTAATTGGAAGCTTGTGACTAATTGTATACTATAGGGAAAAACAGTGCTGGGACCCTTACTGTTCTATACTTTAATGATCTGGACATGAAAACAGGATGCATGGCAAGTAAGTTGTAATGAGTTGGTATGATGGGCAGAGCATTAGCAGATAAAATTTCATCCTGAAAACAGTGAAGAGATGCATTTTGATAAGATTAACAATGCTAGGTTGATAGGGCCCTATGAAGTACTGAGTAACAGAGGGACTTCAGTGTACAGGTCCAAGGATTCCTAAAGGCAGCAAACAGAGAGTTAGGGTGTTTAAGAAGACATGTTGGATACTTGGAGACACAAGAGACTGTAGATGCTGGAATATGGAGCAAAAGACACATTGCTGGAAGAATTCAGTGGGTCAAGCAACATTTGTAGAGACAAAGGAATGGTCGACATTTTGGGTTGAGACCCTGCAACAAGACTGAGACTGTAGAGGGAGGTAGCCAGTATACCATCGGGACACTTGCCTTCATAAGCCAGGGCATTACATACAAGAGCAGGGAGGTTGTGTGTACAACCATATAACACACTAGTAGGACCACAGCTGGAATACTGTGTACAGTTATTGCTGCCACACCATAGGTAGGATGTGATTACACTGGAGAAGGTGCGAAAGAGATTCACCAGGATGTTGCCTGGGATGGAACATTTCAGCCATGAGGAGTGACTTTGTAGATTGGGTTTGTTTTCCATGGAGTGGAGGAGACTGAGGGGTCATGGCGGGGGTGGGGGGGGGGGGGTTCCTGATAGAGGTATACAAAATTATGAGGTGCCTAGACTAGGTAGATAATAAGAAACTAAGAAATTATTCCACATAGCCAATTTGTCCATAACCAGATGGCATAGCTTTAAAGCAAAGAGCAGGAGACTTAGAGGAGATTTGAGGAAGAACTATTTCATCCAAAGGTTGTTTGGAATTTGGCATGCACTGCCTGAGGGGGTGGTGGAGGCAGGTACTCCCACAGCATTTAACAAGCATTTAGATGAGTAGTTCAGATGCCATGCCACAGAAGACCACTAGCCAAGTGCTTGAAAATGGGTTCAGAACAGATGGATACCTAATGGTTGGCATGGACACAATGTGCTGAGGGGAAGCCTTTAGCACTTGTCAAATTGGTCAACATCTTTGATATACAGAAATAACTAAGAACTATTCAGTATGAGATATTTACAAATTAGTTATTGTTTATTAAAGAGTTAGAAAATTAACTCATCTAAAATGTTTAAAATAATTAGAACCATTTAACAAAATGCAGATAATGAAAAAAAATGTAACTTAGTGTATTCTTATCTCCATATCCCTATGATCTCTATTCAAGTAACTGGGCTCGTGCATCCTGTGCCAGGACTATTGTGATGCAGAATCTGAGTACAGGTTTCCCCAAGTGTTGGAGAAAATCAGAAGAACATTGTGAGCTGAGAGGTCAATGGCAGAGCTGGGCCAATAAACTTGGTGCTTCCACACTCATGTAAGAGCTCTGAAGCTTGGCAGCACCTGGGCTGAAAAAACTGGGCAAAATAAGGCCCATTGCTCTGGATTTTCTGCTCATGCAAAAACATAAGATAATAGGAACAGGAGGAGATCACCTGGCCCCGCAACCCTGCTCAGCCATTCAATACAATCATGGCTGATCTGCAACAGACCTCAATTCATTGATCTTTCAGAAATCCACATACCTGTCCTTTAAGTAAGTCCAATGATTTACCCTCCACAACCTTCCGGTACAGAGAATTGAGATTCACTACCCTGGCAAGGAGAAATATCTACACACCTTTGTTTTATCTTGTCACTATGTCTGTTCATTGGAGACTCTCACTGTTTGAGACAATCACTTGTTTAGTGATGTGAATCAATATGATAGCATTTATAAGCAGAAACCAGTTTATAGCAGATCTCCATTCATTTTCCAAATCATGTGAGGTGGCAAGCAAGGCCATTCTTCTCACAAGCATCATCAGCACTTGCTCCACTTCAGCAACTACCAAATGACACATACACACAGTCTCCGGTCACTGAGGTTGTTTACTGGCCGTGCATTAGCCCCATTCCACATCAGCTCTTCAGTTTTCCACTCCACTGCTTACAAGGGTTTATAGAACATAGAACATTACAGTACAGTACAGTCCCTTTGGACCACGATGTTGTGTCGACATTTTATCCTGCTCTAATATCTATCTAACCCTTCCCTCCCACACAGCCCTCCATTTCTCTATCATTTAATGTCCCTAATGTATCTGCCCCCACAACCTCTGCTGACAGTGCATTCCATGAAGCCACCACTCTCTGTGTAAAAAACTTACCTCTAACATCCCCCTTATACCTTCCTCCAATCACCTTAAAATTATGTTACCTCGTGTTAGCTATTTTCACCCTGGGAAAAGTCTCTGACTGTGCACTCAATCTATGCCTCTTATCATCTTGTACACCTCTATCAAGTCACCTCTCATCCTCCTTCTCTCCAAAAAGAAAAGCCCTAGCTCACTCAACCTATCCTCATAAGACATGCTCTCCAATCCAGGCAGCATCCTGGCAATTCTCTAAATCCCTAAATGAGATTAATAAATGTGAATAGTAAAAAAAAAACAAGAAAATGAAGGGAAACAATAGTTTGTTATTAGCATCTGTTAATATAAAAAAACTCAAACCTAGATTTGCACCACATAGGTTAATACTTATGTTGTAAGATGAAAGGTCATGGCTGTCAACACTGACCCCTCTGGTTGGATGACAGCATTGCTCATTGGGTCAGAAGCGACACCACTGTCAATCAAGGTTTGGCTCCAGCCCACCCATCAAGTACACACCTGAACAATTGGCTTGTTTAAGTACCTTTGTCCTTGCAGGCACCGAGCCATTGGACCTTTTGAATTACCTGGGCTGGACCACCCCCAGCCCTCCAGCACTATAAAGAGTGCTGCATGTTCCTGGTTCTCTCTCTTTTGACTGCCCCAGAACAACGCTGAAGAGACCATTGGTAAGAGTGTGCACTTCCACAAGGGTTAGGAGCATCCTAGTAGATTCCAGGCAGCGTTAGAGCCGATGCTTGTACAGTGTCAGAGGGTCAGGCACCGTATTGTTTATTCCTTGATCATTTGTAACCAGTTTGTTTTGTGTGTGTGCGCGCGCGTGCATCTCACCACCATTGCGATTTCCCTCACGTTCGCGATCTCCTGCGTGTATGTGTGCATCTGTTCCCATTCATTCTGTCCCCGTGTTTGTCTTTGTGAATAAACTATTTTTAAACTGCAAAGACTGTATCCAGAGTCCTCTATCTTTGAGACCCCAAAGAAACTTTTCTCACAACATATGTGTACTGTATGGAACTATTTCATCAGAAAATCTTTGTGAAGCACGATCTGGTCTTATTATGCTCCATGAAGATCACCATTTACCTTTAGGTCATCCTTCAGTGTGAGTCACTATAATGCACATAGGTGCCCATGCATGCTCAGTTACCTCCAACTACATCGACACACAGCTGGTTGTCACTTTTGTGTTTTCATGCACACATGAACGACCTGCAAACAGACCAGACCACTCATTACAAAATCTGGCCTTCACACCATATATGAGGAATGCTTCAATGTTACTTAAAGGGGGCCCGCCTGAAAAGGCCCCAGGCAGTAAAGTCTGGTACCGAGAACGTACTTCAAGTAAGTCTACTTTAAGTTAAAAACTTATCTCTTGTGGCATCTGTCATTCAGCTTCTCCACAGTCTGACTTTCCCCGACTGAATTGAATTCAAGCCAAACCCTTCCTTTCAACAGCCCAGTTCTCGAAGTCAGTTCCACATCCCATCAATTGATGCCCTGATCCTGCACAATGCCCTGCTGCTCTGTCCTCAGCCCAACCAGTACTTCTTGTCCTGCACACAAGGTGCAGAGCCATATCCAGAGCCAGAGCCTGTATTACTCTGTACACTCCCAAATGATGATAGAAAGGCCTTTGAGCATGTTAATGGTGTATGGCTAATTCTATAATACGTAAGGCCTTGGGTCAGGTGTACTATAGAATTTCACTACATTGGGCCCTGACAATAAAATATCTATTGGCCTCACGTGCATTATTTGATTAATGCAGCTTCTCAGGCTAAAGAGAATTTTGAGTCCTGAGTTCTTTAGCAACTTCAACAGTTTAAGCAAGAAACACTGAATTTTAATGTCTTCTTGTGGACAATCTAATGTTTTGCTTGCATTAAGTTAGAGAATGCCTGAAAGTATCATTGTCAACTATCTGTTTAAAATAGATATAAAAAACTCGTCTATGTAAAAAAAAACTCACGATGATGGTAATGCCTATATCTTTAGACAAAAACAGGATCTCACACTTAAAAGCACAAAAAAGATAAATATTTTAAGATGTTTTGTTTACATGAATATTAAGCAATAGTATATCAATAAGATAAATGAAATTAATCATACTACTTTAATGAAGCTCTAACCGTGATATTCCAACTAAATTGTTTTATGAATAATATTTAAGCTAAATAGATAGTAGTTATATGGAGATTTAAATGTATGATATTTGTGTATTGTCACGGCTGATTTAGCCCCTAAATTTACTTCCAATCTCTCATCCTCTCTCCCTGCTGAGATTGATGCTGCTGTAAATGCTATAAGTAATAAAGGAAGATAAAACTCAGGAAAAGATGTGACTAAGGTTTAAATTAGATCAAATGTGCAGATATGAGCTAAAATGTTGCTTCCCAAGTTTATGCTTGCATGAGCTTTTTTTCCCATTCAACCAGATCATGGACTAGAATTCTGCTTATGTGCCATGATTTCATTTCGCCAATATTGTTAGGTGACAGGAATAGTAATCTCAGTGGTTAAGAGTCAATCCAACTTGTATGAGGCACTGTTCACTTAATCCCTGGAAGTTAGTCAGACATTTGGCTGAAGGATATGAGAAAGCAGAGAGAATGGTGATTTTATTATGAAAAGGATGCATAAAAAGGAAACTATTTCTGGTGACTAATAGATCATAGATACTTCTGTTGATTGCTGAAACACAGATGCATCCCAGTCAAGAATTTTGATATGAAAAGAAGAATGTTCTGGAATCAGAAATGCAAATCCACCAGAAATTTGAAAATGTTTTTAAACTGTTTATAACGATACATATTTATAAGTAGGGTTACTGATAAGTATTTGTGATATATTCTGAATGTAGCTGCGAGGTCACAAACTGTTCCACTTGAAGCCATGCACCACACCAAAGATGGCAAAATAGCTGATCTCCAGGCTGGTGTATCTGAACATATTTTGGAGAATCAGTGGGAGGCCTACCAGTACAGTCTACTGGTGAAAATGATGAGCCTTAACCATGAATGTTATTAGATAATTCTGCCACAGAGATATGGCTGATCCCATTCTCGGACTTACAGTATGAGACACTAGATGCATTGAAGAACAGGTTCCTTTGTGAAGGAGTTTGGGATGTTTTGCGAAAGTAGCAACCCTGCAGAAACACGAACCACAGCTGATTTCGCTCTTCTCTTAGTCCAGGAATAATGAGCTCCAGTATAGGACATTTACTTCATTCTGCCAAAGACCCAAAGGAACTTCTGACTATACAGTTGTGACCATATAACAGAAAGGAAATATAATGGTTCTTGAATCATCACTTCATTACTATCAAGAGTGTTGCAACTGAATACTAACATATGCTCTATGAAAAGACACGCACAGTGCTAGGTATCGAACTTTACATATGAATCTGGTTAATTTTTGGCCAGTGACATTCATTTTAGAAGTAAATTTACATTCAACATCTTAACTTTATCATCCTCTTTTTCCAGCCGCAAAGACTTAAAAATAACATTTGTAGGATCTAGGG
The DNA here is from genome assembly GCF_009764475.1 of Pristis pectinata. Taxonomy (NCBI): domain Eukaryota; kingdom Metazoa; phylum Chordata; class Chondrichthyes; order Rhinopristiformes; family Pristidae; genus Pristis; species Pristis pectinata. The sequence goes on along the minus strand of NC_067407.1, from coordinate 28,903,666 downwards.
TTATGTTCCGGACATAACAGATCAAAACTGATGTTAAATTTGCACTACACATGATGGGCATTACTTGTATTCCAAGAGAATTCAGCTGAAATTATATACATCATGAATCATGCTGTAGTTTTAAAATCAAAGCCCACTTGTGTTTTTGCGTCCTGTATGCTCCACTGTCTATTGTTAAAAAGAAAAATGACTTCCATGTACATATCCTATCACATCTCTCTGAAACATCTTTAAGTGCTTCATATGCAATGATTTACTTCAAAGTGCAGTACAATATCAGTAAATAAATTTTATATATTCACCAAAGGCTTTCTTTAAACCCAATGATTGCAAAAGCTCTCCAATAACATCTGGGAGTGTAGCCAGATGTACAAAGTTATTTACCTTTTTAAAGATGTTAAATCGGGCCTTCTGCATTGAGAAGAAAAATTAAACCAATTTTCCTTTTTTTCCATTTCAATTATTGTAGTTTTGTTACCAACAACCATCTGCTTGTCTTCTTCCTGAACAATAAATTTTGAAAATAGCCCCTAAGGATAGTTACCATGAGAAACACAGTGTAGTTTATGGTTATGAGCTCTGATCCAGAATGCCCTTGAAGTGACTCCTGAAACTACAGCTGTAGTTTGTGGCAACATTTTCTCTTTCTTACAAACAGCGTTGGAGCAAGTGGCAACTTCATTGTAATTTACAGCAGATTCCCAACAAAGAACTGGCCAGGGAGCAGTCAGTGGCTTCACCTCCTCAGGAGCACAAACTGCAGCTCTGGATGAATTAAAAAGAAAAACATGCCCACATACAGTGATTCGCACAACCTCAGGCTGTCCCAAAGCACTTTACAGTCAATGAGGCACTTTTGAAGTTTAGTGATCATTGTACCATGGGAAAAGCTGCAGCCAATCTGTGCACAGCAAGCTCCCACAAACAACAATGTGATAATGACCAAATATTCTCGAGAAATTCATCCGCAGTCATTAGCACCACGCACCCTAGATAATCCCATCAGCAAGCTGCACTTTCACTCCAAAATTCATAATGTTGAAGTCAATGGATCAAATTTCAGAAGTAGAATACCTCGTGCCACAACAGAGCCTTTTTATTGATCTTGGGTAAATTTTAGTGCAACCTATTTTGACTAATGTTGACTGAAGACTCCCCACATCTTAAAGTCATAGAGTTGAACAGCAGAGAAACAGGCCTTTCAGTCCACTGCATCTATGTGGGCCATCATGCTATCTATACTAATCCTTCTTGCCTGCATTAATTTCATAAGGCTCTGTGCCCTGCTCATTCTAATACCCATCAAGATGCCTCTTATGTTTGTTACTGTTCCTGCCTCTACCACCTCCTCTGGTAGCTAATTCCAGATACCAACTACACTTGGTATGAAAAATTTACCTCTCAGCCCTCCTTTACACCTCTTCCTTCTCACCTTAAACCTACGTCCTCTAATTTCAGGTACCCGGTTTTAGACCAGAACTGCACACGATACTCCAAGTGCGACTTAACCAACATTTTGTACCACTGTAACATGACGTCCCAACTCTTATATTCAATGCCTTGCCGATGAAGGCAAGCATGCCATATGCCTTCCTCACCAGCCTCTCTACCTGTGTTCCCATTTTCAGGGAATTATGTACTCTCACTGTTCAATAACACTCTCTGGGGCCCTGCAATTCACTATGTATGTCCTGCCCTGGTTTAACTTCCCAAAATGCATCAGTTTGCACTTGTCGGAACTAAATTCTATCTACCATTCCTTGCCCACTTTCCCAGTTGATTAATATCCTATTGTAACCTTAGACGACGCTCTTCACCACCAATTTTGGTGTCATCTGCAAACTTGCTCATCATGCCACCTACATTATCATCCAAATCATTAATACCTTTTTTTGAAATAGTACCACAGAGTCTTTAACTTCTACCCAAGACATTCGGCAAGTCTTAATCTTAGCACCCCATCCGTGACAGCATCTCCAACAGTGCAGTGCCACCTCAATACTACACTGGACTGTCAGAATGAATTCTAGTGCTCTGGAGTCCTGCTTCTGGAGTTGGACTTCATTCCACAACTTTCAGATTCTGAAGCACAACTACCACCAGCTGAGCTACAGATGACAATATCAGTGCATATTAGAAGCTACAATTCATGTAATATGAATTACAGTTTCCAAACCACAGCAACCAAAAACAAAACACAGCAATCAAAATATCTAAGGGCTTTTAGAATTGAAAAGCTATCATTAGATTAGCCATGTCATAGATCATCAGGACCACATGATTGATGGGGTGGTAATATTAGGACTCGCCGACTCTCTTGGATAGAAGTTAAACACTCTGTGGTACTATGTGGTTCCAGTTTCAGAAGGGTTGCAGACCCGAAATGTTGACTGTTTCTCTTTCCACAGATGTTGCCTGATCCGTTGGATTTTTCTAGCATTTTCTGTCTTTATTTCAGTTTTCCAGCATCTGCAGTTTGAAAGAAAATTTTATTTACTATTTCATTCACTGCCACTTCTCTTCCGGGTATGCCAACCTTGAAGAAGTTCAGCTCTGCTCTCCAGCTGGATTTCTGCCTATTCCTTTCCTCTTATTCACCTTTCTCTTTCCCTTCTCATCTTTGACAAGGTGTTGACCAAGGCTCACTTCCACAGCCACATCTCTTTTCTCGGCAAATATCCTGAACTCCACCTCATCCCACACGGATTTCTACTCAAATCCCACCCTTTGCAATTCAGTGACACCCAGGTATGTTCAAACTCTCCAGCATTTCTAGAGGTAGTGTTCTCATTGCATTCTGAGATCCATGCTTCAATCAATGCATCAGTATAGGCATGCTCTTGACCTCTCTCTGCAACAACACTGACTCACTCGGTCTCAAAGTTGGGTGAATTTCACTCAACACTCAGCTCTGAAGATGGTTTACTGGATACAGTTGTCCCTTTCTCAATCATCAGGTCACCATGCCTGTGGAATGTGTTATTGAGAGCTCACTGCCAAAACATACCCTCTGAAGATATGGCCAGCTGCAGCACTACCTTGAAATGTGGGGTACTTCAGGCTTTGACACTTCTGTATGTCACACAGTCCAAGCTCTCATATGTCACTTATCAAGGGCACATGATACAAGTGTGAAAAAGTTGTACTTTCAGCGATGAGTTGCATGCTTGTTTACATTTTGACTGAATGTTAATAAAGATCCCAGTTACTCATAGAGTTTACAATGCTTTAGGAAAAGGTTTGCATTTTTGATGGTAATTTATTCACCCAGACATTGATACTGTCGAATCAGGGTGAAGAATGATGGAGTGTTTTCCTATGGCAGGATGGGGAACACTCCAACAACTGGGGAAATGTTTCTCCATTTGCAAATGGAGGAGAAGAAGTCTATTCTATGCTATCAGTAATGAGTTAGGCAAAAAAATAGACCCTGCCTGTTCTGCCCTTCTGGTGACTCTTCTTGCATAAGCATAGACTTCAAACCTGAAGTGTATGTTAATGTGTCACATGTATATATGCATGCACAGTGTAGTTGGTGTGAGTCGAATAAACAAGATGCACATGTTTTAGCAGTTCTCAACTTTTCCAAGCAATTCATTATATTCCTGGCATCAAGTCCAGTTGGAATAAAAACCCACAAGTACATTACAAATTGGCAATGAAGGTAAAAAGAATGGACCTTGTGTGACAAGAAAAAAATAGGATATTGTGTCATGCCAGAAGGCCTACCTATGAGCCAGCAGTGACAGTCTGATGTACCACCAACAGTGCTGAACAGCTGCTAACCCTGTGTGATACCAGCAAGTGTGCCATTGGACAGAATACCGACCAAAGCTCTGCACAAGAAACAGAGTGGCTTGAGAGGTTACTGGATGAGTATACTGAGTGAAGAATAGCATGATTCTTGCTGAGAAGAGTGAGCCTATGCGTAAACTTTGCAACCAGTGGACTACACTCCAACAACATGGGAAATGCATTAAGAAAGGTGCTGCGGTTAGCTCAATGGGGCAAGAGGTATAGCTATTAAACTAAATAGGTATTGAAGTGAAGGGAAACTGTGCATGTTCTGGTGTGCTGTCATCAGTTTTGACAAGAACAGCAGCAGAGGAAGAAGACAAAATTGTTGCTCAGCTGCATTGGAAGCTTTGGTCTGGTGATTACGTGCCTGTGTCTGTCAGTTCATACATAGAATTTAAGGAAATAGCTTTTGGACCCAATAATATGGGGGAAATTGATACTGATGGTGAAAATGTACCTGTGAAAAATAATTCTGAACTGAAACTCAAGGAAATTATTTTATTAATGGAAATGGGTTTAAAATTGTACAGTCCTTTAGCAAGTCTTTCACGCCAAAGAAAGCAAAAGATGTTTCATTTCATGAAGTAGTGTAAAAGTTACAGGATCATTTCAACCCTAAACATTAGAAATTGTGGAGAGATACGTACTTGGAATCTGAAATCAGAAGTCCAGCAAGGTTGTCAGTGAGTATATTGTCTTGTTGAAGGACCTGAGAGCACTGTGAATTGGTGCTTTATTAGCCCACACACTGCATGCCTAGTTTCTTTGTGATTTAAGCAAAAATGGAATTAATTAAAATTACTAAACACAGAATCTCACATTGGATTTAGTAGGGCAAATTGTGACATCTGTGGAAATGACGTCAAGGGAGGTTAAAGGATATTGTTTGGTGCAAGGTACATATACAAAATCAGCTTACAGTCATACAGCAGTAGCAAGGACTGAAGTTCAAAATCAGAATCCAAAGCATGTAGGTGAGGATGGTGCAAGCTGCTGCAACAGATGTAATGAAAGCCATCCACTGCAAGTTTGTCAATTCATAATGGCAAAATATTCTAACTATAAAAAAAGCATATAATTAATGCAAGAAAAGTCTGGGAAATAAGCCTTTGTTTGTTCAGTCATGAAGACAAATTGCAGAGTTGAAATTGTCAAGCAGACCTTTTCAAAGCATATAAATTGATTACTATGAGAAGGGATTGATAACTTCTTTGTATTCATAGAAAGCCATTCCCATTCCAAATGGATCAAAGTGAAGGCAGTTGAATTGTAGACTATACAAGTATACTATTGAAGAATTGAGATCCATTTCTCATGTCATGATTTACCAAAGAGATGGCCTCAGATAATGGTCCTTAATTTCATTCTTTCCTATTTGAGCACTTTATGAATTAAAATAGTATTAAATACATGTGCATACCACCATAACATCTAGTGTCAAAATTTGTGTCTGAAATATCAGAGAAGGTTGTTAAGGAAGCACTGAAGAAACAAGTCTTAGAGGGCGATCAAGTTTAAGAATGCAAGATTGATTTGCATACTTTTTGATAAACTATATAACTATGCCATATTCCACAATAAGTTTTACTCCTACTGAGTTATTAATACAGTGAAGTCTCAGAATATGATTGAAGTTAGTTCAGCCTATACTAGAGAGCAGAGTAGAAGAGAAGTAGTTGGGATTGAATGAAATTATGACTTCAGCCATGAGGGAAACATTTTGAACAATAACCAATCTGATATTCAGAAATGGCATGTTAAAATATGGTTGAAGTATGCACTACAAAACAGTATCTTGTGAAAAAAAGGAGACAAAATTAGAAATATGCACTAAAATCCTCCTAGAGATATATAAACGAATGTCCAAGATACTGAGTGAATGAGTGAATGTGATAATGAGTGAATGTGGAAGGAATAGCACACAATTCCACTAATATGGATCTGAATTGAAGGAGTTGAAACAAAACCAATGACACTTCTATACCAAGATCAAAGAGAATAGGAAAACCTGCAATCAGGATAATCTGTAAATAATGTCAAAATGTGAATCACCCTTTTCAAAAGAGAACTCAGTGTACTTTAGCTGCGTGTGATTTGTGTATGATGCATGTGCACATGTGCAGTGTATTTGCAGAAAGTGGAATAAGCAAGATGTACATGTTTCAGCAGTTCTCTCTGTTGTTTCTTAGTGACTTAGAACCATACAGCACAAAACAGGCTCTTCGGCCCACTGTGTCGTGCCGTCCATCAGACCACCCTCACACTACCTAACCCCTTCCTCCCGCATATCCCTCTATCTCACGTTCCTCCATATGCCTATCCAACAAGCTCTTGAACCTGTTCAATGTATCTGCCTCCACCACCACCCCAGGCAGTGCATTCCATGCACCAACCACTCTTTGGGTGAAAAACCTCCCTCTGACATCTCCCCTGAACCTCCCACCCATAACCTTAAAGCCATGGCCTCTCGTCTTGAGCATTGGTGCCCTGGGAAGGAGGCGCTGACTGTCTACTCTATCTATTCCTCTCAATATTTTATATACCTCTATCATGTCTCCTCTCATCCTCCTCCTTTCCAGTGAATAAAGCCCTAGCACCTTAAGCCTCTCCTCATATTCAATACTCTCCAATCCAGGCAGCATCCTGGTAAATCTCCTCTGCACCCTCTCCAACGCCTCCACATCCTTCCTATAATGAGGCGACCAGAACTGAACACAGTACTCTAAGTGTGGCCTAACTAGAGTTTTGTAAAGCTGCATCATAACCTCGCGGCTCTTAAACTCAATCCCACGATTTATGAAAGCCAACATCCCATTGGCCTTCTTAACTGCTCTTTCCACCTGTGAGGCAACTTTCAACGAACTGTGAATATGAACCCCCAGATCCCTCTGCTCCTCCACACTGCCAAATACCTTGCCGTTTACCCTGTACTCTGCCCTGGAGTTTGTCCTTCCAAAGTGTACCACCTCACACTTCTCCGGATTGAACTCCATCTGCCACTTGTCAGCCCAGCTCTGCATCCTATCAATATCCCTCTGTAAGCTCCGACAGCCCTCCACACTATCCACAACACCGCCTATCTTAGTGTCGTCCGCAAACTTACTAACCCAGCCCTCCACCCCCTCATCTAAGTCATCTATAAATATCACAAAAAGTAGAGGTCCTGTACAGTAGTAGTACATTCCTGGCACTATATACTGTTGGATTAAAAATGCACACATACCCTATATGTCACCTGATATCATCAGTTCCAGGAAAGATTAATTTTACAGAATTTATTTAATATACTTGTGCAGATCGGGAATGGATCACTTCATCTGGACTATAGAGATCTTGTGGTGAGATCTCTCTTATCCTAAATCTGTTCAAAACTTGGCTCATTTCAAGCTCAACACTGTTATCCGTTCTTGATCCAGTGTTAATTGCATAACTACAATAAGCACTTTCAGCCACTTGGCTCCCAATGAATCAAGGTCTCAGCTCAATAGCATGAAGGAAAGCGAGCTGCGAGTGGCAACCAGGCTTCTTGCTGTTGCATCCTAAGGTCTCACCACCATTTCTACCCTGACAGCCTTTGATACTTCATGTTGTCTGTATGATGTGTGTGCATAAAGTACTGTTCTGCTGTTTTTAAATGTCTCTGATAATCAAAGGCATTTAAACAAATTTGAAATTGATTTAAATAATTAAAATATTAACATTATTTTTAAAAGTTAAATTAAAATAATGTAAAAGCACTATAAGTGACTATTAAAATAATGGTTGAAAATATATTAGGATATTAAAAGTAATGGATTTATTTAGAAAACATTAAATTGCAATTAATTAATTAATTTGAAATATACATATACAGTGAAATAAACTTGCTTTTTCAGTGGTGGTCAAGGAACCCCATTGACCTGAACAGGATGATGCTAAGTGTACCAGCTATGGCTTTTGATAAGCTGAGAGGCCATATAGGAAATGTATCTGTTCTCTCAGTTCAGAAAGTAATTGAAGGCCCCTGGACTAAATGGTGGCTACTGGATAAGGCAAGAGGTCAGGCCTCCAAGCCCTCTCCACATTTCCACACTGCAGAGGGCAGGCATGCAATTCTGGGACATGCTAATGCATGCACTACACCTGTCTAAAGGTTCTCAACAGAACCATTTTCTGGTCACCAGAATGAACTGGCCCAATATCAGTAGCTCAGCTATTTTCGTATCTAATTTTATTAATTTCATGATTTGTGATATTTGGACTTTTTTCAGCAAAGAAGATCTGCTTACATTAATTTCCACATTATCACAACTCAGCTATAATCTTCCCACAAATAACACCTGTTTCAAATTCCACTTCAAGACAATTACCCATTAGATTACACGGGCACATACCAATTCAGAATGTTAATACCTACAATACACAAATAAGGCATATCTTTGTTACCTTATCAGCTCACACAAGCATAATGTAATGAAAATGCTCATCTCATCCACCTGGTAGCTACATTTGCCTCACTTCAATGCTCTCCAGTGCTTCAGTGCTTGAGTACTTTCTTATAATTCATGGCAAGGCCAGCATTTATTGCTCATTCTTAATTGCCCTTGAGAAGGTGTGGGTGAGCTGCCTTCTTGAGTCACTGCAGTACTTCTAATGAAGGAACTCCCTAGTGCAGTGTGGAGTTCCAGGATCTAGACCAAGTGACGATAAAGAAAGAACAATATATTTCTAAGTCCATTGACCATGCCCATTGACTTCAGTTTAACCAGTACTCTTTGATGCTACATTCAAATGTTGCCTTAACATGAAGTGGAGCCACTCTCACCTCACCTCTGGAATTCTAACTCTGATTGGGGTCATCATGCTTGAGGATAAAGTTTATGCTTTGTCACACAAAATTCATCTATTGTTCTGACTTCCGTGCCTGAACAAGACATTGAGGACAAATGTTTAAGGTATAGGGATCATAAAAGCATCCTGCATGTCACGTTGACAGGGAAAACTCGATGATTATTGCCCCATGGTCTCTGGATGTTTTCGTAGAACCTTTTCCTCTTAAAATGCTGGGTAAGTATACAACAAAATAGCATTGCCCTTTCTGTCTTCTGGCTTTTTGCAAGATGCACTCAAAAGCAAATGCTGGCTGCTATGTAAATAACATAATGCTGAAAAATAAATGCCATTGCATTTCGTAGTTATTCATTATTGTAGTATCTATGAATGTGATGGTACCTTTAAGAACAGTGTACCATGTGGTAAGACCCTTGATACATTGTTGTACTGGCCACTGTTGGTAGGTGAGAGATGACTGCCTTCAGTAAAGGATCTTTTGCTAGTAATTTCTTATTTGCCTTGGTGAGTAGCAAAGCAGGAGAGCCTAGAGATAGTATACTAGTGAAGAGCTTTAAGCTGGGAGATTTAATATAATTCATTCCTTAAAATTTTCATACTCCCTCTATTCCCTTCCTCTCTTTTAACACACTTCAGATTAATTGCAATGTGGCATTTAATGCCTTTATGGTAAGGGTGAGCTCACACATTGTTTGCAGCCTCTAGAAGTATGCAGATTAGGTAGATTGTATTAGCCAATAAGCAAGCGACGCTGATTTAATGCCATCACTGGTATCCTGGCGGCCACTTCTCCAGCCAAATATGTCCCCTTAACCTTGTACAACTGGGCTCACATTCAGCAGCAAGAACAAAGGAACATTTAGATCCTCTGGACTGTCCCACTCTTCATTAACATCAGGGCTGACCTTTGCCTCATCCCATCTAAACTCTGGTTAATATTAATACCTTAATCATATGTTTAAAATGTACTATTGGCCTAGCAGCAATTCCCTTTTGTAGAAAAAGGTTCTAAATTTCTACCATGCTTTGCATGCTGATGTGTTTCCTAACTGTACACCTGAAAGACCTGGGTTTCATTTTTAGACAATAGTCTCTAATCTCTCCATCTAGTTTATCAGTTCCTTAATGTTTTGAAATCTTTAATCAAATCATCAAATCTTATATTCAATGAAAGTTACACTTGCTCCAATGTCAAATGCAACCTCAGACCAGGAAGGACTCCCATTGCCAATGATGGTCAAGCTCACAGTGGCCAATACATTTGATGTGGCAGGAATCCACTCAGCTGGAGCTGGAGATATTTGTGACAGTTTGTAGTTTGCCATCCACTAGTCATAATGGAGATCGCCAGAGCTCCCTGTTCAAAGAAATGTCATTCTTTCTTGCCAGTGAGCAGAAAGCCAAGTGAGTGCATGATTTTGCAGACATCCCCATCGTTCAGCCTGCCATGGGCAGCAGGCTCTTCACCTTGGAGGCATCACATCTTCTGAGATATACTACACAAAATGGAATGTGCTTGGTGAATATCTGACTGTTGTGTAAGCCCATCATCCTGAAAGCAATTATAGATTCATAGAGCTATACAGCATGGAATCAAGTCCTTCGGCCCAACTCAACCATGTGTTCTAAGATGCCTAATCCCATCTGTGTGCAGTTGTCCCATATACTCTAAACCTTTCCTATCCATGTACATAGAACATTATAGCACAGTACAGGCCCTTCGGCCCATGATGTTGTGCCGACATTTTATCCTGCTTTAAGGTCTATTTAACTCTTCCCTCCCACATAGCCCTCCATTTCTCTGTCATTCATGTGGCTATCTAAGAGTCTCTTAAATGTCCCTAATGTATCTGCCCCCACAACCTCTGCAGGCAGTGCGTTCCACACACCCACCACTCTCTGTGTAAAAAACTTACCTCTGACATTCCCCTTATACCTTCCTCCAATCACATTAAAATTATGCCCCCTGTACCCATCCAAACGTCTTTTAAATGTTGTATTGTACCTGCTTCAACCACCTCCTCTGGCACCACAGTCCATATACCCATCACCAGCTGTGTGAGAAATTGCCCCTCAGATCCCCTTTTTCTCTCTCATCTTAAACCTATACCCTACTCTAAACTCCCTACCCTGGGAAAAATACTGTGACAATCTGCCCTTTCTATGCCCCTTATTAGTTTTATAAACCTTGATAAGGACACCCATCAGCCTCCTTCACTCCAGGGAAAACAGTCCCGGTCTATCCAATCTCTCCTTATAACTCAAGCCCTCTAGTCCAGGCAACATTCCTGTAGATCTTTCCTGCACCCTCTCTAGTTTAATCACACCTTTCTTGTAGTGTGACAACCAGAACTGCACACAATATTCTAAGTGCAGCCTAACCAATGATTTGTACAACGAGAACATGATGTCCCAACTTCTATACTCAATATCTCAGCCAATGAGTGCAAACATACCATATGCCTTCTTCGCCACTCTGTCTACCTGTGTCATCACTTTCAGGGAACTATGTACTTGTACTCCAAGGTCTTCCTGTTTAACAATACTCCCCAGGGCACTACCATTCACTGTACATGTCCTGGCTTGGTTTAACTTTCCATAATGCATCACTTTGCACTTGTCTGAGTTAAATTCCATCAGCCATTCCTTTGCCCACTTTCCCGGTTGACCTTAATCCTGTTGAAACATTAGACAACCTTCTTCACTGTCCACTATATCACCAGTTTTTGTGTCATCTAAGATAAGATAAGATAAGATATCTTTATTAGTCACATGTACATCGAAACACACAGTGAAATGCACCTTTTTGCATAGAGTGTTCTGGGGGCAGCACACAAGTGTCGCCATGCTTCTGGCACCAACATAGCACGCCCACAACTTCTTAACCCGTACGTCTGCAAACTTACTCATCATGCAACCTACATTCTCATCCAAATCATGATGCGTTCATTCTGTAGCACCCCAGTATGCCACCCGCATCTAAACCATGATGACAAACCAAAGGATGAATACTGGCAATAAAGGCTATCTACTGGCAATCTGATTAATAACTCCACTGCCCAATGTGCATGTGGGCAGCATACATACAATAAAAGCCAGACTGCTGCACAAATATGTTGGAGCCAGCCAATGGCATATTCAAACAATAACTCCTGGACCAGTCATTCCAGAGGAGCCCTTTGTGCAGAGCAGAAGCCAAGAGCCACATTGGTCTTCTGCATACTGTATAATCTCACTCTGTTCCCCATCTCAATTCAGATAGCTGTGGAGCAGAAGGAGAGAAAGGAATGGAGAAATCAATCTACACAGTCAATTCTGGCTGGGCTGTGCATAAAAAAGTCATTTTAGTCCAAATTCATTTGCCCAATATCCCACCTCCTTCCCTCCGCCTTGTGATGACTTTCATTGTGACCACAGCCACAGTGTGGAAGCAAAAATTACCACAAACTAAATCGACTAAATCAAATTTATAAGTTAAAGATTGTCAGATATTGGGCAAAATGTGTTCATGTTGCAATGAACTGAAACGTTGGCCATCAGATGCTGTATTATAAGCCAATGCTGGTATTCTATTGGAGTTGGCCACCTCTTCAATACTGGAAGTACTGTGCATGACTAATGCTGGATTCCTCCATATTCCCTGCAGGCATTTTGATAGTCCTGCCAATTCACCGAGCATTTTATGGCACACATCCATCATATTCTTCTGCAGGGTCATCTCAGTCCTCTGCAGAGGAGCTCATGTCCAACCTGACCCTCTAGGGAGCTGGCACCTGTACTATTCTTTCCTTCTGCCTTGGCTTCAGACCTACAATTCCTTATAGCTTATAATACACCAATTCTCCTCTTGCTAACCTCTAATTTATGTGCAGTTTAGTATCTAAGTTGCTTAGCTGGGAACATTAAATTGAATGTTGCCGTGGCTACACCTTCATCCTCTTTGCTCTTCTACAACTCCTTGGACAAGTTGTAGTTCTTAGGATCTGAAAAGGAGAAAGGCACACGGGCAGTGGATATGGCGAGATGACTCGAGGGGAGAAGTAAGAGGTTTGCGCTGACAATATTTGCGGCTTGAAGGTCAGAAGTGATATAAGGCAGAAACTGAGCTGTGATCTTCTATCATTGAATGCCATTGGTTACTGATCTCAATTAGAGCCACTCCAGTTAAAGCAGGTCCATTCTATTCCATGCAGTTTTAGTTATGCTGTTGCAACTACACCTCCAGTTCTCCAGTGATTAGCTGCTGCTGCCTCTCATTACACACCTCCCTTTCCTGCAAAAGAGATAAAGGTGAGTTAGGGAATGCTATTTCTTTGGGTAATGTTATTGTCATGGTTGAAAATTGACAGGGTGTACTCGCTATGAATTGGGAGTGAGTCTTGCAGTAATGTTAAATATGTGAGTGAGAAATGAATCAGAGAGTGCTCCGTGTGAATCCTGATCAATAGAGATTGACGGCAGAAGAATGATGGGAGTGTGGTGCTTAAAAATGTGTGAAGGCTAATGGTGCAGATTGTGGGATATGCTTTTAAAGATTGCATTTAACAACCTCAGGCATGCTTATGAGATCATTGGATATTTAGTGGCACTGCACTCGGGTCACTGGGGGTTGACCTAGCTTCTCCAACCAATACTTCACAAGGTTTTCCCCAATATCATCCCGCCCACTCTTCTTTTCTACCACCAGGGCAGTGGCCTAAAGCTGTGAAGTCTACTTGCTCCCATGCCACTATGTTCTTCACTGCTTCCAGTCAGCTTCTGCTGTAGAACCCCTGCAGTACCTGCTGCCGCTAAAGTGCTCTGTCCGAAAGAGGCATAAACTTGCTTTGATATTTCAGGTTCTAACGATTTATATATTGGAGCTCTACAGATGCACGAAGCTAATGAATAGCATTGTTGGCACTGAATATGTAAAGCAATTAGGAAATAAGCAGTGAACATGAAGTTGGCAAGTTGCCTTGATCAGAAGCAATCTCCGTGAGTTAATCACATATCCCAATCCTGGTATTCATTTTTGGGTGCTGTGAAATGTGGCCTCCTTTTATCTCCTGTTGTGCAGTGTCAAATTTCACCTGGTAATGCCCTGGGACGTACTTTGGGACTTCAAAACAAATTGTTGCTGTTGTGTATAAACTGTGGAAATCATTTTTAAAAGTTTGAAAACACTTCCATGTTCACACGTCTATTACTCCCATTTTGTGTCCTGACTGATTCCCCCATCACAGCTCCCATTCTGACTTACAGGTTGTGCTGGGTCAGTAGGCAATCACAGGATAGCTCAAAGAATGCAAACAAAAACACTGAGATTTTTTCACAAAATAAAATTCTGCTGATATTTTCATTGCACTAAAATTGTGAAATCAGTGAGAAAATTCAATCATTCCATATCTTCATCACTATTGTACAGTGAATATTGTTGTATGCCTGTTAGTCTGGTGGCTGATTTGAAAATCAAATCATTCTGCTTCTGAAATGGTTAGACAAAGGCCATCATAATTCATTAAAGTTTAACTGGAATCAGCTGGTGCCTGGGATACATCATTTACAGAACTGTGTGCATTCCTTTATTGTGTTCCTTTAAACTGATGTTGACAAGGAAACTTTGGTAAAGAGCATAACTTTCAGGTACAGCAAGTTAATCTGATGACATTGATGGATAAACTAATATACTGAAGTGTGAACAGGATATCTTGAGATGCCAACTTTCCAAAGAAATGATGTTGTTATCTGCAGTGCAGTCGAGGAAATGCTCCATTTCTATTGAATGTTGCACATAATGGAATCTATAAGGAAAAGCTCTGTTTTCTCTCTTGCAGTCCTTTCTTTAACATTTCATTTCCTTTTCTGTTCCAGCCTGAAGGAATCGTAGAATCAGATTTAATAGTCACTTCCAAAAGTGAACTGAATTAATATTTGCAGGGTAAGATTCCTAGAGCTTATGTGGAAAGAGTTGGGAAGTGTAACCAATTGGACTCTTCAGAAGAGACAGTACAGTTCTGATGGTCCAAATGGCCTTCTGTACTGAAATGTTTAATGATTCCTTTTCTTCATGATTGGACTACTAAATGAGGCCTCTGAGACAATGCTGATGTACCAAGAATAAGGCATTTTTCTCCTTGTTAATATTTAGTATTTTGTTTTAGTCCCGGGTTTGAAGAATAGAAACATTACACCGTACCACACGTGCAATTCACTGGATTTTTGCACACATCTGGAAACATGCTGAAACAAAGTATTAATGTCCAAAAGAATAAGGTGTAAATGATTGTACAGCAGGGATCGCTAGCCATGCCCAACATTGATTTTTTAAATTTCTTATTAATTAATATTTTATGAAATGTTCAAGTATTCATTCAGTTTATAAGTTGAGTTATATCATCTAATAAATGTATCATATAGTAGAATCAAATAACTTATTAACTACATTCTTAGCATTAGTTCTTTTGACAGAGAACTGGACCCCTATTCTGGACACAGCTCCTAAAGGATATTCTTTATTCTTATATTTATCAGTGTTAAATCTGACTTGCTGTGTATCTGTAAAATCTTTTCCTATAGCCTTAAATCTACTGATCTCCCTATTTTTATCCCTGATGAAGTTTGCCCTCCTTATAACTGGTCTTGGTATCCAGATCATTCAGAAAGAAATCCAAATGCAGCCCTTAACATTTCACCCAATTTACTCTTCCTTTTTTATTGGTCTTATCAAATGCTCCTATGTTTTAAAGCAATGTTTAACCCTTTAGATGCAGTGTCACACATTGTCATACACGTGCTTTACATAGCATGCAAACATACGCAGTAAACATCCATGTTTATTATTGCATGGTGATTAAGTTGCAGGACTGACCACCAGAGTGCTAGACCAGGGACATGAGTTTGAATCCCTCCATGGCACCTGGGGAATTTATATTCAGTAATTAAATAATATATAAACTATTTTTTAAAAATAAAAGCTAGTCTCAACAGCAGGAGCCATGAAAATACAAGATAGCTGTAAAAGTCCATCTAGTTCCCTGGTCTGGCTCAGGGAAGGAAATCTGTGTGACTTCAGATCCACCAGTGCAATCGACTCTTGACTAAAGCCTCAGATCAGAAGCATTTAGGGATGGGCACTAGATCCACATTCTATGAACCAATGAATTGTTTAAAAAAAGTTATTATAGATGTATGCACATTGTATTGGGGTAATTTAGATGCATGCATTGAGCCCAATCTTGCTGCCACAGGCTCCCCACCTGCAATCAATTCCATCTGTGGTAACTCCACAACTGTACTCATATAGTCCAGGTACAGAGGGCCAACCATGTTGGTCCAAGGCTTCCTGGATTCCGGTGGGAGTACCTGAATGGACATTGAATGATGCACTGGAAAAACAGTGACACAAAACTCCCCTTAAAATGTTGACAGCTTGCATAGCTCAATCCTCAGTGTAAACCCTGGTGAATCTCAGCAAGTCTGAGCTCAATGTGTTTTCCTCCTGGATCCAGAATACATCAAATTCAATGTTTGCATTTCCCCCAAAAATACTGAGTTGAAATTGACTCTTGTGAGACATCATCTCACCCACTGTTATGAGAAAGGTTCTTTTGGTATCTTAAAGATAAAGGTATCTGGACACACAGTCTTTATACTTTAAAAGGAGGATTTTATTCGCAAAGACTGATGCGGGAACAGAATGTGAAGGAACATATGCACCCTTGCACACTCGCACTAGGGTGATCGTGAAACGTGGGGGGAGTCGCAACAGGGGTGAAGTGCACACACGCTCACTCACACACACACAACAAAATACGTTGTCTGGACCCCCTGAATCAGGACAAACAATGGCTCTACACTACTGGGAATCTACTCAGGACCCTCCTAGACCCCTGTGGAAGTGCACCCTCTCACCTGTGGTCTCGACCCCAGCAGCAATCAGAAAAGAGGAAGAGAGCCCACGTGTACCATCTTTTATAGGGCTGTAGCAGGGTGGAGTCCGCTCAGGTGAAACAAGCCAATGATTCAGGGTCAAGAACAAAGGTGGGTTACGAGCCAACCGTCAGGTATGCTCTTTAATGGGTGGGGCGGAGCCGGACCCTTGATTGACAGTGGTGTAGCTTCTGACCTGATAGGCAATGCTATCATCCGACCATGGGGGTCAGTAGTGTTGTCACTGTCATCTGACCCCTGGCCTTTCATACTACACCCACTTAAATTAATTAGTTGGGAAATAATTTAGCAAATGAAGATCAAAAAATTACTGATGCTGAAAATCTCAAATAAAAACAGAAAATGCTGAAAACACTCAAATCAGGCAGTATCTGTAGGAAGAAAAACAGAGTTAACATTGGAGGTTGAAAACCCTTCATCAGATCAGGGAAAGTGAGAAAACAAGTTAGTATTAATTTGCAGAAGGTTGGGGGAGGGATTGACTACAAAGGTAATATCTCCGACAGGGGGAGTCGAGGGTTGTCCAGGTGACTCCAATGCTTGCAGAGCCATCTGGTTGATAACTTAATGAAGGCAATTAGAGAACGATAGGAAACAAACGAAGGCCACGTCACGGCGGTGAAAAGTGGTCAGGCTCTTTATTGAAACTTGAAACCAAAAGGAGAACATTGGAAATATCCTGGAGAAAAAGCTGGGAATTTTTCAAAATGAAGTATCTAATTTGGAGTAATAGGAGAGGGGAAGGTAACACTGGGATTAAACATAATGCAAAAAACAAATTGCTGGGAAAACCTCAGTAGGGCAAGCAGCATCTGCAAAGGCACGGGGATAGTAAATGTTTCTGGTCAAATCCTGCATCAGGACTAGGAGTGTAGAGGGGAGATAGCCAGTGAAGTGAGGTGAGAGGGAGGTGTGAGGTAGGTGCTAGCAGGCGATAGGTGGAACCAGGCGAGGAGGGGGATGGTGGACAGATGGAGCCGGGTGAGGGAGGGGGTGGGATGGAGTCAGGAAACAGTGGCTGGTGGACGATAGGTAGAGACAGATAAGGAGAGAGTAAACAAAAAGGGCAGGTGGCGCCAGGTGGGAGGGGAGGAGGTGAGGTGGAGGTAGAGACAGAAGCTGGAAGGTGAAAAGTGGAGACACAAGAGGCTGCAGATACTGGAATCTGATAAGTAAGGAAGGTGATATGTGAAACCGGACAAGGGAGGAATGATGAGCAGATGGAAATGGGCGGGGGAGGGGTTTGAAACTGGATGACGGGGCAGGGAGAGATAAAGTAGCACAGGGAGTGTGCGTTCCCTGAAATTGGAAAAATCAATGTTGTTATTGTTGGGTTGTACACTACCCAGGTGGAATACAAGGGGCTGTTCTTCTAGTTTGCATTTGGCCTCAACCTGACACTAGAGAAGGCCGAGAACTGACAGGTTGGTGCGGGAATGGGGAGGGAAGGTGAAATGGCATGCAACTGGGAGGTCAGGATGGCCACTGCGAGCAGAGCACTGGTCTTTCGATAAACAGTCGCCTAATCTAAGCATTGACTCGCCGATGTAGAGGTGGCCACCTCGCGAGCACCAAATGCAGTAGAAGAGGCTGGAGGAGGTGAATCTTTGTCTGATCTGGAAGGGCTGCTTAAGTCTCTGGATGGTGGTGAGGGAGGAGGTGAAGGGACAAATGTTGCTCCTCCAGTGGTTTTTCCCCTTTAACAGTACTAGCCAGGACTTGAGGAGCTGGATGGCTGTTGAAAGGACAAAGCTGTATCACTAAAAGAGGAGAGCAGAAGAGAGTAGAGTTCAGGGAGGAGGAAAGTTCAGGGAGATGAAGAAGGAGAAAAAATGGAGCAGATCATTGAGGGCTGATGGAAACATGGGCAGGAAGGGGAGGTAATCGGGAGAGCATTGTATCACAGAAAGATGGTGCAATAGTTGAGGAATTTAACAATGTAGATTGAAGGCCCAATGTTGAAGTACGAAGGAGAATGGATCGTGGAGCGAGAGGGGATTGTTGATGGTGGTGAAAGTATTCATGCTCTTCCTGACCTAAATGCAATGTCTATTCCATTCGGCGGTCCTCACTTCCCTTCAGCTGCTGGGTTTTTGAAGACTGGAACATTGTGGGGCATTTGTTAAAGCAAAATAGGAGAGGAAAAAAAATCACAGCCACTTAGCTTTATTAAAATGATTTAAGGATATGCTTACTGGGAATGAATGAATATCCACACATGTATATAATGCCTCTGTTAAAACCAGAGTGAATGGGTTGGATTTGTTTCTGAAAATGTTGTAAATTTTAATTTTTATCCAACCCAGACCTATCAACATTTTAGGGTTTAAAATTACCTCATTTTTTCCATCAACAGACTTTCTAGCCCTCCTAGTACATTCCGTCTTACTTCATAGCCTAGAATTGATTAATAAACCTCACAAGATATCTTATTGAACAAATTCTGTAAATCCATATGGATGTCTATTACATTCCTTTTATCTACCCAGTTGACTACATCTTCAAAACTCTATTTAATTAGTCAAACATGAAACATTTTTTTTCAATCCACACTGTCCTTGATTAACACGTACAATTCAACACATTGACTGGTCTGATCTTAAATTATTAATTCAAAAAGTGTGCACGGAATTATTATAAAACCAACTTAACTATGAGCTGACCTTCTCAACATTCCTGAACAAACTGCCATATTAATTACTCTCCAATCTCATGTACATTTTTCCTTTTTAAGGAGAATTGAAGGATGTGGTCAGAAACTTTGGCAGTAAAATTCAACTGCACGTTGCCTCTTGTATGGGCAATGCAAGTGGCAATTTGTGCCCAGCCTGTTTGAGAATGATGCTAATCAAGAAATCTGAAATAAATACAGAAAATCATAGAAACACTCAGCAAGTCGGCAGCATCTGTGGAAAGAGATACTGATGATAGAGTTAATGTTTCAGATCAAAGACACTTCATCAGAGAGACATGGTAACTACATAAAGAAAGGGTGCAAGTGCATGCAATACTGTAAAAGTTCAACGTAGCCAGATTGTGCCATCAATCAATGTGCAATGCTGATCTAACTAAAGCATCATCAAAGTGGACTATTACAATGCAGCTGACACCTGTGAACAACCCAAGCAGAGGATGATCCATTTAGTACCAGGATGACTTGATTGCTTGCAAGTTAGTTGGTGATTGTTCTATGGAGTATTGTTTTGAATCAAATAGACTTCTTAACAGATTATAAAGTCTAAAGGAGTGATATTTCATAAGCTCGACGAGACTGTGTTGACTTCAAGGCTTCTGAAATATCTAGTTGTACTCTGATGTGAATGCTTAAGTTGCAATTCATCCTGGTATCTAGCACAAGAGGGTGGTTGAGGTAGTGGCATGTGTGGTAGGACAACCTGAAAGAAGAGGAGGAGATGTAAAAGGGAGAGAAGGTCCACAATAGGTTATCCAGGATCAATTCTTCTACACAACAGGAGGGAGGTCCAAGCTGAAATATGCAACATACTCTCGTCACAACCACAGTCATAGGGCTATGCAAGGACTACTTGCCTCTGTTAAGTTCATGACGTCCATAAACTTCAGTGGATTGGGCTTGATTCAGGCTGGAGCCAGAAACATCTGCAATGTGTTCCAGTTGCCAAGCATTATTATAATAGAGAAGTTGCAGATGTTTTCTATCTGATGAGAGCTGAATATATCTAATTTTTCCTTTCAAGAGAACTATAGACAGAAAAGACATCTGGCTTATCAAGGATAGTGAGCTACCCCATAGTGCAAAGTGCCATTAACTGCATGTACATTAACTCAATGATGTACTACATCCAAATGGTAATCACTCCTTGAATGTCCAATTATTGTGTTAACCATACACATTGCAGCATGCTGGGCAATATTTCCAAGCAGTAGGAGTCAGAATGCTGTGCTTTCAATAATTCAGCCTCCA
Source organism: Pristis pectinata (assembly GCF_009764475.1). Taxonomy (NCBI): domain Eukaryota; kingdom Metazoa; phylum Chordata; class Chondrichthyes; order Rhinopristiformes; family Pristidae; genus Pristis; species Pristis pectinata. The sequence goes on along the minus strand of NC_067407.1, from coordinate 28,883,163 downwards.
CAACAAATCAAAGGGTGGTTACTGCCCAAGGACTTTTGTCACATGGCTCTACACTTGGGTAGAAAAGCTCACACAGGTGGCAGCATGCCTAGAATGAAAGTCATGCTGCCACATGGAATATGATGAGGAAGGCCATCTGTGTTAACAAAGGTTCAGCTGATCATTCTTCACTGAATACACCCTGTTGTTCTCAACCCTGTGGTGAGAACACATTGGGAGTCATTGTGGTCTGCAGCATGCTGTATTGTTGGAATATTACAGTTTAGTTGTACTAGCCCTATTCTTCTGAACACAATGCCTTGGGACTGGGTATAATTCTGGTAAAAGAGCTTCCAAAAAGCAAGGAGGCTTGTAATCATCTTATGGTTATTCTGGCGATTACTACTCATTGGCATGTGTGCTCACCTGACAATCCACCCTCATTAGTTGCTTTCTGATTTGTGGAGATGGTGACCTTTCGCATTCATTCTTGCTTTTACGTTTTTGCTTGTCAGTGCTAATTCTGCCCTCTTCCTGACCTTTCAACAACAAAACCCGTTGCCTGCTCTTGTGATACATAACACGTATCTCCCTTAAAACTTTAAGCTTCAACCTAGTGTTTGTGTTTTTTCTTCTTTTTGAGCAAAAATAGATTTATTTGAAGTTAATAGAATTCTGAACTAACACTAAAAAGCTCTTCTATGTATTCCCACATCAGTATACAATTTTAATCTTTAAGTTGGTTGACTATTTCAACCTCTACCAAAGTACACCCTTGAACTCATATCCATGTATTACAGAGTTCTAATCTTCACTGACAATAGCAGCATTTTTCTGAAGAAGACATGCAAAACCAAATAAAAAGGGCCAGGCTCTTAGGCATATGTGTACTCCTTTGAAATATTGAAGTGAGGCAACCTTTGTCGTCTGCCCTTGTTTTAAGTTTTCTCTGCAAATATCTTCATTGTAGTTTCACTACGTTTGCACAAACATAAAACAAAACTCAAGTCACTTACATAATTTTCAAAAATTTATTATCTATTTACTGTTAAATTAATCTCAAATTCACACAATTATACACTTCATTTTTATAAGACAGAAATCTGTAGACTTCAGTTATTGTGTATAATTTAAGCAGGCGGCACGGTAGCATAGCGGTTAGCGTGACGCTATTACAGCGCCAGTGATTGGGGTTCGATTCCCGTCGCTGTCTGTAAGGAGTTTGTACATTCTCCCATGTCTGCGTGGGTTTCCTCCGGGTGCTCCGGTTTCCTCCCACATTTGAAAGATGTACGGGTAGGTTAATTTGGGGGTTTAAAATGGGCGGTGCGGACTAGTTGGGCCGAAAGGGCCTGTTACCATGCTGTAAATAAAATTTTAAAAATTAAAAAAAAATAATCTTAATTAATTAACACATGCTCTTTTCACTCCCCCTATTCAGGCCTAAAACTATGGGTGTAAAGCAGAAATTGGTGGCTTGCAGATCATCTAAAATTTGGGCTTTATTTTAATAACAGAGACAAATTTCTGCTACCCATTGTGTCCAGAGTTAACTCATCCAGTACTGGCATTTGAAATTTGAGGATGTTGCTGCCAGCCATCAATTAAATCTTCAGAGCAAAGCAGTGAGTCAAAATGCATTGAGCTGAGCATGGCCAATGAAGGGCATCATTAGCTGGAGCATACGTAGTTCATATTCTGCTTATATTTTTCACTAATTATTTGAGAAGCCAAAATGATCACTGAACTTTTCTTTGTAGTGATCCATCTGGTTTTATTTTAATTATCTTTTTGATGGCAATTTGATGCAATTCAGTAGCTTGAGAGTACAGTCAGTAATGGGTAATCAAATGGGTTTTAACAGCAATCCAGCAGTTTCATGGTCACCATTACTAAAGGTAGCTTTTTTATTACATATAATTTAATTAACCTATTTTATATTTCTGAGGTACTTTGGTGTGCTTTGAACTTGTGCCTCTATATTACTAGCCCAAGCTTTTGGATTAGTTATCCAAAAACACAATTACTATGTTACCATTCCCTGATCTGGCATGGGATAATGTACCCTTCTCAACGTATCAGCCATAGCTTGGGCTATGTGCACAAATTGCATGCCAAATTGGAAGCAAATCATCAGCCACAATGCTCAGACAATAGGCACAGTGCAGCCAAGTTTTGCATTCCACCTCCCTTAAAAATGTAAAGACTTCCTCAACCTCTTTCCCTAATTGTGAGTACAGTGAATCATAGGATGTATTAATCACCCATTCATGATCTGTTCTTTCATTACAATAGGTGAAAGCTATATATAAAACCCATCTGGCAATGATTTTGGTTTTGTCTTTAACATCCTAGCTTTTCCTTTCCAGCCCCTCTTTTCACTGCCTCTCCAAATATCCTGAGTAAATTATTGCAGTCTCCCTCAGTAACTTTTTTTGTGAGTTTTCCAAAGTTGTGACAAAAGAAACATATAAATAAAACAGATTTCATGCCTCACCATATTTATTTTGCCTGCATTCTGCCTCTCCAGCAGCCTTGTAACGTAGCTCAGCCTCACAGACCAGAAGTTCCACGGCTGAAGTGAACTAGCCAATGAAATTCAATCCAATTTGTTCAAAGAGGAGAAAGTAATGTGAAAGCTAGGAGCTGGAAGTGGGGAATCCGGGGTCAAGGGGAATAGTGGGAAAGAAGGAATGGGGCTAGTAGGTGACTGTCACAGCTGTTCATCCTTTGCATTCTGCTTCTCCTGAACACGGTTGGGCATCATGAAAATGTGACTTGGCTGCAATTCTTCCTTCTGCAGGGAGGGGGCCAATCATTGATAAAGCCCTCTGTGAAATATGAACATTTAGCTTTGGAATCGGAGAATGTCCAGATTCCACAGAATACTAATCCAACAAGGAATCAAAGCCTACAGAGTGTGGTTCCATGTTTAATCATCAAAACTTTCCACCAGAGAAACAAGTAGATAACATAACAGCGTTACACCTCCACACTTATCCATAACTCTTTCATAAGGTTTTTAGATATAAAACAGGAAATTTTTAATTAGCTAGAGGAGTTAAAATGCAATGTCTGGCCTTAGCTCCACTTGTCTCCTTTTTCCTATCAGATCAAAATTTGTAAAACATAAGGTACAAAAAACATGCAAAAACACATAATGATGAATGAAAGGCATTTGATTTTTAACTGTTTGTCTTCCAATTGGCTACCTCTCTGAGATGTTTTGTGAAAACCAGCAGCCCACAGGCTCCCTCCCAAAGGGCTTTGACAAGACCTGCATTGAATTAGTGATGGATGCTGCCTTCCACAGAGCATCTAATATCTTTTGCATCTCTGAGAGGAGGTGAAGCACAAATCTTGAGTGCACAGCTGTTCTGATTGTCCCTCAATTGAATGGACAAAAATTGCTGCTCTTAACAGTGATGGCCACATCCCGTGAATGAATAAAAGGCATCTATATCCTGGACACAATTTATGTGGAGTTGTAATGAGATTGAATCAGTCTTCATTCAAGGCACCTTTTACAAAACACTTGCTTCCTCTACTTCAGATCTCCTGGGATAGGAAATTTCAACATTTTAAGCTTTGCCACACTTTCATATTTTTAACATGTAAAAAGAAGTGGGATTCTGAAATCAGAATTAGAGAAAGAAATAATTCCCATTTCCACTGGTATGGAACAAACAATGGCATAATTCTAGGAAACTTCTGATGGCATGGACTGCAAAGATGAGCTAAGCAACAAAAAGGAAATTTTCAATTCCAGTGTTATACATGTTCAAGAAAATGATGATGCAATTCAAATAATCACATAGCTCACTCCATTATTTTCTGGAACGTTAAGAATTAATAATGGTGCATGCCATTAATATGTTATTGCAGTGCTTCAAGTTTACAGCAATTTCAGACCAGTTATGTTGGATTTAGTAACCTTCCTATTGAAAGTCTTCTGAGAAAAGAATGTCTAATTGATGTAGTTTGCCAGTAAGTTAACAAAGTAAAACACACTGATGATGAACAAATGATAGAGAGAAAATGTAGCTGAGAAAAGATAATAATTGAATGTGGCGTTTTGTGAATTCTGTACACCGTCCATATTTGTTGCAAGTTTAGACTTTGTAAACCCGCTGAAAGCTTAGTGAATAAAGGTCTCCAATGAAAATTTCTGCTCCCTCCTCTTACATTCTATAATGAAATATGTCACTTAGCAGCTCAGCTGTGAAATGGACAAAACTATTCCACTTCTTGACAAGGTTGTCATTTGTTCTCAGGAAAATTTTTCATCAGTGTCCCACACGGTCATGGCCCAAAATAATTAATTTCAACACCATCACAGGCCCACTTTACATTACAGTCAAATGTAGTAACTGATTGTTCTGCAGCTCAAGTCTTGTGTGCACCCTTTTGTTCAGCTGCAGTAATGGCTAGTGGACCATGGTCAATGGATTATTCTGCTGACTACTGATAGTTATGACCCTTTGTTTAGCTGCTCCCACTACTTGTACACCATATTAAATTGATTACTTCGTGAATTACTTTGTCTAGCATTTGTCTTCATGATTCTGAGAAATTTGTTCTCAAGCATTTAATTATTTCCCTATTACTAAGCATGAAGACTTTAAAATCTTACCTATTTTAAGATAGTGCATAGAAAGATATTTCTACAGACACAAATTTCCCAGGGTCTCTATTTTCATACAACTTATTTCATCAGTTTTGACTTTAGTGAGAAAAAGGTACATCACAGGCACTGGGGTTTGCCAGCATTGCCAGCTTCCCATGAGTACATCCAGTGAACTCATACACCTGGAAGACATCCTGTGAAGAACTTGCTCAGCAAGAGGGAAGGTTTGCACTCCCTCGATGTATAACTTATTGCAGATCTTGAGAAGAACTTCTTCATCATGAAGACAGCGCATGTGTCTCCTTTATCTTGATGGAGACCACACTGCCAGGCTTTTTCAGTGGACAGCACTGTCTGGAAGGGTGGATTCTGGAGGACAAGACCTACCCTCTGCTTCCGAGGCTATTCATACCAGTGTGCTCTCCGATTACAACAGATGAATGCAGATACAACAAAACCCACACAAGTATGAGGGTGATTGTGATAAGCACCATTCAAGATAAGATTTTCCTCCCTGCATCAGTCTGGGAATGTAAAGTAGCTCTAGTCCAGGCTATCAGGGTCATGACCCAACTTAGAACCACTGCCTCGTTCCCCAGCTGAGTATAGGAGGGAAATGTTGGGACTCCCTGATTGAGAGATGCTTCTCCTAAGGAGCCCACAGAATCACAGTCTCCAATGCAGGCCAAGTGATCTCCTCCTCATCCCAAACATTTTCATCAACACAGCACACCAGTAGTGAAGCAGGGGAGCCCAGCCGACACATAGAAATCTCTCACATGACGCTGCAGCACCTCTGTATTTCCTGATGACTAGTACTTGTTCAAACAAATCAGACCACTGCATAAAATACACTTTCCTGTGAGGATCTCCACTCTGCTGATTTGAACAATCTGAAGATCACCCTGACATATCTTGTGAGGACATAACATTTGTTTCCACTTTGCCATAATGTGCAGAGGTCCCCACTCCTGGAGGAGACAAATGAAGCCACCTCCTGCCAGGTTCTTCTAACTGTGAGCTTGGTGACTCCTGGCACACAAGACTTACCTCTTGGCAGAACCTGATTAATCAGGACTTGTAAATATTTTGAGTGAAGGTGCAAGTTTATCTCGCTCACCTCTTCAGCATCTGTCTTCTCGATGACACCCATAAGTGTGTGTTGCAGTGGCGTGGCTGCCACGGGAAGCCTGCCTTTAAGGACTGGTGATACAAGAGATTCTGCAGACGCTGGAATCTGGAGCAACACACACAAAGTGCTGGAGGAACTCAGCAGGTCAGGCAGCATCTATGGAGGGAAATAAACAGTCGACGTTTCCGGTCGAGATCCTCCGTCAGTCAACCTGTGCATACATGTACTTGCACATATAACAATAAACTCAACTTTGACTTTATGCTCTTTCACACAGGATTTTGTCTAATTTTTTGATTTTTTTTTGCATGGGATCCAATTTGGCATTTGGGCTAAATGCAACAATGTTTTAGTCCATAAAAAATGATGTATTCTGATTGCTAGGATTCTGTTTCCTGGCATGACTTCCAATCTGTTATAATCTATATAGTCATCCAATAGCTTCTCAAAAAGGGCATAAAAGGCTGCAGATACTGGAATCTAGAGCAATAAACAATCTGCTGGAGGAACTCAGTAGGTTGAGCAACATCTGTGGGGGGAAGGAATTGTTGACATTTCGGGTCAAAACCCTGAATCAAGTTCTCAATAAGGCTGATTGACCAATGATTAAATAATTATCACAGTAAAACAATTCCAGAAAGAAAACAACATGAGATATTTAGTCAAAATAAAGTTCTGGACATGCACATAAAATGAAAATAAAAATGAAGAAATGTTACAAATAATTCATCTTATAAACCAAAAATGTGAGGGAATTATACTCCACAGATACAACATTTGTTTTCAAGGTCAGTTGTTTTTTTTCATCAAGTGCTAGTAAAAGCTTAGTTGCACTTTGTTCAACATGCCTTGATATTATTAATTTTTTTAAAGAATTAAAAGTTGATTTTTCACATCAAATCATTGATTCTGTGTTGATTCTATCCACAAATCACCTGGTTTAGGAAGAAAGATTTATTGATAGCAACTTCCAGATTTCTGGGTTAAAGTGTGCCTGTACAGGTACAAAATGTTACTGTCTGTCTGACACAGTAACGTCACTGACCACTGAGATTTTGTTCTGCTGTGGCGGCGGGCAGTCAAGGGTTCTGCCCGACCCAATTGCCTGCCCCTCTTCCAGGGTTATGACTGTGCTCGTGTGTCCCTGGAGAAGGAACACGTGGTATCCACGGGTACAATGGGGGATTTCTGGGACCGGTGGGCATTTCCGGGGCTCGAATGTGTTCTGGATAGTGATGACTGTATTATAATTTCAAACTGTAATTTGGGTGTATCATGAAGTATTGTAATATTGTAGTAATGTGGTTCTGTAACCATTGAATAAACCACCTTTGGAAAAGGAAATAAAAAGAGATTTTTGCTGAAGTTAAAATCAGGGATTACACATCATTGGATTCAAGTAAAGGTAACAGCTGAAAACAAAGAGTGAGAAACACTAAAGTAAACAATAGGGAGAAATAAGGTACTGAATTGTATCTGTGTAGAAGAGCATTTTTCTAGAAATCATTTTGATGCAAGACTGTGGGGAAATCTGTAAGTGAGCAGTTCAGTTTCTGTATAAGGATTCTACAGACTATGCTCATTAGGGTGTTTTATGGTATAAATCTTCAGAAGTGCTAACTATCATATAAAATTATCTCTTGAAACATATTAAACTCTAAATAGCATACATGCATCTATCAGCTCAATCAAAACTTGAGGGCGAGTATCTGGGGATGCTTTGGATTCAATACAGCTCATTACCCATTAACTCTATACCTGTTAGAAGTTTCCTGTCTGTTAGCTGAAATGTAGACCCAGTGCCTGCAGTGTGAAGGTTTTTTTTATTTTACGCTGTTGGGCTAAGTTTCTCAGACAAACTCAAGTTGGTTGGTGTGGGAAATGGAAAGACTGCCACACTAAAAGAGTAATCTTATGAGGCTGTAAATGCAGAGGTGCATTTATAGGTTGTGAAGGGAGTTTTGTTCTGCACCTGATGGTACTGTATCTTAACAAGTATTTGAGACTGATACTGGATCTGAGATGGAAGTCATCCCATTCACAGCAGTGACATCCTTCATCTTGATGAGCATAAAATGGAAAATTACTTAAGAAGGAAGCAACAACTTAAAATGAGCTTTCAAATCACCAAAGTAAAATTTGCTGCTATGTATGAAGGTTTGAGCATTACGACTGTTAAACTGGACCCTCTGGGGAGATTACATCAAAACATCTCAACATCAAACAACATTTCAAACCATAATTACAAAGCTTAAACATGGCAGTTTTTAGTTAAATTGCTGTTCCTTGCTGTCAGTTTTGTGAGAACTTGATTTTGACAATAAGACTCATTATACAGATTCAATTGAAATAAGTGCAAAGGGATCCATTCAAAAGTTAAACTACTTTGAATTTAAGCACATTTTAAGTTATATTCCTAGCAGTGCAATATGCTAATAGTGAGAAAAAAAAGATTTTTTTTAAAATTAGAGTTACTTCAGCAAGAACCAAAAGCATGCAAAAATACTGAGAAATACAGAAAAAAATAAATGGATAAGCAAAATTATTTGAATAGCTGAAACATAACCTTAGGGCCTGATACATCCCTTTTTCCATCATTACTATCAAGCCAAAGGATCAACTCTGGTTCAATGTGGAATGTAGAAGGGTATAGTTAGAGAGTCACAGAGAGGTACAGCACAGAAACAGGCCTTTCGACCCACTGAGTCCATGCCAACCAATCCTACATTAATCCCATATTGAGAGCAGCATCAGGCATACCTAAAAATAAAGTACCTTCCTGGAGAAGCTGCATCACAGGACTAAACAGCAAGAGCAGCATTCAGTAGACAGAGCTAAGCAAAGTCAGAACCAATGGATCAGATCAAAGCTAATGGTGCTGGACAATGAAACAGATAATGGAAAGTGGAAGCTTGAAGAATATCCCCAGCCTCAACGATGGTGGGAGTCAGCATGTGAGTGCTTAGTACAAGACTGAAGCATTCACAACTGCTTTGCAGCAATGGGTGAACCTTCTCAATTTCCTCTTGAGATTTCCATCATCGCAGGAGAAAGCCTTCAGCCAATTCAGTTTACGCAGCATGATATCAAGAAACAACTGGATATAACACCAGACAGTATGCAGTACTAAAGACCTACAATCCAAAGTTAGCTGTCCCTGTAGCCAATGATTACAGCCCTGGCAGCTACCTGACAATGTGGAAAATTGACCAGGATTCGTCCTGTTTATGAAAAGCATGACAAATCCAATCAGACTAATTACCATTGAATCAGTCCACTCCTCGTCATCAGCAAGGTGATGGACATTGTCATTGACAGAGTTGTCAAGCAGCACTTACTCAACACACAATTAGGCTCCAGAACTCATCAGAGCCTAGGTCCAAAAATAGACCAAAGAACTGAATTCCAGAGGTGAGGTCAGAATGGATGTCCATGTCCATAAGGCAGCATTTGATGGAGTGTAGCAGCAAAGAGTCAGCAAAACTGAAATCAATGGGCATCAAGGGGAAAACATTTCAATGGTTAGAGTTATACCTCACACAAACACAGATGGTCATGGTGGTTAGAGGTTAATCATCCCAGCCTCAAGTCATCATAACAGGAGGAGATCCTCAGGGACCAGTCCTTGGCTCAACCACCTTCACCTGATTCGTCAATGGCCTTCTCTGTATCACAAGACCAGAAGTGTGGTGTTTGCTGATAGTTGCAAAATGCACAAATGCAGTCCATTCCTGCAAGAAACAAGGCCTCGATATTATTGTGGCATGGGCTGATAAGTGGGGAGTATTATTTGCATGGTAAAAATGCCAGACAAGAGGCAGTCTAACCACATGCACTTAACATTCAATGACACTATCATTGCCAGGTTGTCCCCTATCAACATCCACGGGGTCACTATTGAGTAGAAACTCAACTAGATCTGCAACATAGATATGGTGGCTACAAGAGCAAGTTCAAGGATCGGTATCTGGTGATGAGTAATTCTCTTCCTGACACCAAGTACAAGGCACAAGTCAGAAATACCCTCAACCAGATGGATAAAGGCACCTCCAACAAGCTTGGCACCATCCAGGACAAAGCAGCCCACTTGATTGGCACCCCACTCACCACTCTCTGCACTCATTATTTCTAACACCAGTGCATGGTGGCTGCAGTTTGTTACATCTACAAAACTCACTGCTGTTACTCACCTGGGCTACCCTGAAAACATCTCCAAATACCGCAACCTTCCTCCCCTAAGAAGAACAAGGGCTATAGATACATGCAAACACCATCTCCTGCACATTTCCCTCTAGCAGTGCAGCATCCTGACTCGGAAATATATTGTTCATTTGTCGCTGCAAGGTCATTAACCTGGAACTCCTTAGCCAACTGTAATGTAGAAATAGCTTCATCAGAAGGAAGGTGGCAGTTCAAAAGGGCAGCTCACCACCATCTCCTCAATGGCGATTAAGAATTTCAATAAATACTGGCCTTGACAGTAATGCCCAGATCCTTATACATAAATTAAAACAAACCACAAACAGACAATGAGAAAAACATGAAACAGAAGGAAACATTCAAAAGAAATCAGTAAACAGAAATTGGCCCCGATTCCAAGGATAAACGGACTCAAAATTCAGGTTGGGCATTAATTATACTGACTGCCTGCTACAAGCCTTGTTCAATATTTAGCCCTATTAAACTCAATAGAACTAACATATAAGGCAGAGCATCTAACAAGCACCCCACACAATAGTTATGTTTGGCCATCAATTTCCAAGGCAAATTTTTATTTCCTTGGAGAAGAAATTGTCAGTTTTATCTTAATGATCTGGAATTTGCAAAGCAATAGTTTAGACAAAATTTATCAATATGCTGCACTGCTGTAGTCAACATGGAGATCAATATCACTGTTCAAATTTACAAAGATTCCCTTGTAGTTGCTCGGGGGAAATCACCTCTCAAATCCTTCACCAGGTCCATGACCCATTGATTTCAGTGCGGATTGTAGGCCTGCTGGGAAGAAAGGTAAGAAGGTGAATACTTTTTTAAAAAACATCTTTAGAAGTTTAATTTATTTTGTTTTCATTAGTTGTTTAATGCTTCTAAATGTCAATGATATTCAGAAGCTTTTAAATCCCATAGAGCTTTGATAAGTGAATAGTGAATATTCAATGAATGATTGGGCCCTGGGGAGTGTTGTGGAACAGAGGGACTAAGGAGTACAAGTACATAGTTCAATGAAAGCATTACAGGTAGACAGGGTGGTGAAGAGGCATTTGGCACGTAGCCTTTATCAGTCAGGACATTGAGTATAGGAGCTGGGGCATTATGCTGCAGTGGTACAAAACATTGGTGAGACCGCATTTGGAGTAATGTGTACAGTTCTGGTTGCCCTATTTTTAAGGAAAGACATAATTAAACTGGAAAGAGTGCAGAGAAGATTTACCAGGATGCTGCCAGAACTCGAGGGCCTGAGTTATAGGGAGAGGTTGGGCAGGCTAGGACTTTATTCCTTGGAACATAAGAGATTGAGGGGTGACCTTATAGAGGTGTGTAAAATCATGAGGGGTATGAGGGAGAATGCACACATTCTTTTTCCCAGGTTAGGGGAACAAAAAAAGTAGAGGGCATAGGTTTGAGGTAAGAGGTGAAAGATTTAAAAGGGACCTGACAGACAACTTCGTCACACAGTGGGTGGTGTGTATATGGAATAAGCTGCCAGAGGAAGTGGTTGAGGCAGGTACAATTATAACATTTAAAAGACATTTGGATAAGTACATGGATAGGAAGGGTTTAGAGGGCTATGGGCCAAACACGGGCAGATGGGAATAGCTTGGTGGGCGAGTTGGGCCAAAGAGCGTGTTTCCATGCTGTATTACTCTATGACTCTCTGAGAAGTGGCAAAGCTGGATCAGGGGTTTCTACTGGGATTTTGGAGGCAGGTGCCCTTTCACGTACTGCCAGAAACCTTGCTGCAGCTCAAACCTCAACATTGAAATTTACATTATTGAACATTAGCCACCATAAGGTGCCATAACTGGTAGTGCTGCTGCCTTGCAGTTCCAGCGATTTGGTTAAGTCCTAACCTCCAGTGTTGTCTGTGTGAAGTTTGCACATTCTCCATGTGACTTCATAGTTTTCCCCAGGTGCTCCATTTTCCTCTCACATCCCAAAAACATGTTGGTTGGTAGGTTAATTGGCCACTGTAAATTGTCCCTAGTGTGCAGATGAGTGATAGAATCAGTATGAGGTGGGGAAGTTGATGGGAATTGGGGAGAATAAAAGGGGTTAGAGTAGGATTAGTGTATACATGGGCATTTGATGGTCAGCTGAAGGTCCTGTTTCTGCCTTATATCTCCCTAGAATCTGTAAATATTTCAGACCAGCAAGATAGGTTTTCCACAGGTGGACCAGATAAGTTCCAGTTCAGGCTGACTACAGGCAGTGATTGTAATCAGTGAACCCCACGCCAACAAGACCTGGTAAATTATCTTCCATTTTCTGTGTTTTTTAGCCTTTCCCGACCTAAGAAGTGAATGAAATTCTATTTCTGCCCCCTCTCAGAGTTCTGAGCCTGATAATAGGAAGATATTTGGCTCAATCTCACTCAGTCCTGCATTACCTTATGGGCCATGCAACCCTAACATTTACTCACACCCTTCTCAGTTGTAATGTCATGTCAGTTCAATGTTCTAAGTAACGAGCATGGTGAAATTCATGGGGATAAAGTTGATGTTTGATTATTTTTAAACCTTTCATTTCCACATAAAAATAAATTATATAATAACTGAAAGCTTTTCAGTGTTAAAATGACAGTTTAAAGTAGAGTTACTGTACAGGAAAATTACATTGTTGCTATTTTGAACATCCATTACGAAGAAGCAGGGACAATAAAAGTGCTCCCAGGAGATCAGACACAATTTGGATTAATTGTTCCATCCTGGTTAATGTAATGAACAATTTTACACTTTGTCTCAAATACTCACTAAGTATCTCAACAGAGCCCAAAATTTGAACATTTCACCTATGTTGTCATTTGAATGTCGGAATACAATGAAATGATTGCCAATGGAGATATGAACTAATAGTAATTTTAACTCTTTCAGCACTGCAACTGAAGGTTAGTTTGACCAAACTGTCCTTGAGGCAACAGTATTTCATTAACTATCAATAACTATGTCAGAAATCAAATGTGACCTGGTCTGACTTACCTTCCAGTTTTTCACTCTTTTCCTGTAAAGGCTGAGCCTGCTCTCTGTGTCTGCCCCTGAAGTTGTGCTCAGAAATATCTAATGTACAAATGATAAATATAACCCCTTATTGTATGATTCCACAGTGCAATTGAAAAATTCAGTTTTATGGGGCTGAAAAAGAAAATGCAGTGGTATGTTATTTCCTCTGAGCAGCATCAAAGAGGAATCAGCACAATGGAAAATGTTGAGTCTGCAGTTCAGTGCATCTCAACAGGCAGAAGGGAAATTCTGACAGAATCACCTTAGGCTGTTCTCTGTTGGCTGTGAAGAAGCATTAGTGGAAATCTAAAGCGTCTTTTTTTTTGAATGGGAAAGATATCAGATTGACTTAAGGACAATAAGGCTGATCACTTGTTTTCAAGCCATTAAATAAATTAATAAACAAAACTAAAATAAAGGAAGGCCACACTGCAGAGTGTGCTTTTGAAGACAATGTTGAGCTACCTCACTGTAGAATCTTTGGCACAGAATTCACTGTGGAATTTGGGCCTTCTGGCACCCCACTAAGGGATCTATTTAAATTCATATCATTAAAGGTGAACAGCACACAGTTTCACTTTCTCTGCTTAGATATGTTATTTAACCTTTAGTTCAAGTTTCACAGAAGTTAAATACAAGATAAAGCTCTGTCCAGACTACTTCAATAAAAAGCTTGAACAATGGTCACCAACTTCACTTTAATTGTACATCTTGAATTCTTCACTTATCACACCAGCCATCTGTATGGCGATCATGAATAAGATGGTGGTTACTGCCACACACTGGTAGTAAGGGCTGCTTAATCCTATGGATTTCTTGTAACACACTTTACTCTCCTTAAGTCTTTAATAGCTCTTTTTAAAACTATACTCCAGTTGCTCCTTCTTCCCCGTCAAGGTTAGTATTACTTTTAAACTTACCTTTTCAGTGGCAGACAGCAGCTGTCCTTTTTAGTGAAAACAATTACAATTTACATTTAATTTGCCTAGCTGCAGGCTTTCAGAAATCTAAAATTCCAAAACTTCAGGGAGGAGTTATTTTCTCCTCCACTAAACATTTCTGCAAAGTATTTAATGTTACCTGAAACATTATTGCTTATATACCTTGATTGAGTTCAGGATCTTTTATCTTAATCATATCTTCAATCTCATAAAGGTACAAAACTGCCAGGATTTCTCTCTTTGGCATTAGTTTATTTAACTTTTTCTTGGTTTTATGCTCTCCTTTAAAAGAAACTTCTGACCTATCAAAATGTGTTTTGACTAACTGTATCATATAGATAGGTCATTCCATAGTCCTCCCTGTGAAATAATTTACTGGTCAAAGTCTATAAATGATCCCTCAACTCAAATTGCTTTTAAAAAGGCCCCTTCCCTCAAATGAACTTTGTACTTAACTGCAATTTATCTTCCTGTCCTTTCATGCAAATCCTATGGGTTTCATGGTGATGAGTGACAGGGCTTGATGATTCGCCATGAATACCAATAGGCAGACTTTTTAATTACGTCCTCAGCAGAGGATACCACATTGGCTGGATTACATGTTCACTGCATCGCCACACCTGCCATACATGGGACATTTTGCTTCTGTTACATGATGCATTGCTGGATTGGGATTCTCATAAAGGAAGATTCACAAGCAATGCTTGCCACAGTATGAAGGCTACATAATGACTGTCAGGATAGCAGGCACATGATACATATCTGGCCAACACACATCAGTGTAAGCCAATCAAAATCATATATCTGCAGAGGGTTTCAGGTCATATAATCAAATCATATGTCTTCAGAGGGATTTAGTATGGTGTCAGTGATGCCCTGGAACCTGAGGAGACCAGCAATTTGTGAAAACCCAAGAAACCTACCTTGGCCATGTGGAAGGTGATATCTGTATTTCACCTGGAAAATCTGGACCTATTCACTTGCCTGATGCAACTATGGAGAAGGCCAGTTCAAAGAACAAGATGGCAGCTTCACCTTCTTCTGGTGTTTTCTCCACCAGAAAACTCCTGAACTGTTTTGATGGGAATAACCAGACAATCCAGGAGCTAATTAATCATAAACACAATGTATTCCTGGATTGTAAGTCTCAAGGGATAAAAAACATAGATTTACAGGTATCTGAAAGCTGAGGTCCAACAAAAACTTTCACAAGAGATGGTGGGTAGAAAGGTTGCAGGAGGTTCAGCAACTTGCCAATAACCATGACATGTGCAGATTCTTCAGCACCGTCAAAACCATCCATAGCTCAAACACCCAAGGGCCACTCTCCTGAGAGTCAAGAACAGTGGAGAGCATATCATGAACACAGATGGCAAGAAGTGCCTGCCAGGAGATTTGAGTTTTGATATAAATGTTCTTGACTCTATCCCATAGAACTTTATCCACGACAACTTCAATGTTACTGCAGCTCAGCCCAGTAGGAGTTTGTAAAGGATGAAAAACAACAAGAGCTCCGGAGCAGACAAAGTCTCTGCTGAAGTGCTTATACATGATGGAGAAGCAGTTTAATATGATGGTACTTCTGATATGTGATGACCTCACCTCGCAAATCTGATGTAATAATTCAGATACCCTCCCACCATCAGATTTCTGAATGGTCCATGAACCCATGAACACTACCTTGTTATTCCTCTTTCGCACTATTTATTTACTTGTAATTTATAGTAATTTTTATGTCTTGCACTGTACTGCTGCCACAAAACAACAAACTTCATGACATATGTCAGTGATAATAAACCTGATTCTGATTCTGATTCCATCCACCAAGAGACACAACGTGCAAAAATTCCAAACAAGATTATGGTGGGAGAAGCACTAACTATGGTAAACGGTCTTTAGACATCATAAAAGCCTACAACACCACCAAAACCAGAGGAATTATGAGAAATTCTTTCCAAATTTGGCTACCCACAGAAAGTCTACGTCTGCTACAGGCTGATATGCAAACTGCGACCCTTGTCAATAGACCCAGTACAAATGCAATCCTAGTGCAGATCAGGGTCAAACTAGACTGTGACTCTGCTCTAACCCTCTTTTCAATCTTTTTCCCTGCACCCCAGCAACAACAGGTTCTTCTGTGGAGAACATATTGGAAACCTTCAGCACCCTCACTCCAAAACCAAGATCACCCCAGGCCCAGTCATCAGCTTATAATATGTAGATGATAATTTTATATCCATTGACAGAACAGGCAGACCCCCAATGTTAGTGCCTTCTTTCAGGCCAACATCAAGACTCTGATCTCAGTCACCAGTTCCGGCTGGTGGCCATATCAAATACAAGTCCAATGCCATGTTCCCGAAATAAGCATTCTATTCCAAGCTGCATCATGGCAGGAGATTTCCTCCAGTACAGACCAAACACATAAAGGATGTTCTCAAAATTACCTTGAAAAAATGTAACATGCTCATTGACTTGTGGGAACTCTTGGCCCAACACCACTCAAAATAGTAAAGGAGCATTAGAGAAGCAGTGATCAGCTCAGGAGCCCATAGAAGCCACGCACAAACAGTGAAAAGAGAGCACAACATACCAAATAGCCCACCCACCTGGCCTATCAGGCACTAACTGCAAACAAATCAGCAGCCATCTCAGTAGCCCACAGATCTGGAGTATAAGCTAATCACCCTCTGCCCCAAGGGACTGCCAAAAAAGAAAAGGCAAATATGGACTACAAGCTGACTGGTTTCACTGATGTTCCTTTTGGTAGCTTTAAAGAGTGAAAGAAATGGGAGTTCTAGCTAGACATGACTGACTGATGCAGATAAGACAGGACAGATTTACTGTCCTCTCACTGTTACTTCTCGCTGCCTTGGTAAAGCAGCCAGCATAATCGAAGACCCCACCCACCCAGGATATTCTCTCTTCTCCCCTCTCCCATCAGGCAGAAGAGTCAAAAGCCTGAAAGCACGTACCACCAGGCTCAAGGACAGCTTCTATCTCGCTGTTATAAGACTATTGAACAGTTCCCTAGTACAATAAGATGGACTCTTGATGTCACAATCTACCTCGTTATGACCTTGCACCTTATTGTCTGCCTGCACTGCACTTTCTCTGTAGTTGTGACACTTTACTCTGCATTCGGTATTGTTTTACCTTGTAGTACCTCAATGCATTGTGCAAAGAAATGATCTGTATGACTGGTATGCAAGACAAGTTTTTCACTGTACTTCGGTACAAGTGACAATAATAAACCAATTCCAATTCCAATTCCTGTTATGGAATTCACAACTCTCTGGTCACCATCTCTCTGGTGAGGTTCAGCATATACCTGCAAGCTTCTCTAAGAATTGTGGGTTGGGCTTGAAAACCCTGGGATGACAAGACTTGGTACAGCTCTCCTTCTGGCTGGTCTCCCTGCACCAGGAATCCTTTCTCTTCCTTTTCAACCCACAGTAGAATACTACCATCTGATGACAAAGGAAGCTCCTTATTAGCTGACAACAATGTTGGTGCAACATGATTGTTAAAAAAAATTTAAGTACCAAAAGCTCAAACACTTTCCAATGTTTGCCCAGAGGCAGCTGAAGACCTCCTTAAATATTGTTAACAACTATTGATTCATACATCCTAAAGTTTGGGGATGGCTGTAGAGTTTTGGTCAGCTCTAGGCTGCAATTGTTAAGGTAACGTTAGCATCCATTGAAAGATCCCAGTTCATTCATTCCCATGCACTAATCCAACTCTTTGGCTTCTACCAGTTCAAAGTGACTTATGGGAGGAGGAGGGAGAACACTATTTGAATCCTGAAGACAGCAACAAACAACCTTATTCTGCTACCTCCCTAAATCAAATCACAATGTAGTGCATGTTATATTAGGGGTTATGTAACATCAGAGAGGGTTATGACAAGGTATTTTCATTTATTATTTATGATGACTGTAGCACAAAGATGCCTTGCAGTTCTCATGCATGAAAATTATGCTTTGGAAAGACCCACTTGTAACAGAGCCAACTAATATTAAGCTACATGTTGGAAAACAGGTTTGTGTCTTGCAATGTGATTGAGAGCTTCAGTCCAGAAAGGATTAAGCAAATTATAAAAACAACCAGGCTCCTTGACAACTGCTGTGAGGTGATTGATTATAACACAATGTGGCTATTTTATTTTTGTTTTGTTTCAGTTGGAATTTAAATGTCAGTTTGAGGATGAAACTGTGTTCTGCAAACAAACACAGGAAAAGTAACATTAGAGAAGTTCAAAGTTCAGGCAGCTGCCTCGGGACACCACAGGCCACGGCCCTTGTGGTTATAGAGATAGATCCCTCATCTTTCATCACATTTTGACAGATATGCAATTCTGCATTCCTATCCACCATTGCCTGGAGATATGGCCCTTCGCAGTGGTAACCTCTGCCCTCTTCCACTGCGGTCTGGTCACCAGAATCCCCAGTTCCCTGCCATATCATTCAATAAGAGAGCAAGGAGTCTTCAAATAATTGATGATAATCAATAACATTAAAAAAAGGAGCAAGGTCACACATCTGCAAGTGACAGTGTTTTGGTCAGCACTTGGTTGCAATTGCTAAGGCAACATTACCATCCATTAAAAGATTTTATCTCATTCATTCCCCTGCATAGTGCATTAACACTAATCCAAATGTTTAGTTTCTACCAGTTCAGGTTGACGTATGGGTTGGGGGAGAAGAGAAAACACCATGGTCGTAAATTGAAGTACAGTATTGTAAGAAGTGCTCTTTAACTTTTATAAAAGTAGAGCTGACAGCACAGTACAAAAGCAAAACACTGTAGTTGCTGGAAAACCAAAATTAAACAGAATACACTGGAAAAACTCAATAGGTCAAGCAGCTTCTGTAGAGAGAGAAGCATATTCAAGATTTCAGGTGAATGAACTTTCGTCACAACTGTAGAAAGTTAGAGATGTAATAAGTTTTAAGAAGCTTACGACATGGATAAATACATGGATAGATGAGATCCATAAGTACATGGACAGGACTAGTTTAAAAGGCCATGGGCCAAATGCAGACAGATGGGACTAGCCCGCTAGGTAACACAGTCGGTATGGATGAGTTGGGCGAAGGGACTGCTTCTGTGCTGTATGTCTATGATTCTATGACTCTAAGCATAGAGAAGGAAGGAAAGAATGAAAGAGAAAGATTGAGTGTGAAGGATGAAAGGCAGGAGAGTTGACAAAAGTGATGATAGAGAAAGGCTTGCATCTCAATTGGGGATTCCTCAATCCAAAGCAACTTACAACACATTGTAACTTTCAAACGTAGTCACTGTGCGCAATGCAGTAAGCTTTCACCAACACCAATATGATAATCATCAAGTCATTTGTTTTTGTTACACTAACTGGGCCAGACATGAAGGATGACTCTTTGAAATAAAGCCTCAGAAGCATTTATGTCAACTTGAGTGTACAGATGAGGTTTCCATTTACCACCTCATTCAAAAGACATGATACCTAATATTGCAGCACATCAGCAGTGTGTTTGGTTGTCAGCCAAGATAACTGTGCTGGAGTGTTTCTTGAATCTGTTATCTCCATCTCAGGGGTGAGAGTTGAGAATGTTCCAACTGAAACATGGCTGACAGAACCTTCCCATCTCATCTACTTTCAGTAGCCTGATTGGACTGTCAGAAAGGGATCTTGGGAAATTGTGATATCATGAAAGGCACCATAGAAATGCAATCTTTCTATATTTTCTTCTTCCTCCCACAACAGAGATACAGGTTATCACAGAGGATTATCCCCTGAGTGTTAAGGCTGTTCATGTGGAAGGGAAAGGCAAAGGAAGGGGGAAAACAGAGGCACAGGGAAATGAAACAGACAAAAGCCAATCTCTGTAACTGTGATGGATGAAAATTCTCACTTAAGAAAAAAAAGACAGAACTGAACAACGATGTGCAGATCAGGTGCAAATAGAACAGAAAAGCTGGGAAAATGGAACAGAGTTATTCCAAGAATTAGTGTGAGAAAACAGCAGTAAAAGTGACTGAGGGAATCAATTTGTTTGTAGTGCAGTGTTCTACAAAACACTCCAGGAACTCAGAGTGTGTTTACTTTGTATTAGATTGGTGATTATACCAATTTATAAAGCGCATATGATTTGGGGCAACATTGAACATAATGTCTGTTCACTTCTTCAACTCTCTCTGAAATCAAGTTCAGAATATCTGAAAGATTTGCTGTACAAAAAAACATCCTATTCTTCTAACAAATCCTTGGAAATTCAGGCAGTAAGAGAGACTGTTGGCATGGAGCCCATGGCCTAAAGGGCCTGTCTCCATGCTCTTTCTGACTCTATGACTGCTTAGGAAGGGAGTGTGCAGGGTTCTCAGAAAAGCTCCACACAAGAATGACAGGAAGTAGCTGTCAACGAGATACCTCTGAAAACAATTCTAGAAATGGTGAGCCATGCTGTGAGAACCTACTGTTAACTTCCATCACTTCAGCACACTCACCAGCTGCAATTAACTCGGTTCACGTGAACTAAATATAATTCTATAATGTGTAAGAATTAGAATTACAAGTTTTATTCTGGGAGTGTTCATCTACTCACATTTTGCATGTATTCAGTCTAAAATAACTATGATATAGATGTTTGATGTTTTATTTTTCAAACCCACTACCTCTTAAATGTAATTACTAGAATCACTAAATATTACATCTGTAGAATCTAACTTCTACCAGAGAGAGGTCATAGCGGGGACTGGACATGGTGAAGTGAGAATATTGATCTCCACTGAAGGTTTCATTGTTACCTTCTCTTGATTTTTCTTCTTATCCTACTCTCTCATTTAACCACTAGCAAGTAAAGATATACTGAAGCACTTAATCTTTCTTGCGCAAGTTATATGTGAAGGTCAGTCAGACAGTCATTATGAGTGGCCATTCAATCCCTCAAGGGCATCCCTTGATAGACTGATGTAACAAAAATCTATGAGATTTAGTCCTGAAAATTTCAATTGACCCAGCACCACAATCCTTTGGGGAAAGAGTTCCAGTTTTCCAATGCCTTATGGATGAAAAACTGCTTTTAATTTCACTTCTAAATGACCTGGCTCTAATTTTAAGATTACACCTCTTTGTACTAAATTAGGCCACCAGAGGAAATTTTTTTTTGCAGTTACTCCATCAAATCATTTCATCATTCTGGACATTTCAGTTAGATCATCCCCTCAACCTTCTGGACATCAAGAGAATATAAGGTCTTATAACATAATTCTTTGAAATTCTGTAAGAATATAAGGTCTTATAACATAATTCTTTGAAAATCTGCTCCTCTCCTGTTCTTTAGTTTGTTTCATCTATAGCTGAACCAAGGCCACTACAAACCATCCTACACATGGAACAATTTTGTGTGTATTTATCAACTCATTAATGTAATATTCATCCTTTCAAAATTTTAATAATTTTATTAATTTTGACATAATTCCTTTAAAGATTTCCATTTGAAAAAATGCTTCAAGTTTTCCTTTTGATTGTGTCTGCTTACTCCAGTTGAAAATGAATAAAAAGACAGTGTACCTTTAAGATTGCTGAGAGAATCTCATGGTACAGAGCAGAGATGTTGCTATTTTCTTTCAGAACCACAAGCAACAACAAAGAAATCTGTCAGTTTTCCATCCACTGCTCCCCACTGTAGTATGCTCAGGCGTGGGTTTAGTACATTAGGTTTCAATACCTTTCATGATTGAGTAAGCTGGTGATAATCACCTCAGAGCTTTACAGTTGCTTGATTGGAAGATCTACCTCTGTCCATGAAACCATACCTCAGCAGTGTGACTATTCCTAGAAGATGAACCCGGAAAATTGGGAGACTTACTGCTACACTTAAGGCACATATCTTTAATATAGCAGCTTTAGAGTTAAATTCAACCCAGTTCCCAAGATGTTGTAAATCAATGCTAAGATGATCAAAATTTATCATGCTGGACAAGTTGTGAAACCCAGCAGATGCAGAGCTGACAACAATGTAGTCCTTACTTTAATCATTGTCAAAGGCTTTTACTGCTTGATATTGAATTTAATGACATAATTACATTTTCAGAACATATGAAACAAAGAGCAGGAATTGGCCAGTTGGCCCCTTGAGCATGGCCCTCCGTTCAATAAGATTATGTTTGATCCAACTGGGGACTCAGCACCACTTTCCCACTCCCTCCATACACTTCTTGACTACCTCATAGCTTAAATGACTGTCACTTCGTGAATATATTCAAAGATTCAGCCTCCACAGTTCTAAGGATGGGCATGTCTTTGTGGATTTTCTTTAACTTTTACATGAAAAACAGACCACTAATAGCCTCACAGTTCAACTTCATGTGCTCATCATTACCACCATTACCAAGTCATTGTTAATAATCTTGTAGCCACCCCTTGTGCAAGTTTGAAATGGGATTAGTGGAGGTGGAAAAGGGTGGTTCTATCTAGCAGAATGATGCACTGATTTTCCAAGAAGACAGATGGAGGGGTCTTTGAACTACAGTTCTAGAAGAGTTCCTCCCCAGGTTACTGCTCTTGAGAACTGTTCATAACCCAAACAAGTCAGAAATGTGGCTGCCCGGCAATAATTTTAAATAAAAGCATAGGCCAGCCAAGAGCAACATGTAGTTAAACCAAGGCGTTTAACTCAACCATTCAGATTTTTCTGCAAGATGCAATGATATTGCCATGAATCAAGTTCCCACACTGCAGAAGGTGCCTGCAGTCCCGCAGTAGCTGGCAAATCCAACATATCAGTCTCCCAAATGCTCATTCATATCAGCACGCTGTACATAAGTCAGGTATTCATAACCCAGGGAGGACCTGTACACAGAAGCCTTAATCTTTACAGACACCTGCAGGCATTGATAGTTTATGAGTAAGATTTTCTAGGGATGATTCCTTGAGCATGACAATGCTATCCTGGGGTAGACAGCACTCTAAATCAGCCTCAGTTCACTACTTTCAGAGTAATGTACTTCTCGTTTTATTATGAGTTAATTCTGATTGGTCATGGGTTGTGACCATTTGATTCAAATTCTGCCATTGAGCCATTAAAGTGAGATGTGCATGATGATGTTATCACCTGTAGGAAATAGGTAGTCAACTGAATGGTAGAGGGTGAATGGATGTGCTGGGCTTACTTTTCTGATGGGTGATATTTCCATCAGAAATGGAGGCAAACACTTCGAAACAGGCGTTTTTTGCTTTTACGTTATGCATGATTTAATATGAAAAACAGGCATAAATGGGCCCAAACTGTAGGCAATACTGGCTCAACCAAATATACTGTAACATAAAATTGCTAACCCTAACCTTCAAAACCTTATCTCTGATGCATTAGTCTAAGATTTGCATGTTCCTACCTTGGTGCTGCAGTCAAGAGGATTGAAAGCTTCAAGTTCCTAGAAGTGAACATCGCCTGTCCTGGTCCAACCACATAGACGCCATGGCCAAGAAAGCTCACCAGTGCCTCTACTTCCTCAGGAGGCCAAAAAAATTTGGCAAATCCCCTTTGACCGTCACCAATTTTTATCGATACACAATAGAAAGCATCCTATCCAGATGCATCACGGCTTTGTATGGCAACTGCTCTGTCTGTGAGTGCAAGAAACTGCAGAGGGTTGTCGACAGTTACAGAGAAAGTGCAGTGCAGGTAGATCAGCACATCAAGTAAACCAGCCTCCCCTCCATGGACTCTGTCTACACTTCTCACTGCCTCAGGAAAGCAGCCAACATATCAAAGATCTCACCCACCCTGGACATTCTCTTTTCTCCCCCCCTCTCATTGG
This sequence comes from Pristis pectinata, assembly GCF_009764475.1. NCBI lineage: Eukaryota > Metazoa > Chordata > Chondrichthyes > Rhinopristiformes > Pristidae > Pristis > Pristis pectinata. The sequence continues at coordinate 28,859,463 of NC_067407.1, read as the reverse complement.
GTAGAAGGTATAAAAACCTGAAAGCACGTACCACCAGGTTCAAGGACAGCTTCTATCCCACTGTTATAAGACAATTGAATGATCCCTTAGTACGATAAGATGGACTCTTGACCTCACAATCTACTTCGTTATGGCCTTGCACCTTACTGTCTGCCTGCACTGCACTTGCTCTGTATCTGTAACACTGCATTCTGTTATTGTTTTCCCTTGTACTTCCTCAAAGCACTGTTGTAATGAAATGATCTGTATGGATGGTACCCAAAACAAAGATTTTCACTGAACCTCGATACATGTGACAATAATAAACCAATTTACCAATCATACTATGAGTGCTTACTATGCACCAAATCATAGCAACTTTTGGACAGTTTTGTGTCTTTGGTGAAAAGGAATTAGCCTGATCCCTCCCTAGTTTATTTTATGAAAGACCATTTAGGAACAGAGTTGTCATTTCATTGGGTTCAAAGATTGGCCTCAATGATAAATGATATAGCAGTTTGCTAACTCACCCTTCAGGTAAATCTCCTCTTTAAAGCTACCTAGTCAAATGGCAAAAGGTTATTGGCATATTTAAACTGCAAGTGTTTGACCGTTTTATCACCTTTCACACATGTATGTTCCATAGTGTATCCTTACTAATGCATTCTTTATGTACAAGGCAGCATATGTATTGTTATACATAAAGTACAATGAATTTATTGTTGAACCCTGAAATATAGTGCATTAACTGACATACTCTATGAGCAAAGTAATTATATGAGCTGCATTTTATAACACAGATACATAACACATAATACAGATGTAATTTCTGATTAAGTCCAGTACATAAATCACCTCATAAATGACAGTTATTCTGTACATTCATATATTACAATAGGCCAGTTAGGCAAACAATTGAAAGTTAGTCAGCATGTTCAAAACCATAGTCAAGAAATATCAATGCTTATAGAAAAGAGAGGTAAAGCAAGTATTTGGAAGGCTAGTGAGTCCTTTATTCCAATGGAGATTTGAGCACACAGCAGGCAAGTCTTGCTGGAGTGGTAGAGGGCATTGGTGAGGGGGGCATCTGAAATATTACATACAGTTCTGCTGTCCTTAATTAAGGAGATATATATCTGCATTGGAGACAATTCGATGAAAGTGCACTAATATGATAACTAGGTTGAAACACTGTCTTATGAGGAACACTTAAGTAAGCTGAGCTTGTATTCAATGAAGTTTACAAAAATGGGAGGTAATTTTATTGACAGGATAAATGCTGAGAGGTTGCTTCCTATCACAAGAGAGTCAAGAACTGAGGTATAGGTTCAGAATAAGGAGTCACCCATTGAAGATAGATATGAGAAGGAATTTCTTCTGTCAGGGGAATCTTTCAAATTCGCTAACCCAGAGAACTGTGGAGGCTGAGTCATTGAATATATTCAAGGCTGTGAGAAACAGATTTTTGGACAAAAGGGAATCAAGAATTATGGATATCAGGTGGGAAAGTGGAGCTGAGGGCAGGGTTAGACGGGGTATGAACTTATTGAATGCTCATGAGACTCTTTGGTCTACTGTTTTGTGTGTGTGTGTGTGTGTGTGTGTGTGTGTGTGTGTGTGTGTGTGTGTGTGTGTGTGTGTGTGTGTGTGTGTCTGTGTGTCTGTGTGTCTGTGTCTGTGTGTGTGTCTGTTTCTGTGTCTGTGTATGTATGTGCATGCATGTGGGTGAGTGTGTGTGTGCATGTGGGTTTGTATGTGCAGCTGTTCAAGCATGTTTGTGGATAAGATAGAAATAGATAAAAGCAAAGCAATTTACTGATAAACAACAAAAGACCTATATATAAGAAATATGCACATTAAAAATCATATATGCAGAAGTGTTTCCTCTGTTAAAAGAATATAATATAGAAATATAAGTATGACTAATAACAGGGAAATGAATGAGAATTTAATAATAGAATGTTGGTTCAAGTAAATTCATCTCTCCCTGTCAACTAACCCATTATAACATCAGTTCAGCTCCATGTTTTGGAAAATAGCTTTATGTCAAATGATGCAGTGGTATAAGGTAGAATTACTGTTCATATCAATATGCATTGGCAGCTGATGAAAACCCTAACTAGGGAAAGGGAAAACTAACAGTAAATTCTTGAAAGTTCATTTAAGGAAATCAACATTGTGTCTGATACAACAAACAATCTGCTGGAAGAACTCAGCGGGTCAAGAAGCATATTTGGGAGGAAAGGAATTGTCGATGTTTTGGGTCAAAACCTTGCATCAGGACTGCATCAGGATCATTACAGATGCTGCTTAACCCAGTCTCTTGTGTCTCCATTGTTTCTGATACTATTCCTGCTGCAATCCAAGTGGCACAGGGAGAGGACATTACTGCAGAACTCTAATCTCTCTTAAAGGTCATAAATTTACCTCAAAGCCAACCTGTCTATTTGTTTCCAATACTATTATGAGTTTTAGCCCAGGTTTGTGACTTGGTCGGTTGAACATTTACTCAAAGCAGACAATTCTGCATCTTATTACATACTAGTTGTTCCTTTGTCCCACACTTCTGTATTGAATCTGTATTGAACAGAGCAGGAAGCCCTGGGCAATGTATTACTCATCTTTCAAGACTGAAATTAGGTGGATGTGCAATGTGTTCATAAATCAGACTTAAGAACTACACATTTTTCTTGTGACTGATTTGATTTGTCAGAAGCCTAAGGCTAAAGGGAAAAACACTTTCCTGGCCATCAACATTAATATCTTGGAAAGGTACCATGTCACATAAAACTATCTTGAATAGTTCCCAAATTACATGACATTGTATCTCCCTATTTTTAGAACTCCATAATTGCTAAAAGACCAATCAAAAACTACTTCTGAACTACAGAAATACTGCCCAGATTATAATTCAGTCATAGAACTCCATCATCAATCCATGAGCCTCTGTTTAGTTATGTTATTAATTGAGTTAATCTTGTTTCTGCTGTAGTTGGATTGCAATGTTGCTGTAGTTTGTTATTTTACCCTGATTTGTTTTGGCACATTGGCCTGTTATATGGATAAATTGGACACGGTAAAGCAAAACATAATGGGCTAGAAACAGTAGTTCATGTCATAACGGCGTTTTGCGGAGTCCCATTGCAGTTTATGCAAGGACACCAGGCTTGATCCTCTGTCGTGCCTGGTAGAATAGGTCTTACCCCAGTAAATGTATATGAAGGCCTCTCCTCTATGGTCTCCTGTCATTGCGGGGAGCAGATAAAGGAGTTTAGGGTGGGGGGAGATGATTTGTGGGGGAAATTTAAAAAGATGGAGAAAGAATCACGGCGGAGAGGTTAGATGTGGAATACCATAGATGGGGGAAAGGTAAGAGATTCCATGGTCAGAAGACAATTAGAAAAGTGACAGCACAATTAAACTTTTTATGTGGTAGTCTTTAAGCTATTGCTGCAAACTGAATGTACATGATGATGTTAACATATCTACAAGCAGACACACCATATCACAACAATCCAATAGAATCACAGAATTAACACATGCATAGAGAACAGCATATTCATACTTAACGATACACTTAAATCCACACTACACTTCTCCCTGCTTTTTAAATGCAATAGTGCACTTACTCCTCATGCAAATTTAATGAACAACAACAATAAATCTAGTCTAGTAACTACTTTTTGGAGTTTTATTAATTTCTGTGTAGGTTTTTCATGTTGAAATAGTCTTTGAAGAGATTTTAATTCTGGATTCAAATTCATAAAAGGTTCTGTTTCTTTGGCAGACTTGACTGGATTTGGTACTTCACTTCCTGCACTGGAGTGAACTCATTCACAATTTCATGATCAAGTGGTTCGCCATTCAGACCTGGATCATCCCTAGTAGAAATAATTTAATTTATATGAATGCTTTGGATTTTGTCACCATATCAACTTAACTGCACTTGGTTCTACAAACTTTCACAATGTTCTACCTCCCACTTGTGAGAGTTCACTTGCTTGGGGAATGTGCTGGTTCTGCTTGAAACCACATTCTTTCTGATTTGTGCCAGCTATTTCTGTTCAACTCTGAAGCCAGATTTAACTGAACAAGGCTTAAGTGTCCCAGTATTTTCATTTTATTTCAGATTTCCAGTTCCTGCAGTGTGTTGCTTTTGTATTTATATAACATCTCCCCTGATGTCCCAAAGCACAAATGCTCAGAGTATAGTCACTGATATAATATCAGAAATATAACTTGTGTACAGCAAGCACCTATAAACAATGCAATAATGACCAGAAAGGGTGTTAGCAATGTTGAGATATCCATGATCTCATTAGTTTATTGTGGGTTTTGCCACACAACCACAACCCTTCTTCACATAGTTTTTTTCTATCTGCCTGAGAGAGCCAAAGAGGTTTCAGTTTAATAGCACATCCATAACGCAATACAGCACTCACTGCTACTTTGGAGCATCAGTCTGGGTTTTTGTGCTTTTGTCTCTGAATTGGGCCTTGAGCACATATCCTGTCGACTCAGTTAGGCACACATGATGGCTCTAATTTTTTTCAAGAAACATAAAATAAGTAGGTACAGTTTTTCGTTATGGTTGAAGATAAATAAAACAACTGCTAAATGTGTGAAAAAAGCAATAAACATATTGTTGATTCATGTCCTGGTGATGGTTTCAATTTTATTCATGTGTCAGAATCTACATATCCCCATTAAAAGGGTTATAGAATCTTCAAATGGCTGGTATTTTATGTTAAGTAGATATTTTGAATCTGTTTTCACTTTTGGAAGTGTCAGTAGTGCCAGATAGAGGTATTGCTAAAATTCATTCCAAAGGAAATTAAATGTCGAAATCTTTATATCTCCAGAATGAGCAACCAATTTTTGCTGATGCCAATTTGGCCAAGAAACTGAAAGAAACTAGAATGTCATTGACACATTTAATTAACAGCATTTTAAGGTCTGAGCGAGTTCCAGCGGACTGGAGGGATTCATGAGAGGAAGAATTCAGAGCTGGAAATTATAGGCCTGTTAGTTTAATGGCAAATAAGAAGGTGCTGGAAGGGATATAGTGACCATGACACTCCAACAAAGTTAATAAATCCCAGTGACCTAACAGGGATACAAGACATGGAAATCCTGATTCACTGTTTATTTAATCTATCCATCCAGTTGGTCACCCATTCAGACCTCCATCAGATAACAAAGGATTGGGCAGAATTACATGGATTTATTAAAGGAAATATATACTTTAAAAAACCTGTTGGAAATATTTGAGGTTATAGCTAGCAGAATAGAGAATAATGGATCAGTTGACGCGGTATTTAGACTTTCAGAAGTCTTCTCTGAGATGTCACAACGCAAGAATTATTAAATGAAAATTACACACAAAGTGTTGGTGACAATATACTGGAATGGACTGAGAAATTAGTTATGGACAGAAAGCAGAGAGAAGGAATAAATGGACCATTTTAGACTGGGAGACTGTGATCAGTGGGTGCTTAAGGGATGGACATTGATGCCCCAGCTGTTCACAATCTATCTCAAAGATTTGGATGAGAGGATCAAATGTAATATATCCAAGTTTGCTAATGCCATAGAGCAGTGTGGGTTGTGAGCAGGATACAAAGCAGCTCAGAGGGATATACACAGACTAGGGTGAATGGGCAAGGAGCTGGCAGATGGATGATAATGTGGAAATGTGAGGTCATCCACTTTAGTAGCAAAAATAGAAAGGTGGAATATTTTTTAAATAGTGAGAGACTGAAAGATGCTGGGAGGTTTTCTTTGTCTTCTATGAAAATGGATGCAAAATATGTGTTTAATTTCTCTACCATTTCTTTATTCCATGATATAAGTTTTCCTGTTCCAATCTTTCAGAGACCCGGACTAGCTTTAACTAAATTTTTCCTTTTAACATATCTATAAAAGCTTTGACAATCTGTTTTTATGTTCTCTCTAGCCTGCTCTCATATTCCACTTTCGCCTTCTTTATCAACATCCTGGTCATCCACTGAATTCTAAAATTTTCCTGATCCTTAGGCTTCCTATTTTTTTGGACAATGTCATGGGCCCTTTCCTTTGATCTAATACTATCTTTGAATATTCTTGAAAGCCACTTTTCCAATTGTTTTGTTTTTGCCCAAAGGTACGTATATCGTAACTATTTCATACTCCTTTCAAAGCAAGCCATTGCTTAGTTAATTTCATACCTTTTAATATAGTTTCACAATCTACCATAACCAGCCTTCATAGACAGCTTCATTCAAATTTAAGACCTTGGCTTCAGACTGAACAAAATCATTTTGCATTTTGAAATAAAATTCTATCAAATTATGACCACTATTCCTAAAGTCCCCTTCACTACCCAATCATCAATTAACCCTTTCTCAGTACACAAATTATTAAAAATAATCCATTGAGTCATTGATTCCTCAACATACTGACTTAGAAAATCACCTCTGAGATACTCCTTGGATTCATTCTCCACAGTATTACTGCTAATTTGGTTTTCCCAGTCTATACATAAGTACCCAATGGTTGCACACGCTTGATGCAAGCATGAAATTTCCGGGTTTATACTATGGTCTGCTTTAGCTCCACTGTTTTGGCGACATGATATCAGTTATATTGGGAAGCCCTTGCACTACACAGGCCTCACCACCAGTAAGTAGGCATCCTCAGGCTGAAGACCCAAGTGGATAGGGAAGCAATGAGGGTGCACTTCTCACTGCTGTCAGTAAATTCCAGACCATTGTAATTTAAAATATTTTTCCCAGTACTGTCCCTTTACTTTTGATATGATTGTTAGCAAGATGTGTCTTTTACTCTTTATGTGAGGTGGAAGATTACATTAAATGCCAGAAAGCTTGATCTTCCCCCTCTTTATTAATGCACTTTTATTAATTTCCTAAAATCAGTGTGAAAAAAGGTTCACATTTTCTTTTGTTCTTACAGGCGAAAATCAGTTATCAACACCATATGTATTGCTCTACAATGAATATTCTGCTTATGATTTAAAATATTTTTCAATACTTTACTGGGCATAATCATTCAATTATACAAGACTGAAGCTTCTCTAATAGTCTAAATTATAGTTTACAATGAATTTATGTATTTTCATGGCAACTGTTATGCATATAGCTTGATTGTATTGGTTATTAAGTTCATTTGGGAGTATACCAAACTAGCATGTAAACCAATTTCTTTTTCTCTGTCAGGGCTAGGCCGATATGGTTCAATGCATCTGGATGTAAAAAAGGCAGATAATACTTCAAGATGATTAAAAAGTTCAGGCTTCTTTAAGTTCTTGAAACTGTATAAAGTAAAGTCACACAGAGAAAAGAATTGACGGCATACTTAATAAGTAATTTACCTTGGAAGCAATCATCATTTTATCAAGTCAACGTTAGCCCACAGAGACAGGAGCAAATTAGTTCATATTTCTATGTCTGCTGTAGTTGAGAGATTAATATTTTCAATAGTAATAGCCTGAAGGTCATATGAATTTGAATACCTAAATACATGAAACCACCCAGAGATGACAAGGTAAGATCTTAAAAATGTCAGGTATTATACAGAATTTGGACACCGGATTTTTTCCCAGTTCATTGCATATGCAAATATGACATACAAAGGATCAGTAACTAATGGTTATTCTTGTTTCCCCTGTCAACTGAAAGAAATAAGAACACGTAATATTTATCAAAATTTAAATCATAGGGCCTTTTCCAAGACCTAAATCTAAATCAATTCATTTTAAAGTCAAGACAACATATAATTCCTCCGATTACAGTGGTGACATCCATTCTTCTTCTTATGCTGTCTCTCAGAATCTAAGGATGACTTACATCCATTCTGGTTTTAAGGGTTCTGAAGTGGCTAACAAGGCCAATGTGGGAACTGTAAGTCTTCCACAGATGGGGCTGGAGGAAGCTGATGAGGCAGGCAGGTGGGTAGTTTGTGAACTGGTGTGCTCTTCCCGCTTCTTATGCAGGGACTCTGTGTAGTCCCAGTGCATGGTCTTCCTCTCGATACCAATACCTTCTCCACTTTGAGCAGTCAGGAGTCATAGATTCCGAGGTGTCAGTGGGAATGTTGCACTTGTTCAAAGAAGTTTTGATCACACCTTTGAGTCCTTTTCAGCCTACCTGGGAATCTCCTCCCAAGTCAGAGCTAAGAATAGCGTGCCTGTTTTGGAATCTAGTGAAGGGCACACAAATGACATGGTCATCCAAAACAGCTGACCAAGAATAACTAGGTCCTCAGGGCCAGGGATATTAGCCTGGGAGAGGATACTGACATTGGTTCATTTATCCTTCCAGTGAATGTGGAGGATTTTAGAAGCTGGGCAGCATCGCCGACAACATCACACCCCTTCCTGATGAGCTTAACGCATTCTGTGCACATTTTGAACAGAAGCGGATTGGAATCTCATCACCCACCCTGACAGCTTCCAATGCACCTGGACCCACAGTCACTGTTGCAGCCGTAAGCTCAGTCTTCCAGAGAGTGAACCCGCGGAAAGCATCTGGCCTGGATGGTGTCCCTGGTTGTGTCCTTAGATCCTCTGCAGATCAGCTAGTGGGGGTATTTACAGACATTTTTAACCTCTTCCTGCTTCAATCTGAGGTTCCCACTTGCTTTAAGAAGGCCACTATCATCCTGGTACCTAAGAAAAACAACGTAACATGCCTGCACTGCACTTTCTCTGTAGCTGAAACACTTCACTCTGCATTCTGCATTGTTTTACCTTGCACTACCTCAATGCACTGTTTAATGAATTGATCTGTACGAACGGTATGCAAGACAAGTTTTTCACTCTACCTCAGTACAAGTGACAATAATAAACCAAAATGTTGTTGTCATGACACCATAGTTCTAAGCTCTCGATCTCTTTCCTGTACTCCGGCTCATCATTACTTGAGATACGACCCACTATGGTGATATCATCTGCAAACTTGTAGATGGAGTTAGAGCAGAATCTGGCCACGTAGGTGTGAGTGTATAAGGAGTAGAGTAGGGGGCTGAGGACGCAGCCTTGTGGGGCACCAGTGTTGAGAATAATTGTGCCGGAGGTGTTGCTTCCTATCCTCACTGACTGCGGTCTGTTGATTGGTCTGTTGATCCAGTGCAAAGGGAGGTGTTGAGTCCCAGGTCTGGAAGTTTGGAGATGAGTTTGCTGCACCCTCTCCAGCGCTATCACGTTCTTCCTACAGTGTGGTGACCAGAACTGTTCATAGTAGTCCAGCTGTTTCACAGAGTTGGAGCATAACCTCCTTGCTCTTGTATTCAATGACCCAACTAATGAAAGCTGGCATCCCATATGCCTTCAGATGCCTTCTTCACCATGTTACCTTCTTACACTGCCACCTTCAAGGACATTTGGACTTGCACACCAAGACCCCTCTGTTCCTCAATACCACCTAGGATCTTACCATTCATGCAGTATGCCCTAGCCTCACTAGCACTCTTAAAATGCATCACCTCACATTTATCAGGATTAAACACTGTCTGCCATTTCTCAGCCTATTTTACTAACACATCGATATCATTCTGCAGTCTAAGACTACCCTCCACACTGTCAACAACTCCACCAATGTTAGTGTCATCTGCAAACTTACTGATCATAAGCAGTCCCCAACCCACCATCCACATCCAAGTCAGTTACATACTGTATATTACAAACAGCATGGGTCCCAGCACCAATCACTGTGGGACTCTACGAGTTACAGGCATCCAATTAATGAAACAACTCTCTACCATCACCCTCTGTCTCCTACTGCCAAGCCAATTTTGGATCCAATTTACCAACTTTCCCTGTATCCCCTTACCCTTTGGACCAGTCCCTCATGTGGGACCTTATTGAAGGCCTTACTGAAGCCCATGTAAAACACATCTGCTACGCTGCTCTCATCAGTACACTTTGTTGCTCCTTAAAAAATTGAATCAGATAGGTCAGACAAGATCTGGCCTTCTCAAAGCCATGCTGGCTATCTCTGATTAGTCCCTGACTTTCCAAGTAATCATTAATCCTGTCCCTCAGAACCTTTTCCAATAATTGCCCTACATTGATGTTAGGCTCACAGATCTATAATTATCAGACCTGTCTCTGTTGCCCTTCTTGTAAAGGGGAACCACATTTGCCATCCTCCAATCATCTGGTAGCTCATCCCTAATTGCATTGGGAGGTGGAAGGTGTGGGGGGGAGGGAGCCATCTCATGTTTTTGAGTGATTTCCTGCAATTTCATGATTTATTCTTCTCACAGATGCAGCATGATCTAGCATTTTCTGTTTTTTGTTTCATAATTCCAGCATCTGCAGTGTTTTTTTTCCAATTTTCACTAGCCGCCCTTGCTTTTCTAGGTTTTTACAAATAAGGACAGTTTCAAATGTCCCTCCGACAAGCCTGCAAGTAATTAATGATATCTTTAAATAGCATATCCCTGTTGTTGAGAGGTGCTATTCCTGTGCTTGATCCATACTGGGTGCTAATTACATATCTGTGACTCACTTTCACAGGGAAGCAGTCAATGAGGCATGGCGAAGATTTGGATCGTCCACATAGAGCAAATGGGCTCTATTTGCTGATCAATTTTACACTCAAATTCACCAATGAATTTTCATCATTCAGGGTGTGACTATCAAGAAACACGCATTAGATTGATTATTGCAATAATATTCATTGCTTGAAAAAAAATCCAACATATAATTAATCACTATTATAATTTCCTGTTCTGCCACCTATATTCTAGATGGTCTGTTCTGCAGCCCACTGATTCCTAAGTCCATCTTGCTTCCTCCAGGTCCACATTGCTGTAGCTCTTCCCCCTGTCATCAGTACCTTTCATTAATTATCCAGATGCAATGTCTTCCCTGACCAAGATCATTCCAGGTTCACTGCCCATGATTCTCTTCTCTCATAGTTCACTCCTTAAACTGTGATAGATTGTAAACTGCCCCAGAACTCCATCTTCTTCATCCTTCTCCTTGATGCTGCATCATAGGCATTTCTCTCAGAGGTTGCCACACAGAATGCATAATATTTCCTTCTTTCAGGAATTCACTTCCAATCTTGAGCTATCCATCTCCATTTTGGGTTAATTGCTGCTCTCAATAAAGGAAGATAATCAATTTTTATTAACAATTGATCATTTGAGGTCATGACAAAAGCAAAAGAAATAATTGGATACCCCATTATAAGTTATTAACTACCCTCACCTCCCCCCACCACACACACACACCACCAGATAAGTAAGTGAGTATATGGCTTGTGCTTTTAGAAATCAATCTAATGTCTTGAATAATTTTCAATCTCTTGTTAAAGCATAAAATAAATTCGGAGGTTGCTATCCAGACCAGTCATTACACAAAAATTTGAATTCAGCTTGGTGATGTCACAAAAGCAATTTAGTAATGAATGATTTAATCAATTTTATCCTGTGCATCTGTTCCCCAGAGCATCAGGATAACATCTGGGGTATAACAAGATATTCACCACTAGCAGAACCATGTGCTGTGATGGATGAGCTTCCTGTAGTAACGAAGAATTCCAGTGAAAAATATACAGGAAATTAGACTTATAAACATGCATGTAAAGTGGTGGGAAGCTGTGCATTGTAATGTGGAAGTATATGCATGTGTATGCATCTCTGTGTGCGTGTATGTGTCTGCGTGTGTGAGAGAGATACTTTTCCTTAACATTAATGGAAATGTTTGGAAAAGAAGTCTGCTTTATGCTCATGTGACTATACATGATGAACTTGATATAACACTGTGGCGACTCACCGCACCAGCATTGAACCGGCTCCCGACATCGTGAACGTCGTCGGAGGCCCCGATCCAAGATGGCGGAGCCCTCCTTCTTCTTCATCGTTGGGCTAGGAAATCCCGCGCGTGGGAAGGTCAGGTGACCCACGCGTGACATCAGCGCGGGAACTGTAGCACGGGAAGCTTTTGGATATTAAAGGTGCACCGCGCCCCTGTCATTCATTCGACTTCTGACTACAAACCATCGACTCTGTGCCTTCATTTCGTAGCGTGTAGCTAGCCGCCACAACACACTATTTTAAACAAAAATTTGCACTGACATAATTTAACTTTTCTTGCAACTGGGCAAGTTGTTTCAGGTTAGTGGTATGGTTGAAAATGCATCTGATGGATACTCGATGAGGATAGAAATAGGTTTTATAATGATGTCATGCATAATATAAAATGCACACCCAGACCCATGTTAATGTTTTGTGCATTAAAAATGGCCAATGGAAAAGCATCAGACTGCTTCCAATGTACAAGAAAGCAAACTCTAGTGATGTCATTGTCCTCAGAAGGGAAGGAAAATCTGTAGAATTTTCAGTGAATGTCAAGTAAAATGGGGTGCAAATTGTCAATCAACAGCAAGCAAGCTGAATTAGCAGCTGCACTCGATATTTGTGGCTCATAATACATCTTAATTTTTTTAAATTCCCTTTTTGGATTCAGTGATAAGTTTTGTTCGTGTTTTTATGACATGAAGGGTTTATACAGGGACAATTGATGTCATTCATGCCTCATTGCCAGTACTACATCCCAATTATTTTTCTGAAGCCAATAGGGACAATGATAACAGTCAGTTGACAAGGTATTAAATCCAAAGATATTTACTGAAATACGGTTCACTTTGTGACTGGTTGTACTCAGAGATCCCCTCAACCTTTTAGCTTCCAGTAATTGCTCAGTGGGGGATTTCACTGCTCTGTGAATCCACCATAGTACTTTAATATTGTTCACTTCCTAATTTATAAATAGGAGACACAATATCAGGTCCAAGCACTAGAAATTCTTGTACATGAGCTTCCAAGGGTCTACCACTCTGCCTTGCACACCAGGCAGTGTCATATGCATTAGAAAGTGTGTTGCCATGCTTTGAGCCAGATCCATGCACAAACCTTGCAATAGGCCGTGTCTCCACAATCCCCCAGCATAGAGGAAGGGAGAGATCATGGAAGAGCGGTGGGGAAAAGTTGACAGGGAAGAGATGATCAGAGGTGGCGGAGAACACAAGGACGGAGGGGAAGGGAGTTGATCTGGGGGTTAGTTTGGGAGTTAGGAAGAGAACCATGGGATGTTCTGAAGGAACAGGTGGGGAGTGAGGTTTAATAGATTCATATAGTTATACAGCATGGAAACAGGCCCCCCACCACCCTTAGGCTTAACTCGTTGATGCCGACCAAGATGTCTATCTGCACTAATCCAATTTGTCTGCATTTGGCCCAAATCCCTCTAAATCTTTCCTATCCATGTACCTGTCTAAATGTTGTTTAAGTGTTGTAATGTACCTGCCTCCACCACCTCCTCTGGCAGCCCGTTCCATAGTCCTTCTGTGTGAAAAACTATCAAGTCTCCTATCACTACAGCTCTCCTTAGACTCCATCCTCCGCTGCTGTGCATCAGAGCCAGTCATGGTGCCACTGACCTGGCTGCTGCTGCTGCTCTCTTCTGAAAGGCCATCACCCCCAACAGTGTCCACAATGACATACTTGTTACTGAGAGAGATGGCCACAGGGGAATCCTGCACTCCCTGTCTACTTCTCCCGCCTTTCCTGCTGGTCACCCAAGCTCCTGTTGCCTATACCTGTGGAGTAACCACCTCATTAAAGCTCCTGCATCTCAGCGTCACGGATGCTCTCCAATGAATCCAACTGCAGTGCCAGCTGCTCCATGTGGTCAGTTAGGAACTGCATCTGGACTTCCCACCGACATAGTCACCAGGGACACTGGAAGTTTCCCTGAGTTCCCACAATCCAGAGGAGGAGCATGTGAGTGCCTTGACTGATGTCTTGAAACCCACTAAGAATACAGAAGAAAGTAAAAGACTTTACTTTATCTTACCCGATCTCCTCACAGAAGCCTCTCTCAGCAAAGCCTCAGCACTTATGCCTCAAACTCAGCACTTCAACCTGAAAAGAACCACTCTCACAATGGCTGCTCCAAAATAGTTGCTCTGCTGTAGCTCAGCTCTATTTAAACAACTCCTTTCCCTCCCTCCAAGTGGTGCTGGTCTGAAATTAACCAGTTAGAGAACTGAGAGGTAAAGATAACAGTGGGGTTGTAGAGAGGAGACTGGGATGGTAGGACTGAGGAAAAGATTAGAGTAAGCCATGAAAAAGACCAGCAGTGGTGGGGGTGGGGGTACATGGTGGGATGTCCAGGGAGACAGTTGTGGTGTGAGATGATCAGAGAGCAGGAAAGAGAATAAGGGGATGAAAAGAAAAAAAATTGGAGAGGAGATCACGAGTGGAGAAAAAGGATCTAAGGTTCCTTGGGAACACCATGGAAAGGGGCGAGGAGTGATGGATGGTGGCAGGTCAAAAATCAATGACAATTGGAAGAATTGGATCCAAGGGGCCATTATGGATATTAGAAGAGTAGTGGAGGCTTCATGTTTAGAGGAGCTCCTACAGCTGACATTATAAACAGTGAACATGCACTAACAATCATGCACATGACCTGTCGGATGTGTGTGTATGCCTCCCACACAGACAGATGATCACATCACAAATTACAGACAAAGTGGAAGGATTGAATAACCAATAAAATTCTATCACAATGCATAAATATATTGTACTGCACAGATATATTTCTAAGCCTGACAGTGGAAATTCCAGCGAAGAGTGTCTCCAAATTGGAAACCGTGCAGCGTAACTTCTGAAGCACAAGAACAACTTTCAAAACAGCACTGACCACAATAATATCAATAAAGCAGAGAGAAACCTGAAAGGTAGCTTGGAAGAGTGAACGACAAAGAGAGTTGAAGCTTAAAAATGAGAGATGATGTTTTCTCCATTTTTCCTTCCTGCTCGTGAGTGCAGAGAATTATGGGGAGAGCCTCATCAGGTAAAGATGCAGTATTTAAATCTTGGATAGACTTGGCTTCACAATAAATTAGAAGCAATTTATTTTTTTTTGTCCCCCATCTAGTCTCTGTTTGATTGCTTCCATTATTTCGGACATGCTCAAGATTCTCATATGATTGTTCATATCCTTCTTTTCAGCAATATTTAATGGACCAATTGCAATGAATACAGCTACAGTTCATTATTGAGGCATTGTAATCTATTTATAAAAGAAAAGGAAATGTACATTTATATAGCATCATATCACATCTTTTAGAAATTACTCAGTGACATGGATTTAACTACTTTTAAATGGAGTAATTTTTTATGTAGGCAAATAGACCTGGCATTTTACTTACAGTGAGATATCACATATAGAAACTAAATAAAATATCAGTCGTTGTACATTGACTTGAGCAGGACAAATGTTTGCCAAAATACTTCCTGCCACCATGATAGGACAGCAGGGCTTTGTTAAGTGCACATCTCATTCTCTGTGTGAAATCCATAACACGTTATTGATCGTGTCTAATGATGAGTGCAGAAAGTGGTGCCAGTTCTTTGAGCTGAAACTCTGAGTTTCAGGGTTTATGGAGAGAAGAAAATTACCGCAGTGCCACGGGTTTCTGAGAGCTTCTTCAGGATGCAGTCACTACATCATTACAGAAGGAGCAGAAGGTGAGTAGAGTGGGTGGTCATCACACAGGGTAGAAGGAAGATCTTGATAATGCAGAAATCTCCCCAAGTCAGTGGCACTTGCTAATTAGCTTTCAGATTTGAATACCAGGTTGGGTGACTAATGCAGTGACAATCATGCCCCCATGAGCAGTGGCTGCAAGATGAATCTAGAAATGCAGTACACACAGGGGATTAGCAATTAGGGCAAAACCAAACATTTCTGTAATTGTGGGTATGCTTCCTGAATGGTACATTAATAAGATAAAGGTTGTCACCAAGAACACTGGACATTGAGGTAGATACTTGCAATAAGTATAAGTCATAATCCATGTTGGAAGCAAGGACATGGTAGAAGATGTATTGAGGAACTTCAGACAGAGTTTCAGGAATTGAGAAAAAGATTACAATCATAAACATAATAGCTTTTGGATTATTCCCAGATGCATGTGTTGGAAACAAGTAAGAAGTAGAGGAAAATGTGTGGCTGGAGAACTGAGGGTTTCAGATTTTCAGGGTACTAAAGCCATTCCTGGGAGAACAGATACCTGTGAAAGATGCGCAAGTTGAGTCTGCATACGGGATCAATGTGCATTGATTTTCAGGCCCAGGAAATTCAGGCAATGAAATCAGATAAACTGATACTTCTGTGGAGAGTTTAACCTACACTCACCTGTATGTATCAATGGTGCTGAGGTGGAGATGGTTGAGAGCTTCAAATTCCCAGGTGTAAATATCACCGATAGCTTGTCCTGGTCCAAGAATATAGACATAATAGACAAGAAAGCACATCAGTGCCTCTACTTCCTCAGAATTAAGACATTTAGCATTTCCCTGATGAACCTCACCAATTTTTATAGATGCAGCATAGAGACCATTCTATCTGGATGCATCACAGCTTGGTATGGCAACTGGTCTGCCCAAGACCGCAAGAAATTGCGAGGAGTTGGGAACACAGCCCAGTCTACCATGAAAACCAGCCTCCCCTCCATTGACTCTGCCTTCACTTCCTGCTGCCTCGGAAAGCAGCCAACATAATCAAAGACCCCTCCCACCTTGGTCATCCTCTCTTCTTCCAGCTTCTTCCTCCCTTCCATCGGCAGAAGACACAAAAGCTTGAAAACATACACCACCAGGCTCAGAGACTGCTTCTATCCCACTGTTGATCAGACCTCTTGTACGATAAAGATGAACTCTTGATCTCTCAATCTATCTTGTCATGGCCCTTGCACCTTATTTGTTTACCCGTACTGCACTTTCTCTGTAATTGTAACATTCGTTTCTGCATTCTATTATTGCTTTTCCCTTTGTACTGCCTCAATGTACTTATGATCGGAATGATCTGTCTGGATGGCATGCAAAACAACGTTTTTCACTCTATCTCAGTACATGTGACAATAATAAACCAATTACTGATTACCTGAACAATTGTGAACAATTCACTGAATCACAGCGAGAGACTGTTCAGCCCATCAAGTCAATGCTAGGTCAGTGCAAAAGCAATCGAGTTAGTTCTGCAACTTTCAAGTCCTTATTGAGTTCCCTTTTTAATGGCACAATTGAATTTGCTTTCACTACTGCCCACTACTCTACCCCCACCACTACTCTCGGCAGTGCAGTTCATGAACTAACTATCCAGAAAACAGCCATTCATTATTACAAACCCATGGCACCATTCTTCAAAGAAAAATGTAGTAGCCCTAAAAAAAATGATAAAGTGGTGGTTGCCAGCACGTTCTAAGGAGTGAAGGACCTCACTTATGAGGAGAGACTAGAAAGATTATGACTGCTGTTCTTGGAACAGAAGAGGTTAGAAAGTGACCAAATGGGGTTTTCATGATGATTAGAGATCTTTGTAGTGCATATAAAGAAAAAAATGATTCCCTCTGGCAAATAGAACAATTACAAAAGGTCAGAACTTCAGAATCATTAGCAAATAATCTAAAAAGGAATATGTTTTGCTTCATTGTTGGGATCTGAAAAGTTCTACCTGAAATGATTATAGAAGCTGATTTCATGAACAATTTTAACAGGAAGCTATGCAGGTAATTGAGGATGAGGAACATTCATGGTTGCAGACAAAAAGGCATGGGACATGACATCGCAATGAGCTGAATAGTCTCCACCTGTGCTAGCATCAGAAAAAACATAAATCGTCCATGAAGCTCCACCTGAGCCACTTTAAAAATGACTTAAATTTCACCTGAAGAATAGTTCACATTATCAGTGCTCAAATGGAATATCAACCTCATTCATCTATTCAAATTGTATAGAGAGGCTTGAACTGACCACCTTCTCCCTCGGAGAGTAAATTAGTACTGACTGAGCCAAACCAGCACTCAGCTATGCATAACTCCAGGTAGAATAAAGGTTTGTGATTCTCATTTACATGACTTGGCAAGTTGAATATTTTGCCAAGTGCTGAGCAAAAGATCACAATGTGAAGCATCATATTGTTTAAAATTCATCAAAGGCTGGCTCTTTGAAAGGTATTTTTTCTGCAATTCCTGTTTTGATGCAGTTGTCCCACAAATGCCAATTGTTTAAGAGTAGTTTGAAGTTCAACGACACAATACGAATAAAGCCAATTAACTTACATAGGCAGCATGATAACGAAGAGGTGTTCATTGATTGGAGATTATTTGGAATACAGCCATGCGTCTATTCTATATAATCACCTCCACAATGAATTGCCAGGACATAACTTATGCTTATTGGATTGCAAAAATACAAACATATGAGAATAAGATAGTAAAAAGTTTTTTTGTGAAGATACTATTCTCCTAACCCCAACCAGTCGTACATTCAGTTCTTTGACATATTTAAACCATAGAACCATACAGCACAAAACAGGCCCTTCCCATTTCTAGGAGTAATTGATTTTGGCTTGGTCTAACTTTCTCTCTGAAGACCTCAGCACGTGCAAAGTCTCTAATTTGACTGGGACAAGCATTTGAGAAAGTGATATTCAGAAAACTTCTTCCAGGTTAAGGCAGTTGTAGTGAAAAGTTCCAAATTCAGTAATGAACACTGAATGAATCCCAAACACTTACTGCACTTGTATTGCATTTATGTTTCATAGGCTTTCAGTCTTCATGATTTCCCAGCATTATATTCCAACTTAATTCCATTTATTACTGACTTTGCAAGTTTGCCAAATTTTATTTCATTTAGCATCTTGGATGGAAAGCTATGTCATGTGAAGTTGGTTATCTCTGAGGATCACAGTTTTGCCATATCAAGGCTCTTTCAAATTCACCCAAAGGATGGTTGGAGAAAACATCTCCTTTAGCTGACATGAAGCATTAAATATCTCAGGGCACAATTCAAATTCTTGGCTAACAAAATTATTCCATTCTGCTGGAAAACAAAGTTTTCAAAAAATACATTTCTCAAATGTCAAAAGGTATATGTTGCAAAGAACTTTTCCACTCATCAATCTTTCCTCAAGGCTTGTAAGAGGATATGATCCTAATAGGGCATTTTTTTTAACATTTTAATGAACATTTTAATAAAAAAAAGGTTCAAATCCTGTTTTATTGCTTGCTGTTAATTCACTTAAGCATGAAGAAGACATCTGGTGTTAGTTAATGGGTATTTCTTGGGGCAGTTCCATAAAGTCACTTTCTATGTTGACATTCAGGCATTAGCACTACCAGATCCACCAAGCCTTGGAAAGAAAACTATAGCCAATGCTTTCATTCTGACTTTGTTAATGTTAACTGTTGGAAGAGTCATATATTTTGTTTATAGCAGCAAATGACTGTAGAGTCAGGTGCTGTGTGCACACACATGCATATATTGAGGAGAGAAGGGATAAATTTAGCACCCGTGTGCCAAGGTAAACACCAGTAATTTAAATAATCTTTTTTTTAAAAAGAAACCCACCACTTTAGTGTTGCCTTTATTCCACGTTCTTCCCAGATGAGAGATTAAGCAAGCACTGTTCTAACAGTTCCATACTTGAATGTGTGTCAGTAAATTGATATATTCATCAACACCTCACCTCTCACTTCTGCAATAAGATATTTGGAACTCGAATTAATAGCTTCACAATAATGGATGCCACCTTATAGCCTATTTTTGATACTTTAAATCTTTAATGAAGCCATATCCTATCTTTCCAGGGAATGCATGAGAAATAATTACAAATAATAAAAGCCATTCTGCCCATCTTAATCATTCGTCCAGAATCCTAAGTACCCCTACTGTAGGATCCAACTGTTTTTGATCGATTCCAGGATGCTTTTATGGAAATCTATTCCATGCGGTGATCACACGATGGAGGAAATTCTAACTTTTGCTGATAGTGCGTAACAGGTGAAGACAGATTGGGCCTCTTTTATATACCAGTCCTGGTTTTCCCTTTTAGGTATAACGTGTAACTGAGCTAGTGACTGTTTTGCTTTATCAACAAAAAATAAAATTACTCTCTTGTATTAGAACTTACTAATTTCAGTTGCACATTTATATTTTACTAGCTTGACCTGTGTCCTTTTGTTTAATGCTCACAGTATAAACAAAATTCCAGATTTTTCTCTTCTAATCCCTTTATCGTCTCATATAAATTGAAGAAAAAGCAGTGATCTCAGACATAGCTAGGTATCTTTTCAATTTACTGCTAGCAGACAATAGACCATAGCAGATTGACCAGCTGTTTAGTACCCCACCAGTTTTATACTCAGTCATAAAAGGAATAGCCTAAAACTACATTAACCAATTCACACTTTAGGTTTCTATTTTGAATGGATTTGCTTTGATAGAATATGCTAATTAATAAAAACCTATGCACAAATATATCCTTAGAGTTAGGGGAGTTAGATGTACCTTCACTTTTACTAAACTCAGAACAAAGTCAGTTTAGCCCTTTGGAATGTCATAACAAGAGGAGTTGATGGCCAAGAAATTGCTTTACTCCATTGTAATGGGATTAAAACAATCCTCGAGTCATAAAGCACAGAAACAGGCCCTCCGCCCACCACCTCCATGCTGACCATCCTGTACCTTTCTGAACTAATCCCATTTACCAGCACTTGGTCTGTGGCCTTCTATGCCATCTCAATTCAAGTGCTCATCTAGGTACTTAAATATTTTAAGAGTTCTTGCGTCCACCACTCACTTAGGCAGCGCAAATGTTGTTGTGTAAACAGTGTTGTGTGTCACCTTAATTCCTCTTTTTAAAATTCCATCAATGATCTTTTATTATGAAGTTCCCAGAACTGCATTGTTGGTTTTCCCTCTGTAACACCATGTGTCACTTTTAGTCTACAATACTTTACTAATCTGTTAGTAAAAGATATTGCAACTGCCAGCTTCTAGCCTAGCAGTTGTGACCTCAGCAGTTAGCATTTAATGGGAAATTTTGCTGTCTAAAAAATGAATCAGAATCATAGAAAATTTATAATACAGAAGGAGACCATTCATCCGCCATGTATGTGCTGGTTTAAAAAAAAGAGCTACGAAGCTTAAACCCACTTTCCAGCACTTGCTCTCTAAGACCAAGTAGCAGGTCACAGCTCAACAAGTACACATCCAAGTATTTGTTAAATGTGTTGATGGTTTCTGCCTTTACTACCCTTTCAGACAGTGAGTTCCAGATCCCTACAGTCCACTTTGTGAAAAGTCAACTCTCGTCTCCTCTTTTATCATTCATTTAATTCTATTCTCCCTGCTTGTTTATTCCTTTATTAAGGGAAATACCTCCTTTCTATGTACTTAGGCCACCCATGGAGGCAACAATGAAGGGTGGGGGGGGTGTAGGAGAGTGCTCTCACAGGGTGAGAGGGACCTGGACAGACATGTCCTTTGGGTGGGCGGGGGGGGGGGGGGGGGTCATGGAGACCCTTAAATGGAGCACAGCCAAGTATCGGGAGTAGGCTGCCACAGAGATCACTGTGAGGACTAATAGTAGGTGGGAAAGATCTACAAATGCCTTCACTTTCAGAAAGCCTACGATGCAGGTAAATGTCTGTAAACCCACTGCCTCTTTCTCAGGAGGAAAATTACTTGCTCTCTCCATGAGCATGGAGTTTGGGTGACCTCCCTAATACAGCAGTGAGCAGCAGTGTGAGATGTGGCAGAGATCTGCAGCGGTTGCCCAGAACGACCCCAAGACTAGAAAGCTCAGAGTGACCATGATTTTTCCTCACTGAGCAAAATAATCAAGGAACATGCGTCACACTGTATTGTGGTTGTAGCTATCATAGCTCTTTGAGGACAAAGAATGCAGTTTGAGAACTGGCCCTTTAAGTAGAACATTTTCAGGGAAATTGAGTTCATTTCTTGTGAGCAAGTAAGACTTTTCAGACTCCTGAGGTTCAAAATCTCTCTGCAGATTAACTTTGTGTGTTGCATTGCTGTTGATATCATTTGGGATGGTTTTACACTGGAAGTAAGTGCTAGAAAGAATGAAAATCACTTTGAAAAATGGGGAGACTAATTTCGAAAGAGACACTGTTATCTAGAAATGTCTCTAAAATTTCTCTACTGCCAGTTAAATAGATTTTCAATTGTATGATACTATTTTCTCAGAAGTTGTCCAAAGAAATTTCCAGTCTGTTATCTTTGCAGTGTAAGGCCTTTCATGGCCTAATGCTTTCCCATGCTATGCTTATGCTCTCATGGCCTTTCAGGGATTATTTATTACGAAGGATGTTGTGACTAGCCAGCCTAGAAACAGGCTTTCTGAGCTATAGCTACACCTGACCAGTTTGGGAGAGGGTCTCTATGGCTGGCACATCAAGTCGATGTCTGGGAAACTAACAAGCTATGTGCATGAGATAAGAGAAAGATGAGGTTCCAAAGTAAGAGCCTAAGCTAGGAGCGTCCTGCTTGTCCCCCTGAAATCGAATACTCCCATGACCTTTCTCACCCATGATCCCTTGGGTGTGGCTCCAGGTTCAGACTAACTAATTGCCTTTGCGTATTTTACAAGACCAGAACAGAAGAGGGAAAAGTCTTTGGCCTTAAACGCCGCTGAATTTCCCAGCAACATTTGCAGACCACTATGAAATGATGGACCTATTGAGCTTTACAAGTCCATTTTTTAGGCTCTATGTCTCCTTAAACTTTTTCTGTAGCTTTACAACATCATTCAAAGAAAAGGAATGTGACCCATTTTCTCTTCCAATGTGCAGAACATAATATTTGTCTACTTTAAATTTCATCTGCCATTAGTCTGGCCACATAGCTATTTTTCCAACTCCCCTGTAATTTCTAAGCTGGTTCTAATTTCGCTACCTTGCTAATTTGATATGATCTGTAAATTTGACCAATTTGCCTCAGGTTTCTGGATCCAAGCCTCTGATGTAAATTAGAAACAACAGTGGTTCCAATATCTAGCCATCAGACATTGCACTCAGGATGAAGTCATTGAAAAGATCCGCACACTGGATGAATGAATTAACAACAGAATCAAATATATATACTTTCAGAAAAAATTAAGTTGTTTAAAACTGCTGAAGATAGCATTTGACCAGTAGTTCTTTAATATCAGCTAAACAGAGACAGAATTAAGTTTTTAACAGGAGCTCATGACAAATGCACCTTACCATTGTGATGCATGATATGGATGAATGATTAAGATGAGTTGGAGTTACAGAATCATACAGCATGGAAAGAGATCCTTTGGCCCGCTGAGTAGCTGCAGACCATCAAGCACCTATGTACATCCATCCCATTTTATTCTACCTATATTCCCATCAGCTCTCTGCAGACTTTACTACTCACATACAAAGCAGAACCAGAGTTCTTCCATCATATGGCGAAGAAGAGTCATAATCAGATTCATGAAAGTAGAAATAACTTCATCAAAATCTCTCATCTAATTGAATGATGCGGTGAATATATTGCATAATACAAAAAGAGCATTACGTCTCAGCGCAAATTATAATTTTTCACTTTTAAGAATCATAAAGAGATACAGCATGGAAACAGTTCAATGCCGATCATCAACTATCCATTTACACTAATTCTACATTAATCCCATTTTTATTTTCCCCACATTCTCATCAACTGCCCCCCAGTTCCTACCACTCACCTATGTACGAGGGGCAATTTACAGTGGCCAGTTAACCCACCAACCCGCACATCTTTGAGATGTGGGAGGAAACCAGAGCACCTGGAAGAAGCCCACATGGTCACAGGGCAAACATGCAAACTCCACACAGAGGGACTGGAGGTCAGGATTGAACCCATGTCATTGAAGCTGTGAGGCAGCAGCTCTACCAGCTGTGCCACTATGAGACACTCGTTGCTATATTTCTTGTTTTTTGCATGTTCGGAGAGATAAAGGTAAACTGGAGGAAGGCTAACATAAAAATGCTTAAAGGTACAGCTACAATGTCAATGAATGAACATTTTTGATTTAGTTGAGAAGTTAGTTTTGTAAAGGTTCACCCACAATCATGGTGATGATATTGCAAAATCTGAAATTGACCTGGGTTCCACTTCTAGCTAATTGGTTACCTTCCAGAAAATACAAGCTATAAAGATGCGATTGTCTTAGAAATGTCATGCCTATCCATCTGTTTGTTTAATTTTGTCCAAACACAAAGTGGGATACATGTGTTATTAAGTGCCCTTTGAATAGGGACAAACAATTGTAATCTTAATAAAGGAAATGTTGCAGTCCAAACAAATCCTATATTCTGAAACTGAGTATCTTACAGTTCGATTCATAATCATGCATTAAATGTGAGGTTTCAAATCTTACCATTTTAGTGGCAGTGGACCTCTGGAGCAATGTTTTAGGCTTGACACTTAATCTATAAATATAAATCACTTTGTAGCACTATTATTTCTTAATTACCATGCAGATTCAGGTACATTAAATGACCGCTCATCCATGATAAGTGGTTGATGGAAGTGATCTAGGGTTAGCCACAATCATCTACTAATATATTTGAATCTGCATTTTAATATTCATTAAAATTCAAGTTATTTACTGTATTGCTTATAACCTATTAACTAGAAAGAAATGACATGTAGTATAATGACAGTTGACACAGTGGTCCCTACCACAGCTGCTGTTTAACCCTTTCCATAACCAAGAAAGACAAATTCAGATCATTAAAAAATAGCATGATTACAGTTGCCCATTTTTGCAAGTGAAGAATACAGAAAATGCCTGAAATTCTGGGTAATTTATCAGTAACAATTGTAAATACTTCTCAAATATTTTTTAAAATAAAATTGCAATTTTCCAAGAAACATGATGATTGAAAGAGGATTATGAAGTAATTAATAAAATGTTTTTAATTCATTATATATTCTCAGTGATATTGTGTTTGATTATAATCACTGAATACAACTTAGGTTTGAATATAGTGATTGTTTCTCAATGCAACAAGCTATTATAGCCGTCAGGGAGAAGGTAATAGTCAATGTAGTTATAGTGGACGATTTAAGAATAGCTGGAAATAGTTCTGGGAATGGATTCCACAATCAAATGAGGGAAGTCAGTTGTGGAGATTAACTTTGGACACAGCCAAAGAAGGATATTGCTAAATGATACATCATTAGTAGATTCTATTCAGCAACTCAATTAATGAATCACAAATTGGTACGTATTCATGACAGGTAAGGAAGAAAATTCTGGGGTGAAAGATTCATGATCTATACCAATGGTCTGAACTTCTGTTAAAAGTAAATGAAGGTTCAGGGAGCAATGAATGACAGTGGTAAGAATGAGGCCTTGGGAAGTTTTAGAAAACAACAGAAGGGACAATGAGAAACAAGTGGAAGAAAAAGAAAATATAGTAAAAGAATTCGCTGATGATTTTAAAGTTAACCTGTAAAGTTCCTGTGTGGTACAGCAGGAATATGACAATTAAAACTAAGTGTAGGTCTGTTGATAATGGAGAAGGACATGAAGAACTGCTAAATGAATCCTTCACTATGGCATATAAAAACTAGGGTTGACCGGAAATGAGTAGAGGAGAAATTTACAGGCAGTAATTTAAACAAAACATAGCGGATAAATGAAAGAGATTGAAGCCAGATAAATTTCCAGATGGTTTCCTACCACTGTGATTAATCAACTAAGCAAGGAAGTCTGGGATTCACAAGTTAAAGGGAACTAACTTAAAAGTTTGGCTGTAGCCAGCACTGCTCCCTTACACCACCAAGGAAAATTAGTAAAAGAGACAGTAAACAGACAGCAGGATGGGCTTTGCATAATTCTTTGTTCCCCCCTTGTTTCCAACAAAGATAAAACTCGCCCCCAAAAGTTCTTCCTCTTGCTTGCTAACTTACATTAAACATATCAATACAAAAATATTATACTCCCTATCCACTTACTCTTGCTTTTACATTGTGCATCATTTTCCATAGATGTGAGAAGAACCATCCATTGGCTGAGACATTAAACCAAACTATCATTTGCACTCTTCAGTGTGTGTGCAAGACTGCTTGGAACTGTTTTGAGGAAAAATGGGGGAATTATCCCCAGTGTCCTGGCTAATATTTATCCTACAATCAACAGTAATAAGAAATTCAGATTATCTGGTCATTATCATGTTGTTTGTGTGTATTTACTGTGCACAAATTGCCTGCCATGAATTCTACATTATAATAGTGACAATACTTATGAAATACTTCACTGATTGTGAAACATTGTGGAATATCATGAGGTTTTGAAAAGTGATGTTTAACATTTACAAGGTTCCTTTTTTCACTTTTCATGATAGGATGTGTTGGGACTGCAGAGCTTTGATCTGCTATTGGTGGAATTGCTAGGCTCTGTCTGTAGCATGCAACTTCTATCATTTGGCACACATGCAGCCCTGTGTCAAAGCTCAGTTTAAGGTGGACTTTGTGGTGCACCTTCCACGCTCTTCTCAGTGAACCAGGGTTGGTCCCTGGCTTGATAACACTGTAGATTGAGGGATTTGCCAGGCCAAAAGTTACAGATGATAAGTGAATCAACTCCACTGCTGTTGTAAGGCCACATCACCTCTTTGATGCTCAGTATTGTGTTTGGAATCTATACCATCTGTTATCCCCATAATGCCACGTAACAGTATGAAGATGGGCCTTTGCTTCACAAGGAAGTTTGTTGTTACTACTACCATTGCTGTCAGGGACAGTTGCATCTGCAACAGGAAGATTAGGGAGGTCCAGGTCAAGAAATTTGTTCCTTCATGTTGATTCCCTCTCCATTAGATGTAGGCCCATAATGGCAGCTATGTCCTTAAAGGCTTTGCCAGCTGGATCAGCTACACTTAGTGATGAATGTTGAAGTTCCCCTTACTGACACCGGACCATTAAGTCATAATAGAATTGCCTCTTTTAAGGGACATTAAGAACCTTTATTTCAGGTTAATATCCAATCAAATGCATGAGTCATCCTCTGAATGATATCAGTAGAGAGGTGGATGGATTGTGGATCTGTCAGCAGAATCTAATTAAAGTATTGACACATTGCCACATCGTAGGAAAAATGACACAATTCATGGTGTTCAGCAGCATTTGCTCCACATTATTATTTTCAGTAATGTTCTCTCTTTTCACTTAGTTGCAACAGCCATAATATTTCCAAGTTAAAAAAATTTAAGGATCAAATAATGGAAGCTTAGCCCTGATTTTAACACAGGTTGTTTGTCTATGTTGGCAGATAAGGAGTGAATGGCGATCCACCTTTTTTCCCCTGGAACAGGGAGCCTAGAACACTTTTAAAGCAATGGTTCAGTTCCATGCTCCCATATTGCTTCTTGCCCAGAGTCGACAGGGATGAGTCACAACTAATATGGTTTGTGCGGGGCTAATGAAGGGAGTGGGTAAAGGTTATGGGTGGAGGAGGGAGATCAATTGTCATGAGGATCTAGTCGCCTCTGGGAATCAATGGAAGCAGTCTCCAACAAACTAAGCCCATTACATGGGGAATGAGGAAGCCTTTATAAAGAATAAAATATGAATGTACATGTCCCTTCAGTGACCAGGACCCTGCTTGCTCATGGTGGGTTCAAAGGTTTTTAGTCAGCCTTGTGGTTAAAATGTACAGTGCACCTCTTGGTGATTTTATTGAGACAAAATGTTACCATTTACATTAGGCTCCTGTTCCTCTGTGTGAGAAGTGGAGCAGGAAAAGCAAATGGCTGGAGCAGCAGTCTTACATGCTTTAATTCAGGCAAATTAAAATAGAGGTAGGAGAAACATAGGGCAAAGTATCCTACCATGGACGGTCCCCAAACACAATGTTACTATTGGGAGGAGGTTAGAATCAACCTCGCATCTCCAAGAAGAATGGATAGACAATGGCCACTGCAATGAGTCTGATATTTGTGTCTGCTTCATTCTGTTGGCGCATTCAGTGGCAGCCTTCCAATAATCTGGATATTTAAATTATCATGACTACACCTTTCTCATGAGGTTACAGTGTTGAAAGAACTGAGTAGTCGTTTTTGTTCCAAAGAATGTCCAAGTAATTCCACTGAGCTCACAGATAGGAACTGAAGCCTCCAATTGCAATTTCTATGTCAAATGTACAAGTTGTGGGCAGTGTAATTGCATGTTGAGTTTCAGCATGCTGTGCCAGTGATTGTTTAAACACAGATGCCTGATTACAATTCCTGACACTGATTATTTCCAGTCTCAGCTGCATCATCAGAATGAAACTCTAATCAGGGTACAGGTGCTTCCCTTCAAAGAGAAAGAGGGAGACACAACTGGTGTGATTTAGTAGCCAAAAGCAATATATTGACTGCACTGAGTGCTGGTTCCTGGCTGTGCTTTCAGTCAATTGATATCTTATACATTGAGGAAATGTAAATCAAATATAATTTCACCATTTGTAATTCTAAATTTGATGGTGCAGGTCTTGTTAATATGGGACCAGATCCACTTATTTTTTTCTGCTCAGGTTTTGTCTAACTTGCATTCATAAGAAATGACCTACCTTGTTCTATTCATTTCCAGGACCTGGCCATTTGTTGTCCACCTCGAATTTCCTTTAGCCAAGTTCTTGAATCAGTATGGGCCTTCTGCTAAGGTACTCCCACAGTGTTAGTGAGTAGGGTGTTCCAGGACTCAGACCCAGCAACGTTGAAGATGATGTGTACCTTGTGCTCTTAATGGACTATAATGTCCCAAGGTATTTCACAGGAACATGATCAAATAAAAATTTAACAACAAGTTATTTAGAGGGATGTCAAAACAGAAAAGAAAAGACATAATAAATATTGAGGGTTAAAATTACCTCATTTGTTTCATGTCTATCATAGACTTTCTAGCCATCCTAGTACATTTCCTTTTACTTCATAGCTCAGAATTGACTGATAAACCTCACAAGATATTCTACTGAACAAATTCTGTAAATCCACATGGATGCCTACAACATTCCTTTATCAATCCTGTTGACCACATCTTCAAAACTCTATTTAATTTGTCAAACATTAATGCTTTTTATCAATCCATACATTCTGTCCTTGATTAAAACATGCAGTTCATCATAACTAGTTTGATATTGTATTATTAATTCAAAAAGTGTGTACATTACTAATATTAAACAAGTTACAGTTGATCCTTCTCAACATTCCTGAATAAAGTGCTACATTGATTACTCTCCAATCTCGTGTAAATCTTCCCTTAAATATTGGCTGTAAAATTCAAGTGCACAATGCCCCTTGTTTGGGCAATGCAAGTGGCAATATGTGCTCTGCCTGTTTTGAGAGCCGTGACAATAAAAAGAAACCAGCAGATGATGCAAATCTGAAATAAAAACAGAAAATGATGGGGATACTCAGCATCTGTGCAGAAAGAAACAGCATTAACATTTCAGGTCAAAGATGTCATTCGACCCTTCATTCACAGCATTGACTTAAAATGATAACACTGTTTCTCTTTTTGCAAATATAGCCTGAACTTCTGAGCATCCACAGAACTTCACTGTTTTAAGAACTTTGAAGACCATTTTCTAGGAGAAGAGAGAACCAGAGAGGTGGAAAGGTTTGGGAAAGGAATTCCAAAGCTTGGGTAGGATATGACATCAGCATCTTTCCAGTACATTGCCCAGTCCACTGCATCACAAGGCACAGTACACGGCCTTTTACAAACTCATTAAAGACTTAGACTCCACAACAAATTCAGCTGCCACAGAAATTCATCTTCATCTTACATTTGCTTTATGATGGCACGGAAACCATGATTCTGACCAAAGTGCCAGTCATAGTTCAAACCAGTGTCAAACATGGCCATGTCATTGTTCCAACAGTTTCACGGTGGTGTACTTCATCTTCAACAAGTTTCCCATGGGAGTGAAATTAACCTCCAGGACCAATGGGAAATTGTCCAATCTACATTACCTCCACTCCAGAACCAAGGTCACTGTTGGCAAGCTGTAGCATGTAGATGATGCTTGCAAATGCATACATTCAGAGGGTTGCCAACTTGTTCACTGAAGCATATGGGAGGATTCTCCTTACACTCGGCATCAGTAAAATGAGGGTCCTCTGCCAAACTGCCCCATGTGTACAATACCACCCTTTGACAATAAAGTTCCATGGTAAGACTCTGGAAAAAGTTAGATTATTTCCCATCTGCTCTTAGCAAAAGCAGATACTGTTGAAATTCACCATTGGCATCAGTGCACCAGTACAGCTTTAGGTCAATTTGGTAAAAAGGTGTTTGTAGATCAAGACCTCAAATCTAACACAAAAGTCACTGTCTATTGGGCAGCAGTGATCCCTGCTTTCCTTTGTACTTCAGAGACTTGGATTAACTACAGCAGGCACCTCAAGGCACTACAGAGATACCATCAACTGTGCCTCGCCAAAATCCCCCAAATCCACCGGAAGAGTAGCAAACCAACATCAGTGTCCTCTGCCATGCCAATATCCCCAGCATTAAGGCCCTAATTTCACTCAAAGAGCTCTGAATGGCAGGTTCGACACCAGACTCCCAAAATTGATACTGTATGCCAAGTTCTGTCATGGGAAAGATTTCAAGGTGGACAGGGGAAAAGATCAAGGATGCTCACAAAGTCTGCTTGATAATGTGAAACATCTCCATGGATCCCTGGGAATCCCTGGCCTATGACAGCTCAACATGGAGAAGGAGAATTTGGGACAGCACAGGGAACCTTGATTATTTGCATGGAGAGCACATGGGAGCCGAGGGTGAATGAAGGAGTGCCCTGCTTCACAACTACCCACCACCCAGCCTATCAGGCACCCACTGCCCTTCTAAATAGAGGCTATGGGTCCCACATTGACCTCATCAGTTACTTCAGAATCTACAGAACCGGAGGGTCACCAAGTCATTGTTCCTCCTGAGGCACCACCGAAGAAGAGTTCTTTGCCCAAGTGCCTATTTTCATGTGTCAGCTGGACACATAATGTTTTCCCAACCTGGAGTGCGAGACCCTTTGGGGGGAGTAGGTTGCAGTGGGGTCTGTGAGATTTTGATAATACTAAGGGAACTTAGTTAAAAAGTTTGGCAAAAGTGTAGAAGTGAATAAAAAATACACTAAAATATAAACTGAATATAAAATACACAGTTACTGTCCCAGTGGTATAACTACTAGCATCCCTAGGACTTGATGGGGACAACACCAACTCCTTACAAACCTGTGATGCTGTCAGCCATTTATAGCGGGAGGGGAATAACTTCTTTTATTGACCATGAACAAGTAGGGATTGCATTCAAAAAGGTTGGGAATCATTGAGCCTATCAGTGAGTGTCTGTACATCAGTTAACTCTATGAAAATTAAAGCCAATCAGGTCGGAACCTATCATCACCATGTCCACACAAGCAATCTTCAAACAGGATTGCCATGCAGAGTCAGAATCCAGGTTGAAAACTTGGATGATTTTAGTCTTCCCGACCCTTACACTTTCAGACCAATTTTGGGACAACTACTATTGGGGGAAATAAGCAACATAAAATAGTTCATGAGCAAAATACTGCAGATTCTTGAAATTGGATATAAAATATAAGAGTACAATAGTTGCAATGCGTATAGTTAACAGAGATGTGGGGGTAATTTGAGTGCTGTGAGTCAGAGTCTGGGTGTATGATATTCTGAGAGCTAGTAGGCAGCCTCTCGTGTTTGCAAAGGTGGCGATAATTCAGGATTGAGCAGATGCTTGATTCTGAGAAACGTCTGAGATGATAAGAAAGTGCAGACCTCCCAAAGCTGGCTGACTACTCAAGCACATGAAATGCCCTGAGAATAATAATAAACAGATTGTGCTGCATTATGTATGCGCGAGAAGGAGACATTGTCAATGTCTCTGCTGCTGTACATACCATTCTTATGTATCCTGGCCTGCTTACATATTAATCTTGTTTAATCCCACATATTGAAATTATAAAGATATGAAACCATAGGAGTTCTAAGAAATCTTAAGGATACTCCCATGAGCAATCAAAGGGTTAGTTCATGCATTCCTGATGAGTTAGTTATTTGTGAATATGTTTTTTATGCTTGGTTTCTATTCATTTAATGAAAAAAGAGTTGGTGATAAGAATATCTCTTGAATTCATATGCCTGTATTCAAGAAGTAGGATAGAATTGTCCTCACAGTTACCATTAGCCCAGTTCACATCAGCTAAATTAATGAAGATATTCAGGCTGCGGCTACCCCAATTTGTAAGGCTTTGTATCACTCAAAGCAGTGTATTTGCACAATAAACCAAAGAATAGTAGGAAGCAGTTTTCTTGAAGAAAATTCAGAAGGGCAATTTTATTATAAATTGGAATTTAGTGCAATGGATTTGATTTCACCAGTTTATAGCTCAATATAATAAACCCAGCTACCTTTAGCTGAGTTCTGCTTCTCTGACATGGTATTACTGCCTACAAATATAATTGTAGAACATTATTTTTTTCAGTGTTATTCCATTGAAAATTAATCTTTTCCAGTGAAGTGTGATAACAATCATTTTCAAAAGCTTTTGCAATGCTCCAGAAATTCATCCAGTCACTTCTTGGCATCAGTTACCCTGAGACTCTGATGCAAATTCTACATCAGAATACATGGGATGACTTCACTCCTTTTGGACCATTACAGAAAAACATAAGGTCACATTGTATGGAGGCATCTCATCATTGGGCACTCCTGGAACAAGATAGACTTACTAGCACAGTGCTAGTAAGGAAACAACACAAAAAGCCAGGTAACTAAATGACTCAACTTCATGTATGGGCAAGGCCCAACACTGTGTTATTCCCATTATTATACCTTGCAATCTTCAACCCCATCTGTAGCCACCCGTGACCGATAATCACATCCATTGAAAATCTTTGAACCTCTCCTAATCAACTGCCCACATGATGGTCCAACACCCTCCTGCTCTCCCCACCCCAGCCCTCCAATTGCCCAATCACTGATTATCCTTCATCACATTCAAAGAAGCTGCCAATTTGATCCCTGATTCCATCCCTCTCCTCAAACAAATCACTGGTCTGATAAACACAACCCCTCTTGCACTACTGAACCATTCACCAAAGAGCTAAAAATCAAGGTGGTGATTGGCACCCTATGGTGCACCCATTGAGGAACCCTTGTTAGAATTTCTAGGCACACACTCCTGCAGCTGCAATTAAAACTTACATCTCTAAAGAATCAATCCAATCCGAATTTTTAATGAAAATACACAAAAAAATTGGGCAACTTCCTGTCTGTCTAAGGTTGATCTGAGCAATTTTCTGCAACATCCTGTGAATCTCACCTGTACTGTCCATATCAGTTCAGATGTGCCTCTTTGTGTTGTGTTCTGTCAATCTACCTTTTATAAAAATAAACTACAAAATATGTAAGTATTGGTAAAATTACAGAAACAAGTATGGCATTTCATTAGCAGCTGTCTCTGCTTCCACACTAACAGAAGATTTCTGTTTCATGATGTGGAAGAACCAGAAATGTAAAACATCTCTTCAAGCACCATTTTACTTGTATTCCTTCTGTGTTGAAATTAATGGTCTTTGTCCAGCTTCCCACTCAAGCTTAATCCTATGGAGCCCTGTGTCCTGCATTCCCTCTCTCTATTTAGAAAGTAAAGGCACTTACTATGCCTCTGCTTGCATTAATCACTTGTGTATGATTAAATGCTGGTTTGATATTATTTTGCTCTCCGTTTTTTCAAGTTATGGCCTTCATTTAATGGCTGCAGTATTTGTAAACATATTTTAAGTCCATATGATCAATTCTACTTTTATTTGTTGATAAGAGTCCAATGCCCAGAGTATTTCCTGGTACAAAAAGCCTATATTTACAAGCATGAGCTCCACTAACGTATAGGTGAATTTTACATTGTCATCTCACCACTGGTGTTGCAAATATGATTTGTTTCAAGCACATCCTCTAGACAACTAAAAGATAACCATATCCAATATGGCAATTGGCACTCTTACAACACAAATTAGGCACCATAGGGCACAGCACATGATTCATCCCCTATCTTCATTTTATGCTGCATGAAGTCCAATAATGGACCAGCTGTTTGTTGGAATTGCATAGATTTATTCTGGGTTTTCTGCTCTCAAATCATGCATTGATTGGACCTGATGTGGGATCCACAAACCTATTCACTTCAGTGGAGTTATCACAGTTGCAACAAAGGAAGATAAGACTAAATGAAGTTCCATCTTTTTTAGATAATTTGTTTGCAATAATTCTTCATTGAGCCAAAAGTGTTTTCATTTTTAAGCACTTTAACTTTATAATAACATTTAAACACTGTTAATTATTTATTTCATTTTTCATACTTTTTTGAAAATCTTTGACAGCTTTGATAGACGGTAAAGCTAAGGGGTGCTGTGAAAGGTTATCTCAGCAGTTCCTTGGCCAGGACCTGTTTTGGTCCAGCCCACGTGACCATGTTGTGTCAGGTCCTAACACAGCTCAGGGCCAAAGGTGCACCCAGCCAACAAGTCCTTCAGGGATATGCATGGGTTAATTTTAGACAATTGGATATCTTTGCAGTGAATGTAAGTGGTGAGCCACTTGCAGCAACAGTCAGGCTATTTTCCACTTGATTTCAACTCTAAAGGAAAGTTCTAAGATATATTAAACAAGCATCCATCATTTTTGAATTGCAAAGATTTAAGATAAATATAAACTCTTTCAGTAGGCAGATATATTCTTGTATCTTATTGGTCCAACAGAATAAATTTAATGGGTTTGCCCATTATAAAAAAATATGAGTATCATTAAAAATCTTCCAAATCAATCCTATTAACAAGAATTATATAGTCTTACATAAAAGTTAACATATACCTATTTCCAGGAATCAGCTAGCACACATCTCTTGTAGATTACATTTCTCTTGTAGGTGACACTGCTGCTCTCACAACTAAAATAAATACACATTATACTTCAAGAAATAAATGGCAATCATTTATTCCTATGAATAAATCACCAGTGTTACTGTCTAAATAATAAATAAATGAATGCACATGGTTATTATTGATTCAGTTAAGAGAAAACAATTCACACACTTTCAAATGAAGGTTGGCATTTCACGTTGTTCGATATGATCAGATTGCCTGACCCTCAGATCAAGTATACAAGGACTAAATTGTGTTTAATGATTTTTTTGGCCCTATGATTCAGTTCAGAAGAAGTAACACCTGGAATAGCTTGTGTGGACACCATTGATATTTTGATGGATCTGGGACAAGCAAGAGCAAACAATTGGCAGCAACCTTGTCCTACTAAGTTTTTAACTTCACATACACACATTCCCTTTTGTCTAGATCCACCAACATAAAATGGCCACATGATCAGAGAATGTAAATGAGAGAAATAGGTTTGGCAATTAATTTGTTGTGATTTGTTTTTGGACATTTGATTTTCCTACATCACCTGAACAGCCAATCATTCACATAAAGCTGCTGGCTCAAAGTAACTGATTGACAGTTTAGAGGAATGTAGCATTTCAAATCTTTTACATGCAGCTTAGAAAATCATCAGGACAGAACACTAACCACAATCAGGCAGGAGATTCCAGCAAAAGCACATCTACCCTAATTAATCAAATGTGGAAAAACTAGATCATTGTATTTCTCTGTACATTGATTATGTAACATACTTTTTAGTCAGGAAAAAACATGGCTCTGAGAAAGGAAATTCACCCTTCATTCAATTTGGAGCAAACTTTTCCCAGTAGAAGATATATTGATTTAGAGAGACCTGCCTGAGAAGTCCAGGCAATAAATTCCCCCATATAATACCTGTCAATACAGCCAGGAATTGCTAATAATTATTTATTTTCTGGTGAGCGAGAGGTTTAATTTAGAATCTGGCAATGCAAGGAAATTAGCTTTGTTAGCTTTCTTTAAACACCAGTAACACAAGGACGAAGAGGAAAAGTCTGGCTTTTGTCTGTGAATTACCACTTCAACACAATTAGATATCTAAACAAGATGGGAAATGATAGGCTTTAGAATGGTCTTAGAAAATTCAAATATATATACAAAAAAAACATATATGTACCATTTTCCATAGCCTTGGAGCATCCAAACTCCTCCACAGTCAATGAGATATTACTGGAAATGTAGCAATTGTCATAATGTGGGAAACAAGCCTGTCAGGGAAATGCAGAAATCCCAAGACTTAAGAACAATATGGCTTTTTTATTCTCAACTACATTCACTGAGGTTATTTCTGTATCAGAATCTAAGATCCCTGGTTAATTCATTTTTTAATTATACATAAACCCCCAAGGAAATGACTTTCTTCAGATTACATCATAACCAGCAACTTGCTATTGTGCACAAGTACCTGTGTGTATTACTAAAACAAAAACAGAAATTGCTGGAAATACTCAACAGGTCAGGCCGCATCTGTTGGAAGAGAAACAGAGTTAACATATCTGGTCAGGACTTATAGTTTTTTTTATTCTGACTCAAAATGTTGACTCTATTTCTCTTCCTACAGATGCAACCTGACCTGTTGAGTATTTCCAGTATTTTACACGGAAAATAGAACAGTACAGCACAGGAACAGGCCCTTCGGCCCACAATGTCTGCGCCTACGATTCTGTTTCTGTTTTAGATTTCCAGCAAATGCAGTTTTTTTTTATTTTCACTGTCTGCATTACTCTTTGAAAAGCTACAGTTGTTCATATTAGCATATCTAATGAGTGACAATGCAAATAGATAACAGAAATGGATAGAATCAATGGAATATTTGAACCATTGAAAAAGTTATTTAATAGCTCGATGATTAATAGTTTCAAAAGTGACAGCAATAATTAGCAACAAAACAATGCAATCTAAACAGCATTTCTCCATCTTAGGTGCCAATTAAGTAAGTCAAATTAATCATTTTGTCAGTGGAACATTAAAGTCCTATACATGACGATTTAAGGAGACTGCAATGACCCTGTGAGATTAATGGGTTCCATCTCTTTTCCCAATGATAATGCTTAGCAATCTCAAGTCAGTTTCATCAACTCAGAATTAAATGACTGGTGATCTACTACATTCTGTGTGATTTAGATTTGGTATTATCAGCAAATGGATTACTGCAGTCAAAACAGCAACAATTTATTTTAAGACCTGTGAATAAAAATGTAATTAGAAAGTTATTAATGTCTAATTGCATTATTAGTCATGCATCTACAATGCAAGACTGCATGGGTAATAAAAATAATATTATTATACTGTAGGTCCATTTACATTACTATTCATTTATAACACACTGGTGATTGTAGAACTACAAGGAACACTATGAATTAATATTGTAATTAAAGTTATTAAATGTTGATTTATGCAACATAAAAAGCATAAGATTAGCTAAAGATAGAACTTTAAAGAGTATTAAAGGGTGGTGAATTTGTGGAATTCCTTGCCACATACAGCAGTGGAGGCCAGATCATTGGAGGCATTTAAGGAAGAGATAGATAGATATCTAAATAGTCGGGGTAGCAAGGGATATGGGGATAAGGCCGGAAATTAGGGTTAGAATAGTGTTTTTTTTGCCCCCCCAATTTCTCATTTCTTTTTCTTTTTTCCCTTTTCTTTGGAGCAGACACGATGCGCTGAATGGCCTACTTCTGCTCCCTTTTCTTGTGATCTTGTGATCTTTCCTCTTTTATTTGTAAATATACCTCAACTGTAGCTTGCTATAATTTCTGTAATATGTCTGGACTCTCTGGTATAGAGAGTTAAGGGTCGACTGAAGTATTAAGATCCCATTCAATAATAAATGTAGTGAGAGGGATCTTAATATGTCAATCTGCTCTTGAATCTCCATACATTACACTAATAAATATAATGTTGGAAAGTCTCAATCCAGTTCTAAACTGCTGCATTGTTGATGCCAGTCCTTGGACACAATGAAATCACCATCCTTTAGTTTGAAGGGATTCTTCATAAACTAAAGCAGGAAGGGATCAGCCTTGCTCCCTTTCATCAAAGACACAGAAATGGACAAAAGTTGCTATAAGTTAACAGATTTTGCAGAACCAACAGAAATTCAGTAGTACACCTGCAGGCTTCAGTATTCACTGTTGCTTAAAGGCTGAAATATATACTAGTATCATATGAGCATGTATATTTTTTTCACTGGCAGGAAGATATCTATTTTGGCAATAAGCATAAAAAAGAATTATTATTTATTGTTTCCATCAATATAAATTATTTTAAAATAATGGCTTTGCAGAATGGAATTTCACTTTTGCTCTGTAAGTAATCAAATATTTAAATCTTCACCTATTAGATAATCTGAGTGCAGGTTATGATGTGCAATATTGCACGGTAAAAATAATCTCATGGGACAAAACCTCCAGTGGGTGATGAACCATCTGTCCCATCTACAGTACATACTTGTGTGGATTTATCTGTCCCAACTTCCTGATGAGTGATATCCCATTTCAGAATGGCGAGGTCCTGTACAGTGACAGGGCTTTATGTTGCATAATGTCATCACATGGAATGTCCCCTCTTCCTTGCTCTCAGAACATCACTCCCCCCCCCCCCAAACAATGATCACCTTCCCTGAAACTCCTATCATCTCCATGGTACCCCCAATTATATCCACAAATCCATGACTATACGTAAACCACCTGCCCAATGTGAGTCACCACTGAGCACCCCAGATCAACCTCCAAATCTTTGCCATTCAGATCACCTACTCAGTTCCAGAGTCACACTATCCCACCCAACACAATCCTCTCCCTACCTCCACAGTCTTCTCCCAAATGTCCCTTACCCGATGTTTCTCCCCCTTCACAATGCCACTGGTTTTCCCCACCGACCATCTCCTACTGCCACCCCAAGTCACTCACCTCACACTAAAAAAATGCAAAAAATACATCAGGCTGCTGTTTATCGATTACAGCTCGGTGTTCAACGCCATCATCCCCTCATTACTAATCAACAAGCTTCAAAACCTGGGCCTCTGTACCTCCTTCTGCAAATGGATCCTTGACTTCCTTGTAGGGAGACCACAGTCAGTGCAGATCAGCAATAACATCTCCTCCTCGCTGACAATCAACACAGGCGCACCTCAAGGATGCGTACTTAGCCCACTGCTCTACTCTCTCTACACTCATGACTGTGTGGCTAGGCACAGCTCATTCCCATCTATAAATTCACTGATGACACCTCTGTTGTTGGCAGAATCTCAGATGATGATGAGGAAGCGTACAGGAGTGAGATACACTGGCTGGTTGAGTGGTGTCACAACAACAACCTCGCACTCAATGTCAGCAAGACCAAGGAATTGATTGTGGACTTCAGGAAGGGGAAGTCGGGAGAACACACACCAGTCCTCAGTGAAGATCCAACGAAGGAAAGGGTGAGCAACTTCAAGTTCCGGGGCATCAACATCTCAGAGGATATATCCTGCGCCCAACACATTGATGCAATCATGAAGAAGGCATGCCAGCAGCTCTACTTCATTAGGACTTTGAAGAGATTTGGTATGTCACCAAAGACTCTTACAAATTTCTATAGATGTACTGTGGAGAGCATCCCAATAGGTTGCATCACAACCTGGTATGGAGGCTCCAGTGTGCAGATCACAAGATGCTGCAGAGGATGATAGACTCAGCCAGATCATGGGCACAACCCTCCCCACCATCAAGGACATCTTCAAGAGGCGGTGCCTCAAGAAGGCAGCATCCATCATTAAGGACTCTCACCATCCGGGACATGCCCTCTTTTCATTACTACCACTGGGGAGAAGGTACAGGAGCCTGAAGACCCATACTCAATGTTTCAGGAACAGTTTCTTCCCCTCTGCCACCAGATTTCCGAACTGTCTGTGAACCCATGATCTGACCTTGTTATTCCGCTTTTGTACTATTTTATTTATTTATTGGTAAATTATTGTAATTTTTATGTCTTGCACCGTACTGCTGCCGCAAAACGACAAATTTCATGACATATGGCAGTGATAATAAACCTGATTCTGATTGTGATCTCCATTCACCACAACAGAGGGAAATTGAAGAGGAAAGGCCCATGCCCATGTTATACCATGCATAAAGCCACAAGTCTTGCTCATGGTAGTATGACAAAGTCTGGGAGCTTCCCACAATACTATTGTGACTCCTGCACAACATCTCATCAACGTGACTTTCACAACATGAATGTTTTCTGATCCATTTAGTTTCCTGAAAAATATAGATTATTTCTATAAAAATTATCCATATATTAAATGTTATCACTTCTATACCTAACGATGGCCATTTAAATCTGAAAAAAAAATCCAATGTGTTAGAATCTGGGTGGGTATGTAATTATTTGCTTATAACAGTCCACTTGTTTGCTGTCTGCCAGAATGTGTGGGTTAAAATCAGCCTCATGTTATCAGAAGTAAATTAAGACTTGAAACGATCTGAGAGAACAGAAGGTTATTCTGGATGTTAAAAAGTGTTAACTTCAAGCAGCCATTTCTCAAGGTAACATGGGGTGATGGGTCAGGACCATGATGGAACTTTGTGAAGAGCAAAATATTACTCAGTTTAACTTCTTTGTTCATATTGCATTAAAAGGGACAGAGTGAATACATAAACCTTTAACAAGATAAGAAAGTTAACTATGAAATAGTAATTCAAAAGTTCAGTCTACACCGTGGTTCAAAACAGAACCAGATTTCAAAAAGGGGGAGCGCTTCCACCCACATATTCAGAAAACGGGAGAAGTTGTTGAATTATTTGTCAGCAATTTGAATAAACTGGATGAATGTGATGAATTTGGATGACCTAAAATGAGCACATTTGGGACAAAACTGCGATTGAATTTGCTGACAAAGGCTTGTCAAGGAAGCTGCAAATTAAAGCAGGGCTGATACTAGATACAGCAATCCAAATGGCCTGTCACTCAGAACTGATGAAATGCCAAGCAGCAGGTCAGGGGCCAACTAAAGAGCTGTAAGAGGTTAGATAAAAGTCATAGTTTAGAAGTGCAGATAAGACAAAAGGGAATGAATCAAAGAATGAGAAGCCTCTTCTAAAACAGAGAATGGCTGTATCTTGTGTACATTGTAATCACAGACATAGCCAAGAAGAGAACTCTCCAGAGCACAATTATAGATGCAGGAAATGTAATAAGCTGGCACATTTTGAAATGATCTGTCACACAAAGGTTGTTCAAGCAGTGATCTCTCCTAATAAATCACACCATCAGGAATAATTCTGGCATGAGTCATCTGTGATGACGACAAGCAAATCATGGCAGGTCATCAGTAGCAAGACTGTAAATTTTAAGATTGATAATGGTGCCGGTACACAGACAATTCCCAGATACAGCCATTGACATTAAGCAACAAAGCCCAGGAGGGAAACTATTGCAAGGGACAATTTATTTCATTCACTAAAGGAAGAACATTTGTTTCAAATTTTTGGAAGAGTAACTGAAAGCATTAAAAGAAGCTGACAAACTTAAGAAGATTCCTAAAATTACAGATTGGTTCATGCGACTTGTGGCTATTGTTAAAGTACTCTATACATCATGGCAAGAGTTAAATGTGGGTGAGTGTAGCTCAACTAATAGTATATTTGCTTCTGAATTTGGAAGTTATGAATTAAAATCCACCACTACCTCGAGCACGTAATCTGGCTTGACATTTTAGTGCAGCTCTGAGGGAATGCTGCACTGTCAAAATACTACTTTCAGGTCAGTGTCAAAGTGAGTCTCTGCCAGCTCATACAGGTGGGTATAAAAAAGAATCCATCGCATGACTTGAGAAACAGTAGGGTGTCTTAGCATATAAGTACTACTTCCTAATAAAGTCCTAAAAAGAATCCCAGGTTGTGTGCAAATTTATTGTCATAATTGATTACAGAGCAAAACTGAATGCATTTCAGAACAAATGTTGCTGTTGGCTTTGGAGCACTTGATTAAATCCTGACCAAACAGGTTCTTTATTGTCTTTGAAGCACTATTAGGAATCTAGTTGAAGAAACAAAGGGATTGCATAATGTGAATGAGATACAAGTATATGTTAACACAATAAAGTCCCACAATTTAATTGCTGTGTAGATATGCTGGCATAATGATAGCACCAAATATGAACAGAGTATTTCAAATAGTTATTCCAATAAGGGGGCCATGTAATCATTGCTATGTTCGTTTTTGGTTCCTTATTGGAACTGTGTTGCTTGCAGCCTTTTCATTGTTTCATTGCTCTTCGAACCACATCTTCTTAAATGAGAGGAGCTTTTTTAGTGCACTTTAGCTTCAGATATTTGAACCAGTTCTTGAACAGCTGCTTTGCAGCTTTTGCCTAGTTTTGTGTGGTGAGCATGTAGACTGACCATGCTAAATCTTTTGTGGTTAATATTAATGATGTTCCTTTTAATGTACTTAATTTGTATGAAAAATACAAATTATGGGATTATTGAAATGCAGGAAGTTCTCCTCTGAAGGGAAATTTGCCAGGGTACAGTGAAGTAGCAGGACACTGAGCACAATGGGAAAGCTCTTTCAAATAACCAGCATTTACACCACAGGCTAAATAGTTTTCTTCTCTGATTTCCAGATCAAAGAATTGAGAGTAAAATATTGTAAACCTATGAACTGCACTTTACGCTTTATGTTTGGCATCACACTTACATTTTCTTCAGGATAAGTATGTAGTAGCAACCTTCTTTGGCACTCACTAACATGTTGTTCATTTCTCATGACTCCCTGTCTCACACAGAACCCACAGAATACCACTTTAAAAATCCCTCTAACTATGATATGAGTTTTATAAACGACATTATACAGTGGGACCTACATTTTCAATCCATCTTGATTCTAATTTTGCCATTGTTGTGCAACAATCTTTTATATCATCTGACAGCTTTCTCCGGCACAGTAGAATACAATGGAGCTTAAAAATATCAATAAGTAGACTAGTTTTATATCTCTTGCAATCACAATGAAATATACTGCAGTAATAAAAGAACCAATATTTTTTAAACACTTCTACAGCCTATTGTTCAAAACTATCAAATACATTCAATGGTACGAATCATACCAAGTTAAGATTTCAAAAAATGTTGCAGGTTGCTGCAGAATTGAATGTTAACATTCTTACTGACTAAGTTACCTTTCCTGAAACACGGTGTATAAAAATATCCTCGAACCCTTATCAGTGAATTATGGCAAATAATGATAACTTGCATTTAGTTGATATTTCTTATAATTCAAATTTATCAAGGCAACATATTATCCACGATCTTTAGATCTGGGCTAATAGATCCCCACACAATTTTCCAACCAACCTGGGTGATACTGATTGGAAAACTGTGTGAGGATCTATTAGCCCAGAGCTTTTCAAATTTGAATCCACTACAAACAGCTGGCTATAGATACAACTTGAAACGCATGTACTAAGTTATGGGTCAGCATCTGTGAAGAATTATGTAATAATTTATATAATTTATATAAAGGCTGATAGCTGAATATCCTTCAAGAGGGTGAACTCTCGCAAGGTGTCAGACCCTGATGGCGTACCTGGCCGGGTACTGAAAACCTGTGCTGAGCAACTGGCTGGAGTATTCAAGGACATCTTTAACCTCTCATTGCTGCAATCGAGAGGTTGGTTATGGCTAGAGTTAACTCCTGCCTGAG
This sequence comes from Pristis pectinata, assembly GCF_009764475.1. Taxonomy (NCBI): domain Eukaryota; kingdom Metazoa; phylum Chordata; class Chondrichthyes; order Rhinopristiformes; family Pristidae; genus Pristis; species Pristis pectinata. Next base: position 28,815,928 of record NC_067407.1, on the reverse strand, counting down.
CAAGGACCTGGACCCCCTGCAATTTGCCTACTGCCACAACAGGTCTACAGCGGACACCATCTCACTGGCTCTCCACTCTGCTTTGGAGTACTTAGACAACTGCAAGACATACGTCAGGCTACTGTTTATCGATTACAGCTCAGCATTCAACACCATCATCCCCTCAGTACTAATAACCAAAACCCTGGGCCTCTGTACCTCCCTCTGCAACTGGAACTTTGACTTCCTTGCAGTGAGACCACGGTCAGTGTGGATCAGCAATAACATCTCTTTCTCGCTGACAATCAACACAGGCGCACCTCAAGGATGCGTGCTTAGCCCACTGCTCTACTCTCTCTACACTCATGACTATGTGGCTAGGCACAGTTCAAATCCCATCTATAAATTCGCCGATGATACCACTGTTGTTGGCAGAATCTCAGATGACGATGAGGAGGCATACAGGAGTGAGATAGATCGGCTGGTTGAGTGGTGTCGCAACAACAACCTCAGCAAGATCAAGGAACTGACTGTGGACTTCAGTAAGGGGAAGTCGGGATAACACACACCAGTCCTCATTGAGGGGTGAGCGGTGGAAAGGGTGAGCAGCTTCAAGTTCCTGGGTGTCAACATCTCAGGGGATCTATCCTGGGCCCAAAACATTGATGCAATCATGAAGAAGGCACGCCAGCGGCTCTACTTCATTAGGAGTTTGAGGAGATTTGGTTTGTCACCAAAGATTCTTACAAAATTCTATAGATGTACAGTGGAGAGCATTCTGACTGGCTGCATCACCGCCTGGTATGGTGGCTCCAACGCACAGGATCACAAGAGGCTGTAGAGGGCTGTAGACTCAGCCAGCTCCATCACGGGCACAATCCTCCCCACCATCAAGGACATCTTCAAGAGGCGGTGCCTCAAGAAAGCGGCATCTATCATTAAGGACCCTCACCATTCGGAACGTGCCCTCTTCTCGTTACTAATATCAGGAAGGAGGTACAGGAGCCTGAAGACCCAATATCAATGATTCAGGAACAGCTTCTTCCCCTCCACCATCAGATTTCTGAATGATCCATGAACCCATGAACACTACCTCATTCTTGCTTTTTCTTTGCACTATTTATTTTGTAATTTATAGATTTTTATGTCTTTTCACTGTACTGCTGCTGCAAAACAACAAATTTCACGTCATATGTCAGTGATAATAAATCTGATTCTGATTCAATGAGATTGTGCAGCAAATGTTCTGCTACTTTCAAACATTTCATATGTGACCTTTAAGGCTTACAGGACACAATAATTAGTTTAAGGAGTGTTAGAGAAGTCTTAAGTTTAGGTGGAGAATAGGTGGATGATGGGCATTGAAACTGAGTTTTGATGTTCATCTTATGCAGTTTGCTACACTCCCATTATTATGTGGCAGCATAGACCAAAACATTTTCCAGCATCTTTATGTTGAACCATTTGCCAAATCCATTTCAGCTGTGCCCCAACTGTTGGCTATTGTTTAGCATGACAGGTGATTTATAAGCCTTAAGGGAATGCCCATTGCACTCTGTCTTTGGCTCAGTAGCAGTGGCCTTATTATCTATACAAGTAGCTTTAGGACCACACTGCCACACTCCTCTGTACAACCTAAGCTGTACACAAGTGAGTGGCTTGTTGGAGAGAAATGCTGACTGATATCTGTGTTGGTGATCCCAATCATTGGATTACAGTAGTACCTCAGTACAAAACTTCAATATGTCCTTTTCTGATATTTAATGAAGTGTGGAATGTGTTGAGAAAGAAAATGAGGCACAATTTCATAAGATAAGATATCTTTATTAGTCACATGTACATCAAAACACACAGCAAAATAAATCTTTTTGTGTAGAGTGCTCTGGGGGCAGCCCGCAAGTGTTGCCATGCTTCCAGCGCCAACATAGCATGCCCACAACTTCCTAACCCGTAAGTCTTTGGACTGTGGGAGGAAACTGGAGCACCAGGAGGAAATTTCTCATGGGAATGGCCTTCAGTTTCTGTGTGCCTGGCATTTGTGATAATTTCTCTTACCTGGATTTCTGGATTATTTTTTCCCCATGAGAGAAGGAGCAGGTTTGAAGAACTTCCCACGGTGGATGTTTAGTTCCTATTGGACAATAGCAAGGAGTAGTTATTGTTAGCATTACATAAGGTCAACATGCAGCTTAACATCAATGTACTTTTGCAGGTGGAAGAATCAAGCACCTCCACTGCATGGAGATGGTGGAGACAGGGTAGGTTTATGTGTGCTAAATAGATACAAGGGTGTAGGTGAAGTAACATTTCCAAGTGAAGGTAAAGCCAGAGGATATAACCATGGACATTTACTGTCAATGTTTGGCAGTGTAATGGAAGATAATTGTAAAAGGTAGACAACCTCAGAATGCTGTACTCAGAATGGAAGGTCTAGGTAGCCTCCCTTTGCACCCCTCCACTCCCTTCTCCCTCACTCCACCCTTGGCTGACAGGATAAAGTCAGAGACAGCAAACCTGCTCTCATTTGCCCCAAGCAACTCTTTCAGGAGATCAACATATCCCCTAGCCAAATGGAACTGCCAAGTGCTTCACTTCTTCTGGTGGGAATTCCAGAGCTCAAATTGCTGCTCTCTGGTCTCCTACTCCCCTTCCTGATGTGTTATCCTCATAGAAGATTTCTTCAAAGTCATATAAATGTAAAATGATTTCTGAATCTTTAAACTGCTGCAGGACATTAAGTCCTGCAGGAAGATACAACTTCCTGAATTCCAAGCACCCACATTGGGTAAGCTCACAGTCAAAGCATTACTGGCTGCTGATAATGCCACAATGAGGTTCATCCAAGCAGCACCAATGGAATCAATGCTAGGAATGTCAAGGGGCCATATACAGCACTCCACTCTGCTTCCAGTCTAAAATGAAAGATTCCAGGCATGAAGATGGAAGTATAGGCAATTCCAACTTTCTACAGGATGGACAAATGGCATTCACTGCAATTACCAGAAGGATACTTCTTTGTGAATTTTAAAAAAGACTATAGGTGTTTTCAGCAGCTTTACGTTAAATCATTTAAGTAACATTGCTCTGTTTTCACTTGTTGAGATTCTGAATGATAGAGTGAAACCTCCATTATTGTTAATGTCTTCAAACTTTGTTGGCAGAGAACTGATATTTTAACTTAGTCATGAACATTACAGTGGAAATGCTTCAAGCAATGATGCTATTACTACTAATCTAATGAGTTATTAAACCTATAATGCATAAAATGAATACTTATAAACCAACCCACTGATTTTGTTGATCAAATAACCAAAGAGTTTCTGGGATTTTTACCAGTGTTTTAATAATTGACATTTATATTGGCTGTTTTCCCATGAAAACTATTATAAAAAACAAATTCACTAGAAGACAAAGTGATGCAAGTTTTTCAGGACAAATTTTGCTCTCAGACTTGTTATCTAGCTCATCTTCAATATTCAGCATGTTCACCTTACAGTGGTTAAAAGCAAATAGGAATCATGTTTAAAAACTATTTAATGTTCACTAATGGTCCAAAGCAACACAGAATACAAGGTTCATTATATATCCAAGATAGCAACATGCCCAGAACTACTTTTCCATGACCACCAGAAATTTAAAATAAACCAGATAACTGCGTCCCTGCTCTCACTATGAGCAAACATTGACTGTAACCATGGCAACTTCTATGGCTGCTTTTAAGAACTTTGGTATATATAAACAGTAGGGAAAAGTCTTGCAATTTAGCCCTAGGTAAACATACAAACATAACCTAAATAAAGCAGAACTAAACTTATCTTACTGAATTTAACTCTATTTCATAAAAATATTTTACATGACAAGACAGAACTCTAGGCACATGATTCCAACCAATACATTACTGGTCATGTGGTGAACAAGTTCATTTTTTTATATTCAAAATATAGGGTATGTTCTCAAATTCATTATGGACAAAATAATGATGAGGATACTGACTTATGCCATGGTAACCTTTCCTTATAGTTCCTTTGATTCCTTTTGAGAACGTCCTGTAATACATTCTCCTGAACCCTGGACAGTGTCAATAAGCAACCCTCTGTCTAGGACCAGAGGGCGTCTTGAGTTATTAGTCCTCCAGCTGCAGTTGAGTTCTGTCCTGTGTATCCTGGTAAATACGCCATGAAGCATAGTACCCTGTTACCAAGTTAGTGAGGATAAACCTGGAGATTTATTGGTGCATCTCGCTTCATACCTTCTGCACATAGGGCCATTCTCTCAGGCTGTTGTTTACAGTGGCACAAATAGAACCAAATGTGTTAGAAGGACTGCATTAGAAGGGGTGCCTTACCATTATTCAGCTGCCTGTTGATTTGTTCCAATGATGAGACAAATGGAATGGACAGACTGATTAGAGAAGTACTTGATTGGATCCCCTTCTTCAATTTGGCCTTCACTATCAAGTCTGATATATGGGGATTCAAATGGCCCCATGCTTGCACCAGAAAGGGAGGAACAAGTCACCAGATCTTAACAAAAGCTGGTAAGGTGGTGGGATGCTCCCTCACTGATGTTTCGTCAGATGGAAGGCCATCAGATTTTGATTGAATCGCAAGATTACCTTTCACCAAATTGCTCATCCTTTGTTATCAAGCCAGAGTGATGAATCATTTCAGAACTAAATGTCCCTGTTAAATTCTGACACAAACAGAGCTCCTCTCTACCTGGTCAGACAACTAGGTATTATAAGATTATGTTGGTAAATGTCCTTAATATTCTGAGACAGTTCAATATATGACTGTTTAGCACAAATATATAAAAACATTTTAAAATGCAAATTGTAAAATTGTTAGCATAGCAGTTAACGCAACACTATTACAGCGCCAGTGATTGGGGTTCAATTTCCGCCGCTGTCTGTAAGGAGTCTGTACGTTCTCCCCGTGACTGTGTGGGTTTCCTCCGGATGCTCCGGTTTCCTCCCACATTCCAAAGACATACAGGTTAGTAGGTTAACATAGGTGTAATTGGGCGGCACGGGCTCATTGGGCTGGAAGGGCCTGTTACCATGCTGTATAAATAAAGTTTTAAAAGAGGAGTAGAAAATGCAGAAATGCAACCAAGGATCCCAAGCATCTGAGAAAGAAAAGGCTAGATTAACATGGCAGATGTAAAACTTTATCAGAATTTACTACTTTCAGTCAAGTATCTTCTTTTTGGATTTAACAACATTGCTACTGCAATGTGTGGGAGTTGTGGTCACCTTTGTCCAGAGATGATTACACCTGCAGCTAATGTCTGCAGCTCAAGGAACATCAGCTCTACATTAAGAAGCAAGGTTTTGAGTTGCAGGCACTGCAAGACATGAGAGAGAGAGAGAGAGAGAGAGAGAGAGAGAGAGAGAGAGAGCGAGAGAGAGAGAGAGAGAGAGAGAGAGAGATAGTTACCTCGACCATTTGCTACAGGATGCAATTATGCCTGACCTATTGAAGACTTTGGAATTGACACATGGTTTGGTACAGGAGGGTGTGACAGTGAGTGATTTAGGTCCTGCAACATAAGAGATAATGGATCAGGAGTTTAAGACCCTGCTCTTGTCCAATAGATTTGAAGCTCTTTGCAACCCCTCCCTGTGGACAAGTATGGGGACTGCACTGAGGACAAGCAAACTGACCATGGCATCAGGGCACAGGAAGCCATTCAAATGAGGATAGTTAAAAGAAATGTGTTTGTGATGGAAGAGACAGAAGGTGGGGTTTCAATATACTTCAGGGGATAGACACTGTGTACTGGAATGAGGAGAAAGACACCCAATGGTTCTGTGCTACCTCCTCAATGCCAGGGTAAGGGAGATCTCCACCTGGACTGGAGGAGAACGAGAAATGGGAGGGGAATGATCCAATTGTCATGGTCTGCCAAAGTACCAATGACATAGGACAAAGAAATAAGTTCTGATGAGAAAGTTTGAGCATTTAAGAGCTAATTTGAAATGCAGAACTATAAAGGTAATAACTTACGGGTAGTAATAATTGAGCATTGTGCAAATTGGGGCAGAGTTAATTGGATCAGGGCCTGCAGGAACTGCATGGCCCAAAAGGTTGGTGTCAGGAGAAGTGGGTTTCGATTTGTGATGCACTGTACTGGGACTGAGGGAGCTGCTCTATTTGGACAGACCAAAACTGAACCATACTGAGACCGAGTGCTAGCACATCAAAAACTAGCGAGGTAAATAAGACTTTAAACTAAATAAGTAGGGGTCTGATCAGGATGGTCCTGGTAGAGGGTAATCTAGAATACTTGGAAGGAACAACAAGGAAACAGAGTGGGAAAATGATTGGGTTAAACATAACCAGATTGTGTCAGGAAGGGACAGAGTTTACAAACAAGGGAATACATTACCAGATAGGTCCAGGCAAGAAAAAAATGCAATGACAAAGAGAACTAAAGTCCAAAATAAAAATGTTAAGATGTCTAAAATTATTTAAAAAATAAATCTCAAGTTGCATAAAGCATTTGCAAATAGGTGGAAGAATAAAAACACAAATAGGTACAAACAGATACAATGTGTTTCCTATCATATGGCTGCAGTGTGGGATGTTAGCTAAATATCCAATGATATTGGATATTTAGGAAGGATAAGCAGAAAGGTAAAGGAGATGAGGTGGCATTGTTAGTAAATGATGACATTATTTACTAACATCATGACATCATTAAGTGAAGAAGGATATTAGTTTGGGAAACGAGGATGTGGTATCACAAGAGGGACTGCAGATGCTGGAAATCTGGAACAACTTGTTGCTCCGGGATGTGGTTTCAGTCTGGGTAGAGTCAAGAAGCACCAACGTGTGGGACATTGGTGGGAGTTATCTATAGACCTCCAAACAGTAGTAGCAATGTAGGGGATGGCATCAAACAGCAAATCAAAGATGCATATAGCAAGGGTGCTAAGGTAATCATGGGTGATTATATTTCTGCGTATAGACTTGCCCAAATATCAATACTTACTGTGGAGGAAGAATTCCTGGAATATGTATGGAATTGCTTTTTGGATCAGTACGTTACCAACCACCTAGGAACAGGCTAGCTTAGATTGGAAATTGTGCAAGGAGAAAGGTTAGTTAGTCATTTTATTGTACGGGATCCATTAGAACAGAGTGTTCATGACATGATGGAATTGTTCATTAAGATGGAAAATGAAGAAGCTAAAACAAAAACTAGACTCCTAAATGTAAGCAAAGGAAATAATGAAGGTATGAGGAGTGAGTTGGTTATGATAGACTGGGGAGCTTCAATCAAAGTGAAAAGGCAATGACTAGTATTTAAGGAACAAATGCAGGAATTACAACAGCTATACATTCCTGCCTGCCATAAAAGTACTAAAAGAAAAGTGACACAACCGTGGCTAACAAAGGAAGTTAAGGATTGCACTAAATCCAAAGAGGAGTCATTTAAGAATGCCAGACAAAGAAACAAACCCAAGGACCAGGAGCAGTTTGGATCTCAGAAAAGTAGATAAAAATATGTTGATTAAGAAACCAACAATATGAGAATGAATATTCTAGGAACATAAAAGTGGACTGTAAAAGCTTCCGCATATAAAGAGAAAGATTAATGAGGTCAAGTGTAGGTCCGCTACAGTCCGAAATAGGAAAATTCATAATGGGGAACAGGGAAAGGGCAGAATGATTAAACAAATACTTTGCTTCTGTCTTCATACAAGGGGACACGAGTAACTTTCCAGAAATGTTAGGGAACGAAGATTGTAATGAAGGTGAGAAACTCAATGGAATTAATATTAGTAATAAAAAGTGCTATAGAAATTAATGGGACTAAAGGACAATAATTTACCTATCAGAGTACTAAGGAGGTACCCATGGGAATAATGGATGCTTAGGTTATTATTTTCCTGAATTCTGTAGATTATGGAATAGTTCCTGGAGATTGAAGAGTGGAAGATGTAATCCACTATTAAAAAAAGGAGAGAGGAAACAAAAAAACTACAGACCAGTCAAGGAGAGAATACTGGAGGCTTTAACAAAGGATAAAGGGACACTTGGTAAATAATAATGTGATTAGATAGATTGCTGGATGGGAAATTTTGTGAATTCAAGTGTAGATCCTTGGACATTGGAAATTAGAGCTTTTTGAGGATGTAACCTCAAAATATAAAACAGACAAGAGAAAACCAGTAGATGGAACGTACTTGAACTTTGTGAAAACCTTTTTGATAAAATAGCACAAAAAAAATTTAGTGTGTAAAGTTAAAGTGCATGTTATTGGGATTTATGTATTGGTATGAATTGAAAATTGGTTGACAGACAGGAAACAGAGAGTAGGAATAAATGAGTCATTTTTGTGTCTTTCTTAAGATGACAAATGTCAGATAGTGGGGTATCATGAGCATCAGTCCTTGGACCTCAACTATTCATAATAGATTTGGATGAGGAAAGAAAACATAATATTTCAAAGTTTGAAAGTTTGTCCATGACACTAAATTGGGTGTAATTGTGAATTGTGAGGAGGATGCAGACTACAAATTGACTTAGATTGAGTGAGTGAGCAGTATAATTCAGTATAACATGGATAAATGTGAAGTTTTCCACTTCAGTAGGAAGAACAGAAAAGAGATATATTGTTTAAATGGTGTTAAATTTAAATGCTTTTAGATTAGGAAGTATTAATGCATAAAGACATCTGAATGTCCTCATACACCAGGCAAGGGAAGCAAACCTGCTTTGCAACCTAGCTTTGCGAGCATTACAACTTAGAAGAATGAGAGGCGATCTAATTGAAACTTACAAAGTTCTTACTGGGCTAGACAGACTGGATGTGAGGAGAATGTTTCATCTGTCTGGAGTGTCTCAAATTAGGGGGTTACAGTTTCAGGCTGCAAAGTAAGATATCTAGGACTGAGATGAGGAGAAACGTTCTCACAAGAGGATGGTGACCCTGTGGAATTTGCCATCATTGAAGGCTGTGGAGGTAAAAACATTGAATGCATTTAAGAAAGAGGCAGTTTCTATATGAAAAGGTCACAAAGGGTAATGGGAAGAGAGCAGGAATCTGGGATTATGACAGATGATCAGCCATGATCATATTAAATGGGAGAGAAGGTTTGCAGGTTTGAAGGGCCGAATGGCCTACTCCTGTTTCTTTTTTTATGTTACAATACTCCTAAGTACAAACCACAAGTACAATTTTACTAATTACTTACAAAGTCAGATTTTAAATTGTCAGGAAGTCTTTGTCAAGCTTCTCGGATGTTGTTATAGCTGCAGTCAACCATGCAAGTGAAGAGAACTTCCATCAAATTACTGAGGTTTAGATGCTAGAGTTTTGCCATTTATTGCAGAATACACAGCCGCTAACATTTTCTTGTAGCCATAGTATTTATGTAAAATTCCAGTTACGTTTTTAGCTTAAGCTGCCCCATAAAGTTTATGGTGGAAGATCTGACAATGGCAATGCCATTGAATGTCATGGTGAAGGTTTGGCACTTGTGTGGCAAAAGTATTCAGCCCATAACTGAATACTCCTGCCTCCTGGCATGGACGGTTTCACTATCTGAAAGAATTGGGAATGAAAGTGGACATCCTGAAGTCAAGGTTGAATATCTCCACTTATGATCCAATAATGGAGGCAAGTCCTTCGTTGAAGCCACAAGAGACTGCAGTTGTGGATTCTGGAGCAATAAACAAACTGCTGGGGGAACTCAACGGGTCAAGCAACATCTGTGGAGGCAAAGGGATGGTCAATGTTTCGGGTCAGGACTCAGCATCAGGACTGTTTGACTTGCTCAGTTCCTCCAGCAGTTTGTTTTTTGCTCCATTATTGAAGCATCTGAAGGGGTTGGACATTGTACAGTGTCCTGAGGACCTCCTGCAGTGATATTGTGTGGCTGAGCTGATTGGCTTCTAACAACCACAATGACTTTCCTCACAGCTGTTCCCATTTACTTTAATTTTACTAACTTCCTTCAACTTAGGCTCCACCATGCCAGGTACTGACTCAACATTCCTGCTCTGTACTAGTTGGGCATGATGTAATTTCAAAGCCACTTCCATAAATGCTCATAATTTCCAAATATAATTACTTTAGGCTGAGTTCCTATACCCTGGTAAATTATATAGATTAGAAATTGCAGGTGTTCATAAAACTGAACTGTGAGATACCACATTCAGTGCTTCTCTGCTCCATCTACCTGCTATAACAAATATTTGAAGAAGGATACTTTTATTTTTCGTGATGGAGGATTTCAACCCAAAACATTAACAATTCCTTTCCCCCTCACTAATGTTGCCCAACCTGCAGGGTTCCTCCAGCAGATTGTTTGTTGTAACGTGTACTCATTGTTTTCCATTCATTATTGATTACCCATTCCCAGGGCTCAGTAAGATAAGATAAGATATCTTTATTAGCCACATGTACATCAAAACAAACAGTGAAATGCATCTTTTGCATAGAGTGTTCTGGGGGCAGCCCCCAAGTGTCGCCACATTTCCGGCACCAACATAGCACGCCCACAACTTCCTAACCTGTACGTCTTTGGAATGTGGGAGGAAACTGGAGCACCCGGAGGAAACCCACGCAAACACAGGGAGAACGTACAAACTCCTTACAGACAGTGGCTGGATTTGAACCCAGGTCGCTGGCGCTGCAAAGCTTTACACTAACCGCTAAACTATCATGCCTGCCCTTTGAGTTTGAGGAGAAATCATGGCCAGGACCAAGTTTTGAAAGTTGAATTAAAATTTCTTTCACACATTCTTTGACTTATGCCATGAAATTTTAATGTTCTTGTGAACCAGCAAACATTGCCTCTGTTTAATATTTCTTAAAGGACAACACACTCAATATTGCAGCATTGCCTGGGAATAGCAATGTTGTTTTAACCTAGATTATGAACCCAGAGGTCCTTCATCATCTAGAATCAACACACTCCAACTGAGGGAACTTGTCACATGAAGTGGATGCCATAAAATTTTTTTTTGCTGTTTGCCATTAAGAGCTCCACATCAAAGTGGTGCCTAGGTGCTATCAGAAACATTCAATGTTTTTTTTCTATTAGTAGGCCTGTCTCTATCATCATCACACATAGTGTTGAGCACAATGGATTCCATGTTGTCCTAAGAATTGTTTGCCTTCCAAATCTGCATTGATTTAGCCAACTCAGTTAATTTAGGAATGTGGGCATTACACCTGATCACAGAACTAACGAATAAAAAATAAATCAACATCCTCACCCTAGATTGTTGCCTGATCATCTCCTTTGAAAAGAGTATACGCAATAGTTTGGGGTAAGAACAAAATGAAATTTGCGATATAGTTAAATCATTCCACAGGCTAGCCCAGCTTCTACTTTATTCTCAAAGTTACATTTATTATGGTTATCCAAAGTTATTCTATTTGATTGGCATTTCTTTACTGACCTATGATAGAATGATATGAACATCCAATTGATTCTAAACCTTAAACAAAACAGAAAATGCTAGAGATACTCACCACATCTGTGGAAGGGGTACAGAGCTGATGTTTAAGTCAACAACCCTTCATCAAAATAGCGATGCTGCTGCCTGATCCACTGAGTATCTCCACCATTTTCAGTTTTGTTTCAGAATTCCAGAATCTGCAGATTTTTGCATTTCAGTTACAACTTCCACTTTCTCAACAGCTGAAGAACCTCAACAATTTCGTTAAAACAAGCCAAAAATAATTGAACATCTGGCAATATTGCCGTGATTGTCAGAATGTTTGTAAGCCATGATTCTTACACCTTCTGCTTCCTCCACTCAGGCTTTCTAAGATTATTCTAAAATAGTGATTTTCAATATCCTCAGACAAGAACAAAATCTACACTGTCTCTAAGTTGTAATTGATGAGTCACATCCAGGTCCTGTCATCTGCAACATGACCTGTAATTGATACCAGAATTCATTTCCAGATTGCACAGCCATTGCAACATGTAACAATAACAATATTGCCGTACTTCTGTCCTAAAAAGCAAGACAACAACTGACTTACAATGAGCAGTTGTGCATGAGACTTACTGATAGAATATGTAACATTCAGATGACACATGATTGAACACAAGCAGATGAGTGCTTGCATTTATTTGTTTTATTTTGTTTCTCTCTCACACAACCCATCAATTTAATCAGCGGCCTTTTCGTATAGTTTTGTAGCTGCAGACTAAAGCTAGGATTCATCATGTCAGAATATGATACATAAAGATGAATCTCTGGAGTTCGGATGAAACCACCTGTAATCAGTGCCTTACCCTGTGGAGTACTCTGACTCCATCTGCCTCCCTGCAAAGGAAGGGAATTGTTTTAATTGTCATCACTCTGCAGCATGTTAGCTGGGTAATGACACTTACTTAATTTACAGTATGATTGACAATGCAGATGCACAACTGAACTGCTCAGCATTCATATTACTTAGTGCTGAGACAAAGTTAGGAGACACAGCAACCTAAATGTAGCCATTTTGAGAGTAATACAGAGTCCTAAAAATAGGCTCAAGTTCCATCCCTCAAGATGGCACGGTCCTTCTGAAACAATGATTTCCAAAGTCCCAAAGCCCTTCTAAAGATATTTCACCATTTAGATATTGTAGCCATTTGCAAAACAAAATAGCCCTGATCTCCCACTGAAAGATTGGCTGATGCACAGAATCCGCTGGCTTTTAAACTGGATGGAATCTTAGGGTTCCTGATTGCATCCTGCTACTTAGCTAAATTCCAATTTTGACACACCTACAATGCACCATTTCATCAGGTTTCACAGCACTGAGGCCACTCAGCAGGTGTCAGATTGTACCTGGCATTAAGTTCATCGGGTCCCTGGGAAGAAGTCATGATCCACAGAAAAGTAATTAGGTTAATTTCCTGTTTATTTGATTTAATTCAGTTAATGTAATGTATTCAATTACATGTGCCTTTTGTTTAGTAGTTCAATTTTTAAAAATTGCTTTAATGGTTTTAATTTTTTTAATAGTAATTTTATTTCCTAAGGGTACTTGTGTGCTGTTGAAAGGATGTGAGCACAAGATCACAAGACAAGGGAGCAGAAGCAGGCCATTCGGCCCATCGAGTCTGCTCCAAGGAAAAGGGAAAAAGAAATGGGGAATGGGGAGAAAAAAAAAACCTATTCTAATCCCAATTTCCGGCCTTATCCCCATATCCCTTGATACCCTGACTATTTAGATATCTATCTATCTCTTCCTTGAACGCCCCCACTGATCTGGCCTCCACTGCTGTACGTGGAAAGGAATTCCACAAATTCACCACCCTCTGACTAAAGAAATTTCTCCACATCTCTGTTTTGAAACTGTACCCTCTAATTCTAAGATTGTGCCCTCTGGTCCTGGACTCACCCACCAAGGGAAACAGCCTGGCCACATCTACTCTGTCCTTTCCTATCAACATTTTAAATGTCACTATGAGGTCCCCTCTCATTCTTCTGTACTCCAGTGAGTACAGTCCAAGAGCCGACAAACGCTCATCATAAGTAAGCCCTTTCATTCCGGGAATCATCCTCGTAAATCTCCTCTGAACGCTCTCCAACGTCAGCACATCCTTCCTAAGATGTGGGGCCCAAAACTGCGCACAATATTCCAAATGAGGCCTCACTAGTGCCCCGTACAGCCTCATCAACACTTCCTTACTTTTATACACTATACCTCTCGAAATGAATGCCAACATAGCATTCGCTTTCTTTACCACCGATCCGACCTGGTGGTTAACCTTTAAGGTATCCTGCACGAGTACCCCCAAGTCCCTTTGTACTTCCGTACTTTGAATTTTCTCTCCTTCTAGATAATAATCTGCCTGCTTATTTCTGCTTCCAAAGTGTACAACTGCACATTTCTCAACATTGAATCTCATCTGCCATTGCCTTGCCCATTCTCCTAAACTGTCTAGGTCCCTCTGCAACCTTCCTATCTCCTCAATACTCCCTACTCCTCCACCTATCTTGGTGTCATCGTCAAACTTAGCCACAAAACCATTTATTCCATTATCCAAATCGTTGATGTACAAGGTAAAAAGGAGCGGTCCCAACACCGACCCCTGCGGCACACCACTAGTAACCGGTAACCAACCAGAACGAGATCCTTTTATTTCCACTCTTTGCTTCCTGCTAACCAGCCAATGCTCCACCCATTCTGCTATCCTACCCGTAATTCCATGACCTCTCATCTTATTAATCAGTCTCTTGTGAGGCACCTTATCGAAGGCCCTTTGAAAGTCTAAATACACAACATCTACCGCCTCTCCCTTATCCACCCTACCTGTGATTTCTTCAAAAAACTCCAATAGGTTGGTCAGGCAGGATCTTCTCTTCACAAAACCATGTTGGCTAGGACCTATCTTGCCTTGCGCCTCTAGGTATTCTGTAACCCCATCCTTGAGGATAGATTCCAATAATTTTCCCACCACTGACGTCAGACTAATAGGTCTGTAATTTCCTTTATGCTGCATCCCACCTTTCTTATACAACGGAACTACATTTGCGACCCTCCAGTCCTCCGGAACCATGCCGGAATCTATCGATTCCTGGAAAATTATTGCCAATGCCTCCGCTATCTCTAAAGCCACCTCCTTCAGAACCTGGGGATGCACCTCATTCAATTCAGAGACGTTCACAAACATTCAATTCAAACAACTTTGAAAGTTAGCAAGCCTGAAGACAGGGTCTTACTGCCTATTACTGTTGTTACAGGTTAGGTTACTATTGGTGAATGTCCCTTTAAGACATAGCACAGTAGTGTGTGTGTGTGTGTGTGTGTGTCATGATTACGACAACAGGAGATAAGGACGTCATGATGTTTTTGGAGAGAGGGAGAGAGAGAGAGGGGGGAGAGAGAGGGAGACGGAGAGGGAGAGAGAGGAGACACCAGCCTGCTGGTCTTTGTTGCGATGGATGAAAAACAATAACTGTGTCTGTCACTACAATCCACGTATGGATTTTTGGAATAATCCAGTGGAGTCCACTTTGTCATTAACCTGTAGATGGAAACAGGTATTTGTGTGGACGGCCACGTCTCGAATGCCTTTCGGGGTGGCAGATACTTCGGAACAAAGGAATGGAGATCATCAGTGATTGAGGTGTCGTATGAGTTCCATCATGGAACATTTGGATTTCATAATTACTCTCTATTTTCTCTCTACATTTCCTCTTCAGTCAACGGTGGTTTTGCAGAAGCTTTTGCTCATGTTTCACCTTACAGCTTGCTGAACTGAACTTTGAGAACTATTCCTGGACTTGGAGTTTGGGAATTTGCCACATACACACTTCGAGTTTAGTTTTTGGGGTTAATGTTTAAGGTCTAACATTTTTACTTTTATTTTTCTTATTATCATAGTTATTAATAAAATAGTTTTTAACACTTATACGTGACTCGGTATGTTTCTTTTGTTGCTGGTGCGTGACACTGTCATTAGAGTCATACAGCACCGAAACAGACCTTTCAGTCCATTGAGACCGCATTGACCACCAAGCATCCATTTATACTTATCCTACACTGATTGCATTTTGTTCTCCCTACATTTCCCTCAATTCCACCCCCCCCCCCCCCCCCCAATTCTACCACTCATCTACACACTTGGGGTAATTTACAATGACAAATTAACCAACCAACCCACACATCTTTGGGATGCGAGAGAACACCAGCAGCTCTACTTTGTTAGGGGTTTGAGGAGATTTGGTATGTCACCAAAGACCTGCAAATTTCTATAGCTGTACGGTGGAGAGCATACTGACTGGCTGCATCACAACCTGGTATGGAGGCTCCAATGCACAGAATCACATGAGGCTGCAGAGGGTTGTAGACTCAGCCAGCTCCATCACCATCAAGGACATCTTCAAGAGGTGGTGCCTCAAGAAGGCGGCATCCATCACTAAGGATCCTCACCATCTGAGAGATGCCCTCTTCTCGTTACTACCATCTGAGAGGAGATACAGGAGCCTGAAGACCCACACTCAACAATTTAGGAACAGCTTCTTCCCCTCTGCCATCCTGAATGGTTCATGAACTCATGAACACTACTTTATTATTCCTTTTTTTACACTATTTATTTATTTTGTAATTTATGGTAATTTTTATGTCTTTGCACTGTACTACTGCTGCAAGACAACAAATCAGAATTAGGTTTATTATCACTGATTTATACGTCATGAAGTTTGTTGTTTTGCAGTGCAAAGACATAAAATTACTATAAATTTCATGACATATAAGTCAATTGATAATAAACCTGACTCTGGTTCTGATTCTGAAACCGGAGCACCCAGGAGACACAGTTCGGTCCATCATAAAAACCAGCCACCCCTCCATTGACTCTGTCTACACTCTCTGCTGCCTCAGGAAAGTAGCCAACATAATCAAAGACCCCACCCACCCTGGTCATTCTCTCTTCTCCCCCTTTCCATCAGGCAAAAACTTGAAAACATGCATCACCAGGCTCAAGGACAGCTTTTGTCCTACTGTTATAAGACTCTTGTATGATAAAGATGAACTCTTGACCTCACAATCTACCTTATAGCGACCCTTGCACATTATTGTCTACCTGCACTGCACTTTTTCTGTAACAGTAACTGTAACACTACATTCTGCATTCTGATATTGCTTTCCCTTTGTTCTACCTCTATATACTTTATGTTTTGGAATTACCTGTATAGACGGCATGCAATAAAAGTTTTTCATTATATTTCGGTACGTGACAAAAATAAACCAATTACAGATTACTAATTGAACCCACGCAGTCAAGGAAGAACATGCAAACTTCACATAGACAGCTCCAGAGATCAGGATTGAACTGGGGTCTCTGGAGCTATGAGGCAGGAGCTCTACTAACTGATCTACTGTGCTGCCATTAGCGCATAGAAGGCAGAAAGATATAGCACAGGAACATGTCCTCCAGACTTTTATGTCTGGGCCAACCATGATAATCCCATCTTCCTGCACATAGTTCATATCCCTCTATTCGCTACCTGTTCATGTGTCTGTCTAAATGCCTCCTAAATGCCACTACCGTATCTGCTTCTGTTACCTGCCCCGGCAGTGCGTTCCAGGCATCTACCACTCTCTGTGCAAACACTTGCCTTGCAAATCCCTTTTAAACTTTTCCCCTTCTCACGTTAAACCTATGCCCTCTAGTTTTTGACATTTGCACCCTGGAAATGCCAAACTCAACCTCTGATGCTCCAGCGAAATCAATCCAAGTTTGTCCAAACTATCCCCTTAGCTAATACACAGCAATGCAGGCAACATTCTGGTGAATCTCTTCCGCACCCTTTCCAAAGCCTCCACATCCTTTCTATAGTGCAGTGACCAGAACTGTACACGATACTCCAAATGTGGCCTAACCAAGTTTTATACAACTGCAACTTGACTTGCCAACTTTTATAGAACATAGAACAGTACAGCACAGGAACAGGCTCTTTGGCCCATGATGTTGTGCCGAACTAATTAAATCAGTAATCGAATGCCCAACTAAACTAAACCCTTCTACCTACTCAATGTCCATATCCCTCCATTTCCTGAACATTCATGTGCCTATCTAAAAGCTTCATGAACTCCTCTATCGTACTGGCCTCCACCACCACCCCTGGCAGCACATTCCAGGCAGCCACCACTGTCTGTGTAAAAAACTTACCCTGAACATCTCCTCTGAACTTGCCCCCTCTCACCTTAAAAGCATACCCTCTGGTATTAGCCATTTCAACTCTGGGAAAAAGTCACCAGCTGCCTATTCTATCTATGGCTCTTATAACCTTATAAACCTCTATCAGATCCCCCCTCAGCCTCCACCACTCCAGAGAAAACATCCCAAGTTTGTCCAACCTCTCCTTATAGCACATGCCCTCTAATCCAGAAGAATATCCTGGTAAACCTCAGTGCCACGACCAGTGTATCATGCCGTGTGTCTTCTGTACCACCGTATCCACTTTTGTTGCAACTTTCAGGGAACTATGGACTTGCACCTCAAGATCCCTCTGTACATCAATGCTGCTAAGAGTTCTGTATGTACTTTATACTTTCCTCTTGCATTTGACCTGCCAAAATGCATCACGTCACACTGTTATATCCTTTGACAACTTTCTTCATTTTTCACAACTCCTCCAATTCTGTGAATTGCAAACTTACTGATCAGACCATCTACATTTTCATCCAAATCACTAATATTATTTATGAGCAACAAAGGCCCCTGCACTGATTCTTGTAGAACACTACAGGTCATAGACCTCCAGTCAGATAAACACTCCTCTACCACTACCCTCTGTCATCTATCACCAAGCCAATTTTGTATCCAATTTACCATGGATCTCATGTGATTTAATCTACTGGACTAGCCTACCATGAGGGACCTTGTCAAGTGCTTTACCAAAGTCCATGTAGACAACATCCACAGCCTCCCTTCATCAATCATCTTTGTCACCTCCTCAAAAATTTCAATCAAATTTGTGAGACATGACCTCCCCCCACAAAGTCATCCTGATGATCCCTAACAAGTCCATGCTTTTCCAAGCATGAGCAATTCCTGTCCCTGAGAATCCTGTCCAATAATATCCCTGAATTGATGTAAGGTTTACCAGCCTATAATTTCCTCATTGGTCCCTGTTGCCCTTCTTAAACAAAGGAACAACATTGGCTATTCTCAAATCTTCTAGCACCTTGCCATTGCTAAAGAGGATATAAAGATCTCTGTCAAAGCCCCAGCAATCTTCTCCCTTGCCAACCTCAACATCCTGGGGTAGATCCCCTCAGGTCCTGGTGAGTTATCCACCTTTGTTTTTTTCAAGCACCCAACACCTCTTCCTTCTAGAATATCATCATTCCCCTCCCTAATCTCACCATCATCATTGTCCTTCTCGTTAGTGAATGCAAAGTACATGTTAATGAATCCACCCACTTGCTCTGGCTCCAGACATAAATCCCCTCCTTAGTCCTTGAGTGGACCTACCATTTCCCTGGTTACCCTCTTGCTCCTAATACACATACAACATGCCTTGGAATTCTCCTTATGTTTACTTGCCAAGGACATTTCATGGCCCCTTTTAGCCCTCCAACTTTCTTGTTTAAGTTCTTTCCTGCTTCCTCTAGGACCTCATCTGATTTCAGCTTCCCAAACCTTACATATGCCTTCCTTTTCTTTTTGACTAAGCTTACAATACCTCTTGTCATCCAAGGTTCACAAACCTTATCTTCCTTACGTATCATCCTCACAGGAACATGCTGGTCCTGAACTCTAATATACTGACCTTTAAAAGATTCCATCAGGTCAGATGTGGATTTACCCTCATACAGCTGCTCACAATCTACTTTCTCCTATTCCTGCCTAATATCGTTCCAATTAGCATTCTCCCAATATAGTACTTTCACCCAAGGACCATTCTTATCCTTATCCATAACTGTCTGAAAACTTACGGAATTATGATCACTGTTCCCAAAATGCTCTCCCACTGAAACTCCAATCACTTGGCCAGGCCCCAACACAAGGTCTAGTAAGGCCCCTTCTCTGGTTGGACCATCTACATATTGTTTCAAGAACAACCCCCCCCCCCCCTCCCCCGGATGCACCTAACAAATTCTGCCCATCGAAGCCTCTGGCACTGAGGGAGTCCCAATCAATACTGGGGAAGTTAATATCACCCACTATAAAACCCTATTGTTTTTACACCTTTCCAATGATCTGCCTGCATATCTGGGAGGACTATAGCATAACCCCATAATAGTGATTGTACCTTTTTTATTCAGGAGTTCTGCCTATATTGCCTCACTGAATGAGCCCTCCAAAATGTCCTCTCTTACTGCCACTGTGACATTCTCCCTAATCCGTAATAAAACTCCCCCACCTCATTTATATCCCTCTCTATCTTGTCAGAAACATCTAAATGCTGGAATGGTGAGCTGCCAGTCCGGCTCTTCTTTTAACCAAGTTTCTGTAATGTCTACAAAGAACATAGAACATTACAGCACAGTACAGGCCCTTTGGCCCACGATGTTGTGCCAACATTCTATCCTGCTCTAAGATCTATCTAACCCTTCCCTCCCACATAGCCCTCCATTTTTCTATCATTCATGTGGCTTTCTGAGTCTCTTGAATGTCCCCAATGTATCTGCCCCCACAACCTCTGCTGGGAGTGCATTCCACACACCCACCACTCTCTGTGTAAAAAACTTACCTCTGATATCCCGCTATGCCTTCCTCTAAATACCTTAAAATTATGTTCCCTCGTGTGAGCTATTTTCGCCCTGGGAAAGAGTCTCTTGACTGTCCACTCGATGTATGCCTCTTATCATCTTGCAGACTACAGTATCATAGTTCCATGTATTAATCTAGGTTCTAAGCTTATCTTCCTTATCCATTATACTCCTTGCATTAAAATAAATACACTTCAGATGATCATTCCTGCTGTGTTCATTATCGTGGCCCTGGACATTTTTCCTTTTAGAGTGACTTGATTTAACATCTACCTTTTCCTCAATCACTCTGACCGACTGCCCTGGATCCCATCACCCTGCCACAGTAGTTTAAACCCTCCTGAGTATCACTAGCAAACCTCTCTGATGTTTGTGCCCTGTCAGTTTAGGTGCAAGCTGTCCTTCTTGTACCCATCCCACCTGCCCTGGAAGAGATCCCAATGATCCAGGTATCTGAAGCTCTTCCTCCTACGCCAGCTCTAATGCACGCATTCAACTGTTCTATCTTCCTATTTCTGGACACACTAGCCCGTGGTACAGGGAGTAATCCCAAGATTACAATCCTAAAGGTCCTGCTTTTAAACTTTCTACTTAACTCCCCAAATTCTCTGTGCAGACCTCATCTCTCCTCCCTGCCTTCCTGCTTCAAGAACAGCTACTTTCGTTCAACCATTCAGTTCTGCACAACCCTAATCACAACCTCTGTATAGCAACACTATGACCATCTTGACCACTTTGGACTACAATAAATTTCATTCTTGTTCTAACTGTGTTCTTCCTTGTAAGTTGTATGTTTTTCTTGTGGATGTTGCGTATCTGATGCCACGTGCCTGTGATACTGCTGCAAGTAAGTTTTCATTGCAACTGTGCATACATGTACTTGTGCATATGACAATCAACTTGACTTTGACGAATACCAACATGGACCATGACCTCTGGCTGCTCAGCCTCCCCTTTCAGAATGTCCTGCGCCTGCTCAGAGACATCCTTGACCCTGGCACTAGAGAGACAAGAGACCATCCTGGAATCTCACACCCAGACACAGAAATGCCTGTCTGTGACCCTGACTATTGAATCCCCTATCACTACCACTTGCCTAGACTTTGACCTTCCCTGCTGTCCCCAAAGTAGGTTGTGGTACCACTGATCTGGATACTGCACCCACCAACCAATAGTATCCAAAGTGATATACTTGTTAGAGAAGGGAATAGCCATGGGGACTCCTGCACGACTTGCCTTCCCCTCCTAGCAGTTACCCATCTATCTGGCTGAACCTGCAGTGTGAGCTCTTCCTTTCTATGATACTTTCTGCTTGCTGTATGCTCCTCAGTGAGTCCGACTGCCGCTCCAACCGATCCATACAGTCCGAGAGAAGCTGCAGCTGGACACACTTCTTGACCTCTCCCTGATCTCCCACAATTCGCAGGAGGAGCACACCACTCTGACTGAACATGAGAATGTTTAACATTTCCCTGCCAGATATGTTGCATTCCTGTCAAAGATAGGACCAAACTGACCAACAAAGTACTTAATCAACATTACAATTCCGCCTCACAAATGTAGATCCATCTGAGAGCACAGTGCAAAAGTTCTTGTCATATCTATTACACTTCCTCATTTTCTGCAGATGTGTACCATATTTTTAGTTTGAACTGAAATTTTCATTATATTAAAAGTACACAACGGAAGTCAACAGACAGATGAAAATATATAGCTTCAAATTTATTGTTCAGCTTTCTTTATCCTTTCTGTGTACTCTGTTGAAAATCTTGGGGAAACACTTTAGAAATCATTTCAGCATGACTTTCTCCTTGGCTCACAATACAAAACAGAGCATATAAAGCAGCAGCCTGCATTATTCTCCAAATATTGTATTATACTTTAAATGGCTAAATCATAGGTTTTAGGTCAAAGTGCTTTTAAAAGGCTACATTGGGAAGGTTGGAAATTAAGAATGGTCCTGAAAAGTTATAGCCACGAGCCAGTACAAACGCAATGGACCAAAGAGCCTCTTTCATGATGAATACTTCTACAGGTCATTGGTTCTAACAACATAACTTTAGATAATAGGCAGGAACACGCGGTTGAAGAATCATTTGTAATATTGTAAGATTATGAGATCTTTCTGGCATATTTTTTGTGTTTATGTTACTCAAGAATGCCGTCTAGCAAAAAAATGAAAGTAACTGAATTGTTCTCTCGATATATTTTTTTAAAATAGTAAATAACTTGCATTTAAATTTCACCAATACGAAAACAAATACATTCCAAAGTGCATTATAACTGAGGATTAACTCTGAGTAGGAAGTTGGGAAGGTGGTTGGATGGACAATTGAAGAGATAATTTTCAAGGATGTTTCAAAAAGCAAGAAAGCAGCTAGTTAAGACAAATGATATCTAGAGAATTTTAGAATCTTATCAAGATGACTAAAGACCAAGTTCAAAGAAGACTAAAACTAGAGGAATGAAAACTTGGACAATGACATAGTTGCAAGCTTCCTTCACAGGTGTGAAGACAATCTATTAAATGCTGAGGAACAAGAAGCCAGTGCAGATGACTAGATTGTCTTAATGAGTGAATATGTTTGAATGAGTTAGATTTTGTGCAAAGAAAACTCATAAGGCCACCAAGATGAACACTGGGAAGGAAAATAAGGCTCTAAGTAATACAGCAGAATTATGCAGGATATTTACTTGGAAACAAAACTAGGCATCTTGACAATGGTATGTAAATACTGTCTGAGGCATTGTATGAGTGGATCATGTTTGCACGAACTGTGGCAAGTTTAATTCTGGAAAACTTAGAAGTTTCCATATTATGTTTGGATAGAAAATAATCGAAATACAAAATCTGTTGGTCCTATCCTGTAAAATCTGACTGTAAAAATATAAGCATGTGCAAGTCAAGCAAACTAGCTCTCCTGTCAGTCAAGTTACATAATATGTGCATTATGTACAGTGACTGTCATGCAGGTTGATGGCTGGAATTTCCATCATAATAGCAAAAGATGACAAATGACTTAGAAGGGAGACCGATGCCATCCAGAGAAGCATTCCTTCCTATCAACCTAAACTGGATGTCATAAATAGTTGGAATGGAGGTGACCAGACTGCCACACCAGAAATAATCACTCATCTACTGTGAGGATAAACAACAAGATGGTGGAGGATATAAGAAAATGATCCTCTTTGAGTGCACTTATTTCACTTCTTATTAAAGTTAAATTAATTTTAAATACACTGACCATGGCACAATTTACTCATATTCTGGAAGACTGTTCACCTCATGCATATTCCCTAAGGCCAATTAAAATTTCATATTTACACAATGAGAGTGGCTTTTCATATTTCATTTTAGTTAGCTTGTCCTTTGTGGATATACAAGTTGAATCTAGGACAATCTTGCTTGCTCAGGAGCCCACAGTAGGAAGCATTGACATTCTTGTCCAATGTAATGCCTTGGGCGACCAGCAGTATTTAGTTGCTAAGCTACAGTAAAGCCCTGGATTTGCCTTTGGAGTTTAATGTATCTAAGCCAGCTGACCTCAGCTATTCTGGTTAATTTGTTTTTGACTCTTTTCAAGAAAGTAAATAAAGAAAAAATGTGCTTGAAAAATCTAAAGTTTCTTAATGTTATAACAAATGACTGCAGCTGGAGACAGCCTTTTAGTGCAACGCTGGAATAAAGATGAGGTAACCCCCAAAAGCCCAAACCATGTCGCAGCCTTAACTGAAATTAATTATTTAACTTCCATTGGTTTAAAAGATAACCGTTGTGACCTCAGTTGAACTACCAGGCAGGATCTTTTCCTGTACCACTTAGGGAAAAGAAAAGTAATAAAGGGAAATGTGGAACTACTCTCCCAACCCCCAAACAGATAAATAGGGAATGTGTTCAGCTGTGGCGATGTAAACGATAACATTCAAGGTAGGAGGGAAAGTGTCTGGAAGACGTGAAAGATACTCTCTGCAATAATAGTAGAAAAGGGACATTTTGTCAGGGAATGCTGAAACCCAAAGTAGGTCAGACTGGAGAAGTGCAGAAGCAGACATCAGTCTGTCTGGGAATGTGCAAGTGTAGATTCCAGTCATATTGTGGAAGTACAGGGGCAGACTCCAGCCATACTGGGAATGTGCAGGGGCAGACTCCAGTCAGACTGGGAACGTGCAGGGGCAGACTCCAGTCAGACTGGGAACGTGCAGGGGCAGATTCCAGTCAGACCGGGAACGTGCAGGGGCAGACTCCAGTCAGACCGGGAATGTGCAGGGGCAGACTCCACTCAGACCGGGAATGTGCAGGGGCAGACTCCACTCAGACCGGGAATGTGCAGGGGCAGACTCCAGTCAGACCGGGAATGTGCAGGGACAGACTCCAGTCAGACTGGGAACGTGCAGGGGCAGACTCCAGCCATACTGGGAACGTGCAGGGGCAGACTCCAGCCATACTGGGAACGTGCAGGGGCAGACTCCAGTCAGACTGGGAACGTGCAGGGGCAGATTCCAGTCAGACCGGGAACGTGCAGGGGCAGACTCCAGTCAGACCGGGAATGTGCAGGGGCAGACTCCACTCAGACCGGGAATGTGCAGGGGCAGACTCCAGTCAGACCGGGAATGTGCAGGGACAGACTCCAGTCAGACTGGGAACGTGCAGGGGCAGACTCCAGCCATACTGGGAACGTGCAGGGGCAGACTCCAGTCAGACTGGGAACGTGCAGGGGCAGACTCCAGCCAGACTGGGGATGTGCAGGGACAGACTCCAGTCAGACTAGTACTGTGCAGGGGCAGACCTCAGTACACCTGCTAGCCCCACTAGGAAAGCCAGTAAGAGACCCAGTGCTGCTGAACCATAGCTTGGCAACCAAAGCGAGGAAGGAAGGGAAGAAATCCCAAGATCCACAGCTGTGATATCAGAGATGGACTCCATAGAAATACCCCTGAAATGAGGAAAAATTGTAAATAACTTATTTTAAAAGTTTTTGGCTTTTCAGAAAAGGGACCAACATGTCAGTGAACCAGGAGGGGAAAAAATATGCCCTAAGATTGGCCAACAGAGATGATACCATCCAACGATGCTACCATCCAACGAATGATGTGAGTATCCAACAGATACTCACATACCAAAGAGGACAATCGATGTGATATAACCATTCATTGCTATCTTTGGATTTGAGAGATGACTGGAACCAGTACACTGGCTGTGATACAAGTATAAGAAAGGGAATATTTAATAATGAAACATCATTGTTTTGGGGATAGCATTAAATGCAGTTAACAAAAGAGAACTGGGAAGTGCAGGAACCTGGCCAGAATGTATGATAAGGTATCTCATCAAGTTGGAACTCTTGAATTTATAAACAATATGAACAATAGCCAGTGTTAATAATTTAACTTTGCTGTTAACCCTTGTTCAGACTGATTTATATTACAACATGCTTAAAATCAAGCAGGGTAGGTCACATCCACTTATACACATCCAGGGGTAGTATGTAAGTGTTTGTGCATAAATCATATTTGAAATATCTTAAGTTGTAAGCAACAAAGACAGTTGAGGTGAGACTCCAGAGTTAACTACCCAACCCCAAATGGTTAAAAGAAAAATACAGCTGTGGAAAATTACAAGCTTGTTCTCTTCTGGGTTATGACAACTGAAGGATAATTTATAACAGACAAGGGAAATGTAAGTTGATAAACCTTGTCATCCAAGGCACTTTGGAATTCAGTAACCTAGGGCCACATGGCAACAGAGAAACTTGGCCCAGATGATCAGCCGGCAAGGAGGGCACAGTTTAGACAACCAATCAGGAACTGAGGGTGCAGCTGATCACACGCCCACACTGGTAAACATTGAGAATAAAGAGTGGGAGGTATGAACATTTGCACTGCAGTCAGAGCTGCAGTTGGGGGAATGAACCGACTCAGTCACATTACAGTTGGAGGAGGAGTTGACCTACCAGAACAAATTCAATACAGCTGATTATTTCATAATCAGTTCAATCTCAGCAAAGTGATTGAATGTGTCATCAACAGTGCAATCAAGTGGCATTTACTTACCAAAAGCACACTCACCAATTCCCATTTTCAGTTTTGTCAGGACTGCTTGGTTCTAAACCTCATCTCAGCCTTGGTTCAATCATGGACCAGAGAACTAAATTCTAGATATGTGGCATGTTTCTTTGTTGTTTTCTTATCATTTGGGCCTAGGATGCTGACTTCCAATGTGCCTTAGATGGAAAGCTTTATCAATCTGCTGTTCCTTCGTCCATTGTAAATTGTCCTTCAGTCATCATAACCCAGAAGAGAACAATCAATGGTCTAAAGTCCATCTTCCCAGCACCAGGATATCACTGTAGGATTACTCAGGGCAATATCCTAGGCCTAGCCATCTTCAGCTGCTTCATTAATGACCTTCCTTCCATTATAAGGAGGTAAATTGTTATTCAACCCATTCACAACTCCTTATCAAATGAATCGGTCCATGCCTGTATGCAACAGGACCCAAATAACATCCTAGAGTAGTTGGTTTTAGTTACAAGGAAAGAATGGATAGGCTGGAATTGTTCTTAGTGGAATGCAGGAGACTGAGGGGTGACATAGAGGTTTATAAAACTATGGGGGGCATAGATAAGGGAGATAGTCACAGCCTTTTTCCAAGGGTAGGGGAGTCTAAAACTGTGAGACATAGGTTTAAGATGAGAGGGGAAAGATTTAAAGAAGATCTGAGGGGCAAGTTTTTCATACGGAGGATGGTGGGTTCACAGAACAAAGTGCCAAAGGAGGTGATGGAGACAGGTACAATTACAGTGTTTAAAAAACATTTGGGCAGGTACACGGATGGGAAAGGAATAGAGGGATATGGGCGAAATGCAGGAAATGGGATTAGCATAGATAGGCATCTTGGTTGGCAAGGATGAGTTGGGCAGAAGGGCCTATTTCTGTGCTAGATAACTCTATGACTCTATCACCATCCTAATGTGGAAATATATTACCATGCATTGTTGCTGGGTCTAAATGCAGGAACTTTCTCATCAAGAGCACTGTGGGAATATCTTCGCTGGAATGACTGCAGTGATTCAAGAAGGTGACTCACCACCACCTTCTCAAGGACATCTATGGGTAGGCCTTGCCAGTGATGCCCAGACCCTAAAGATTAAAATTATTTAAATCAATTTGCTGTCAGAGAATGTCTAGTCAATTGAACTGCAGTCAGAGGAAGAGTCAATCCAGTCAGTCGAAATGCAGTCAGAGAAAGAGCTGACAAAATTTGTGGAAAAGCAGCCAGAGGAGGCTGAATCAATAACACTATAGTCAGAGTAGTCGAATAGGCAGTCAAAATCCAGGAAGTACTTTCAGCCCTGACTCACTGTCTAAATCTTACACAGACACCATTGGCTTAATTAAGAATGCTTGAGTAGAATAGCTCAGGTGATCTGCGAAAAGAATAGTTGAATTTAGTTTAAGATACAGGAGCCTGAGGGCATGTACCACCAGGCTCAAGGACAGCTTCTATCCCACTGTGATAAGACTATTGAATGGTTCCCTTATATGATGAGATGGACTCTTGACCTCACAATCTACCTTGTTATGACCTTGCACCTTATTGTCTACCTGCAATGCACTTCCCTGTAGCTGTGACACTTTACTCTGTACTCTGTTATTGTTTTTACCCTGTACTACCTCGATGCACTGTGTAATGAATTGATCTATACGAATGGTATGCAAGACAAGTTTTTCACTGTACCTCAGTACAAGTGACAATAATAAACCAATACCAATAATACCAAAAGAAAATTGATAGTATTTGAAGGAAGTGTGAACACACAATTTGAATGAAGTTACTTGGTTAAACAACTCCAATTGTCTGTTTGTTATAAATTGCAAAGTCAAACTCTACCAAGACGGAAGGATTAGAAAGACTGTTCCTACAAATGTAAAATATTCTTAAATATTTCCTTTCTAAACTACAAATGTTTCAAAGTATAGCTTGACTGAAAGGAAATTTCGCGTATGCATGGTACATAAATTTCTGAGACTACTTTAAATAAATACTACTTATTTTATCAATGGAAATTTAAAATATTTCCACTTAACTAACTTACACCATTTGTTGCCATCATAGAGAAAGCAAATCAGCATGAACTTGTAATTTAGCCAATGTTAAGTTATCTATATTTATTGAGCCTTTTGTCTACACATCTCACTTACATTTTCTTCATAATTCCAGAGGTTAATTCCTCTGAGATTCGAGAATCTCACTGCATCTCTCAAATACCACTTCTGCCTGACACCCCATTCTAGTTCTGCTGAACCATCCATCCACTGCCCAGTACTCCTAGGCCTTGGGCTGTTCATACTACCATAAATTGATGCTGTCAGTGGTACTTGCCATAACCACACCATTTTCAAAGATGTTCCAATTGCTCACAAATTTTAAATTTTTAAATTTTATTTACAGCATGGTAACAGGCCCTTCCAGCCCAACAAGTCCGTGCCTCCCATTTTAAACCCAAATTAACCTACCCATACGTCTTTGCAATGTGGGAGGAAACCGGAGCACCCAGAGGAAACCCATGCAGCCATGAGAGAATGTACAAACTCCTTACAGACAGCGACGGGAATTGAACCCTGATCATTGGTGCCGTAATAGTGTTGCGCTAACCGCTACGCTACCATGCTGCCCCTAAAGCTGTACTTTGGGAGATATACTTATACTCTCATTAATGTTACGGACTCAGTGAAAGTCCCTTTAAGATAGAGAGTGTGTGTGTATGTGTGTGTGGGGCGTGCTTACGTCAATAGAAGATAAAGGACGTAATGACGTTGTTGAAGAGGTCAGAAGAAGAAGAAAGAGAGAGAGAGAAGGGAGAGAGACACCAGCCTGCTTGTTTTTCTCTATCGATGGATGAGAAACAATAACTGTGTTTACCACTGAAATCCATGTATGGAAAAGTTGGAAGTAATCCGGTGGAGTTCACTTTGTTGCTGACCTGTAGAAGGAAACAGGTATTTGTATGTGGACGACCACGGTTCGGATGCTTTTCGGGGTGAGGAAGTCACTACCGAGTAAACACTGAAGTGTCGTTTGGGTTCCATCGTAGAACATTTGGATTTCGTATGTACTCTCTCTATGTTTTTCTACATCTACATCTTATCTTCAGACAACGGTGGTTGTTGAAGAAGCCCTTGCTCATGTTTCACCTTATGGCTTGCGGAACTGAACTTTAAGAACCATTCAGGAACTGGGAGTTTTGGACTTTGTCACACACACACACGAAGAGTTTAGTTTTGGGGTTAACGTTCGAGGTTTAACATTCTTGAATTCTAACATACTAACATTTTTACTTTTATTTTACGTATTATCAATAGTAGTGATTAATAAAATAGTTTTTAACACTGAATCATGCTCAGTGTGTTTCTTTTGTTGCTGGTTTGTGACAAAATTGGGGGCTCGTCCGGGATAGTTCCCAAGGTTAACGAGTGTCGTCTGGGATCGTTCCCCAGAGTGACGAAATTTGTTCGAGATTCAATCCAAAGATTTTTGAGGGAGGTCTGATAAATTCTTTTTAATTGGCTTGTGTGTGTGGAAACCAGCAGCAATGGATATTAAGGCATTTTTGGAGTCACCAACCCAAAAGGGATTGGAGGTGGCGAAAAAGGATGATCTGATAAAGATTGCTACAAGGCTAAACCTTACAGAAGTAAAGCAGTCTATGAGAAAGGCAGATATTCAGAGACTGATAGCTGGCCATTATGTGGAAAAGAAAGTGTTTGAGAAGGAAGTGTTAAAACAGTTTCCTGGCAGTGAAATAGCAATTTCTGAGGCACAGGTGCAGCTGGCAAAGATAGAGGCTGAACGAGAGCAAAATAAATTAGAAGCTGAACGAGAACAAAAGAGATTAGAGGCCGAACGAGAGCAAACCCAGTTAAAGATAGAGGCCGAGCGAGAGAAATTAGAGGCTGAACAAAAGCTAACTCAGATGAAGATAGAGGCTGATCTAGCAATGAAGCAGATGGAATTGAAGAGGATGGAGCTGGATAGTGAGGAGAAGGAAAAACAGAGGCAGCATGAGTTACAAATGAAGCGTAGGAGTTCGGAATCTGATTCTGATGATGGTTTTTCAGCCAGCAGGGAGGTTCGATTAGTCCCTCCGTTTGAAGAAGATCAGGTTGATCAGTATTTCCAACATTTTGAAAAGGTTGCTGTGAGTTCAAACTGGCCAAGGAAAGGATGGGCTCTTATGGTACAGAGTGTGATTAAAGGTAAAGCTCAAAAAGCTTATTCTGCTTTGTCTGTTGAGGATGCAGCTGATTATACCAAGGTAAAACAAGCTATTTTGAAGGCCTATGAATTGGTCCCTGAGGCTTATAGACAAAAATTCAGAGACTTGAGGAAATCTGCAGATCAGACTTATATGGAATTTGCCAATGGAAAGAGAATATGTTTTGAACGATGGTACATGGCTAAAAATGTAGATGGGGATTTTGATAAATTGAAAGAATTGATACTAGTGGAAGACTTTAAAAGATGTGTTCCAGCTGAATTAACAACATATTTAAATGAAAAGGCAGTGGAAACTTTACAAGAAACTGCTAGGTTGGCAGATGATTATGCTTTAACCCATAAATCCAAATGGGGACAACCTAAAACCTTTCAAAGGAGTTACAAAGACAATCCAGGTAAACCAGAGATTAAATTGGGAGGTAATCAAAAAGGGAAGGATGAAAAGAAGCCAGGGCTGGAGAAACCTGTTGAGCGTACTTGTTATTACTGTAGGAAACCTGGCCACGTGATATCTAATTGTGCCCTTTTGAAGAAAAAGAAGGAAGCTGGGCCCAATGCTTGTTTTCAGGCAATTAAAAATCAAGAAGGTTTAGGACATGCTGTTAAAGATCAGTCCTTGCAAGAGGGAAAAGCGGAAAAGTTGGAGGAGGTGAGAAAAGAATTCCGTTCGTATGTATCAGAGGGTTTTGTTTCACTGAATGATGAGTCACCCCAGGTGCCAGTGAAAATTCTTAGAGATACTGGGGCTAGTCAATCTCTCTTGCTGGACAGTGTTTTAAATTTTGGTGAAGAAAGTGACACTGGTGAAGTAAATCTAGTACGAGGCGTTACAGGTGAGACCATGTCTGTCCCTTTTCACAGGGTGATTTTAAAGTCAAAGTTCGTAGAAGGACCAGTCGAGATAGGGATAAGACCTAGTTTGCCAGTGGAAGGAGTTTCTTTATTATTGGGAAATGACCTTGCAAATGGAGAAAGTGATCCTGTGGTACGGTTAACAACCAAACCAAGGATTGATGAGTCTGAGGATGATTCAGATGTTTACCCATCATGTGCGGTGACTCGAGCTAGAGCTAAAGAATTAGCCAAGACAGACAGTCCGGTGCAGTCTGATGTAGTTCCTTGTGACAGTCCTAAACAGGAAGAAAATTTTGATGCCTTATCTGAGACTTTTCTGTCTTCACTGGAGGATCAACATCCTTATAGTGAGCCTGAATTTAAAGATTTGTCTTTGTCGAGGAAGGATTTCATGGTGGAACAGACAAAGGACCCTGAATTGACAGAATTGAAAGAAAAAGCACTCTCATGTGAGGAGATTGAGAAAGTGCCAACTGGATACTATGTCAAAAATGGAGTGTTAATGAGGAAATGGAGACCTCCTCATGTTCCTGTTACTGAGGAATGGGAAGTTATTCATCAGGTTGTTGTTCCAAAAGTTTATAGGGATGAGATTTTAAACCTGGCCCATAGTATGCCTTTGGGTGGTCATTTTGGTGTGAATAAAACTGTAGGGAAGATCTTGAAACAATTCTATTGGCCTGGTTTGAGAAAAGATGTGGTGATGTTTTGTCGAACCTGCCACACATGTCAGATGGTAGGTAAACCAAATCAAAAACCCCCTGTGGCTCCTTTGAAACCAATTCCTGCTTTTGGTGAACCCTTTTCGAAGGTGATTGTGGACTGTGTTGGTCCATTACCAAAGTCTAAGACTGGAAATCAGTATTTGTTAACCATCATGTGTGCCACTTCTAGATTTCCAGAGGCAATACCCCTTAGAAATATTAAGGCCAAGACGGTGTCAAAGGCTCTTGTAAAATTTTTTACCTTGTTTGGTTTGCCAAAAGAAATCCAATCTGATCAAGGAAGTAATTTTATGTCAAAAATTTTTCAACAAATAGTCTATGAGCTGGGAGCAAAGCAGATTGTATCATCTGCATATCACCCAGAATCTCAAGGAGCTCTGGAGAGATTTCATTCTACTCTCAAAAATATGCTGAAGACTTATTGCTTTGAAAACACCAAGGATTGGGACGAAGGTATCCATTTACTTTTGTTTGCCGTTAGAGAATCGATCCAGGAGTCAATCGGATTTAGTCCGTTTGAGCTTGTGTTTGGACATAGGGTGAGAGGACCTTTGGAGTTGTTAAGAGAGCAATGGGTTAATGAGGAAGTTCACTTGAGTCTGTTGGACTATGTCCAAAAATTTAAAACTCGGTTGGAGAGAGTCTGCCAGCTAGCGAGAGAGAATCTGAAAACAAGCCAGATAAGAATGAAGACATATTTTGATAGACGTGCTCGGCCTAGGACATTCGCAGTGGGGCAAAAGGTGTTGGTATTTTTCCCTAGCCAAAATAATCCCTTGCAAGCTCGTTTTTCTGGACCCTATGTTATTGAATCTCGAGTGACTGATCTAACATATATAATCAAAACACCAGATAGACGCAAGAAAACACAACTCTGTCACGTAAACATGCTAAAACCTTATTATGAGAGGGATTCAGTTGTGGCCTTGGTGGATGGTGAAAAGGTTGTTTCTAGAATGCCTGATGTTGATGTTGAGGAAGGCCAATTTAGACCAAATATTGTTCCATCGAAACTGAAAAACCAAAATATCATGGAGAACCTTGAAACGAAGTTGGACCATTTACAAGTTTCACAAAAACAACAGATGAGAGAATTAATTTTAAAATTTAAAAATCTGTTCCCAGATGTTCCAAACAGAACATCGATAATTACCCATGATGTTGATGTTGGGGATGCAAAACCAATCAAACAACACCCATATCGAATGAATGTGGAAAAAAGTAAACTTGTTGATCAGGAAATAAAATACATGTTGGAAAATGATATTATTAGACATTCTACTTCAAATTGGAGTTCGCCCTGTGTTATTGTACCTAAACCTGATGGAACTGTTAGATTTTGCACAGATTACAGGAAAGTGAATGCTGTAACAAAGTCAGATGCTTACCCTATTCCTAGAGTGGATGATTGCATAGACAGAGTGGGAAAGGAAAAATTTCTTACAAAGATTGACCTATTAAAAGGGTACTGGTGTGTTCCATTAACAGATAGAGGAAGGGAGATTTCAGCCTTTGTAACCCCTTCTGGATTGTATGAATACAATGTTTTGCCATTTGGAATGAAAAATGCTCCGGCAACATTTCAAAGAATGATTAATTCAGTGATTCATGGGTTAAAACATACAGATGCCTACATTGACGACTTAGTGACTGGGAATGATACATGGGAGGATCACATCTCTGCGTTAGAAAGGTTGTTTGAAAGACTTTCCAAGGCTAACCTTACAGTTAACTTGGCTAAAAGTGAATTTGGCCATGCCACTGTGACGTATCTTGGTTATGTTGTAGGTCAAGGCAAGCAAGCTCCTGTTCAGGCAAAAGTTCAAGCAATATCTGAGTTCCCTATTCCCACAGGTACGAGGACTGTTAGAAGATTTTTGGGAATGGTTGGATATTATCGAAAATTTTGTAAAAATTTTGCTGATATTGCTCTTCCCCTAACTAATCTTCTGAAGAAGGGAGTAAAGTTTGTTTGGACAGATTCTTGTCAAGAAGCATTTGAGAAGCTGAAAGCCATTTTATGCTACGATCCTGTGCTCAGAACACCTGACTTTGAAAAGCCATTTTCATTAGCAGTAGATGCCAGTGATGAAGCTGCAGGAGCTGTGTTGTTGCAGAAGGGTGACCTTGATGATATTGACCATTCTGTAGCTTACTTTTCAAAGAAATTTAATGAGCATCAAAAGAATTATTCCACCATAGAGAAAGAATTACTGTCGCTTGTTTTAGCCTTGCAACATTTCAGTGTATATGTTTGCACCGCTCAGAAACCATTGACTGTGTATACAGATCATAACCCATTGGTGTTTCTGAGCCGAGTCAAAAACAAGAACAGAAGGCTGTTAAACTGGAGTTTAATTTTGCAAGAGTTTGATCTCATGATAACTCACATTAAAGGCAAAGATAATGTGATTGCTGATTGTCTTTCCCGATGTTAAATGGGAAACATGTATCTGTACTAATCTGATAGTCTGTAGTTGTGTAGCGTGATAATTATTAACATTACTAACTGTATGCGCGGTTGAATTTTTCTTGGGAAAAATTTTTTTTAGGTGGGAGGTGTTACGGACTCAGTGAAAGTCCCTTTAAGATAGAGAGTGTGTGTGTATGTGTGTGTGGGGCGTGCTTACGTCAATAGAAGATAAAGGACGTAATGACGTTGTTGAAGAGGTCAGAAGAAGAAGAAAGAGAGAGAGAGAAGGGAGAGAGACACCAGCCTGCTTGTTTTTCTCTATCGATGGATGAGAAACAATAACTGTGTTTACCACTGAAATCCATGTATGGAAAAGTTGGAAGTAATCCGGTGGAGTTCACTTTGTTGCTGACCTGTAGAAGGAAACAGGTATTTGTATGTGGACGACCACGGTTCGGATGCTTTTCGGGGTGAGGAAGTCACTACCGAGTAAACACTGAAGTGTCGTTTGGGTTCCATCGTGGAACATTTGGATTTCGTATGTACTCTCTCTATGTTTTTCTACATCTACATCTTATCTTCAGACAACGGTGGTTGTTGAAGAAGCCCTTGCTCATGTTTCACCTTATGGCTTGCGGAACTGAACTTTAAGAACCATTCAGGAACTGGGAGTTTTGGACTTTGTCACACACACACACGAAGAGTTTAGTTTTGGGGTTAACGTTCGAGGTTTAACATTCTTGAATTCTAACATACTAACATTTTTACTTTTATTTTACGTATTATCAATAGTAGTGATTAATAAAATAGTTTTTAACACTGAATCATGCTCAGTGTGTTTCTTTTGTTGCTGGTTTGTGACATTAAAAAAAACATTTATTATATATTGTAAGATGAAATAAAGGTAAAAACAATTTCAGATCGATTGATGAACTGTAGCTGAGTGAGTCCATATCTGAGAACTGCAGTTATCTGAGATCTTTTCTTAGATCCTCAAAGCATTCAGTTCACAAGCTCCACTGGACCCATAGTCATAATGTGGATGGCAAACCCAAACTCCAAGGCCACATAATGTCCTCAGATCACAAAGACACCTGGACCAATCCGAAAACTTTCCAGGCTGCTGATTGTTGAACCTGCTGGTCTCCATAATTCTGTCATGTAACCCATCAGCCAATGGAAGAATAAATTGCAGTTTTATGTTTCCAGAGAAAGGGAACAAAATTTCAATTGCTTTCACAATTTATTCAGTTCAGTTTCACAATTTTTGCTCATTCCCAAAATCCATTAGTCAGTTTTACCAAAAGAAGGACTTGCTATTGGTGAGCACCATGCCTCTAAGATCTGAATTTAACTGCACATCTGCATTTTCTAGGCTAGGATGTGCTGCAGGGCAAACAACTCTTTTCCATTGTGGACTTCTTCCTGCATTTTGTGCAGATATTACAATGTATTATATCATTTGTGAGTAAAACCAAGCATGTCTTGCAAAAACTTTTAATCAGTTCATTCCCACAAAGACTTATTGACGGAAACAAATAGTGTAAGTCCTGAAGAGTCAAACAGTCAATAAATTGATTCAAACCACCCACTTTGAATTCTTCTAACTAAACTTGAAGAACACTTCAGAAACCCAAATACGATCTTGGTCTGCAGAGAAAACAGAATACAATCTTTGTATGAATAACTCAAGCAGGAACTTGCAAAGCTTAATTAATCCTCATGCCACAATACAAGACAAACTGAACTGTGTGCAATATAAAAATCTGTTGTACTTCTGTACTCATGAGGGGTCATTTTTACTCAGCATTGCGGGAGGCAGAAAAAGAAGTCCTGAGAATAGACTTTGCTCCTCCTCTGTGCTAGTCTTGTACAGCTCAGTTCAATTATAGTTAGAGTGCAATGGGATTACTAGGAGTTCTTAAGCTGAGGAGAGAAACACTAACATATGAATTCAAATTAAAGAATGACCTGGAGAATGCAAAACATGTGCAGAGACAAGAGAAAACCAAGCATCAAACATCAAGGAGTATCAAGGAGGGCAAGGCATGTTGGTTTCAATGCCAATGGTGAGTACCTGGTTACAGATTCTTTGGGTGGGTCCATGTGGTGAAAAGAGGTGTTTAGAAACGCAAGCACACCTGTGAGGCGTGATCAACCCTATTGTATGGCTAGGAGAGGGAGGGAATCAGGGGAAGAGGGAGAGGGAGGGAATCAGGGGTAGAGAGAGAGGGAAACCAGACGAACATTGTTTGAAGAGGGTTCAGGGATCACACCTGTATAGTTTGTTGAAAGATCGTTGGGTAAGAGATGAAGGTTGGGGGCAGTATGATGGTGGAAATCAAGACTGGCATAGCTTGTTGAAAGTTTGTTTGGAAAGAAGGGTGGAAGTTGGGACTGGCATTGTTTGTTCAGAGGGAAAATTAAAGATATGTGCAGTGGAGTGGGATGGATCAGTGATCAGGATTTTTAATCAAAATCAGGTTTATTATCACTGACAGCATGAAATTTAGAAGTCCAATGTGATGTGACAAAAAAATGAAGAAATTTTATTAAGTTTTAGCTTAGTAATGTTCTTGTTAATTCAGTAAAGGATCATGAACTAAAATAACTTCCTTCAGAATCATGTTTCCAGCCTGACTCAATATAATCTCAAGGACTTTTATTAATTTGTCTCACTGCTGCTGATTTCAGAGAGGAACCAATTCAAACAAAGTAAACAGTGGGATTTGCTCAGTTGCACTTTTCAGTTTAACTCATATTGAATCTAGTTTGACAGCTATTCAAATCCAAATGTGACAATAATTTAACAAATAACTATGAATGAGAGGTGCTTATCAGGAACATTTATAGAGATACATTCCTGCACTTAATAAGAATATAACAGCCTGCATAAAATGTCATAAAACTAAGATTACAAACCTTTACTTCAAGAAGTTATCGTAGTTTTACTTCAATCTGGACCAGATTTTTACCATTAGGATTGAGTTAATAGTTCTTACTGCTCATATATAAAGAAAAATAGACCCACTTTTCACAATCCTCCAAGGGAAACTTGCAGAAAATACGTGCTCTCTTATTTCAGACTTCCAGCAACTTCTGTATTCTGAAACTCAGAATTCCAGTATGTTGTTGTATTTTCCCTCTCTCTAACTACCCTCAATCATCTCTTTCTATTTACACTCTTTGAGACAGTTCACCTCTGATGAATTAGAGAGAATGAAAGCAACTGTGTCACCAGTATCCATCCTATCACCAACATCCCCTTTGTTCTGTCTACCCACCTCTCTGCAACTTAAAACAAACACACTGTGTTTTCATTTTTCCAGTTCTGATTAAAGCTTTTTGACTTGAAACATTAACTCACTTTCTCTTTTCATCGACATTGCCTAACCAGCTGAGAATTTCTTGTGCTTCCTGAGGATTCTTCAAGGTGAGGTCCTCAAGAGGGCCTGACATCTGTGGAGCAGCGAAAACAAGCCAGATCCACAACATGAGAACTGGATAGGCATTTGAGAGAATATAATTTACAGGAGTATGGGGAAAGAGTACAGAAATGGGACTGAAGGGATCATTCTACTTGGAGCTGGCATAGACACGGTGGGCTAAATGACCCCCTTCTGTGTGATAACAATGCTGTGATAAATTTGACTGTAGACTAAGTCACTTCCCCAGACTTTATTAGCTTTGTCAAAAAGTCTTCAATATTTTAAAAACTCCCTATGTTCCTAAATGTTCCTAAGATATTCAAAAGTATTAAAAGTCTTAACACACCAAAGAAACTTTTAAAATTATTTAACCACTTCTAGACAGCTTTAAAATCCACATCGACAAGCCATTGGAGATTTAAAAACTCCTTGGAAAATTTAAGAGTATTTTTAAATTCATAACCACAGGTTATAGAAGGAGAGCATCTTAAAACAAAGATTACTATAAGCTGATGTTTAATGTTAGACTTTAGAGATGGACAGGAATATAAATCATCTTTTTAATTTCCAGTCAGTGCACGTTGAGGGGAAAAGATGCAAACTTTTGAGTGTGAAGGAAAAGCAAAACACTTTCAGAATACATTATTATGAATTTAGTTAACCAGATACCATTTGGAGAGGTGTGCCAAGGAATTGGGCAACAAGGGAAGTCCTTCTTGTTAGGCAGCCCTTTACAAAGGGATTCTGTGTTCTCAGAATGCATGGTCTCCAGATTCCCAATACCACCCCAAATGCTCCTTCCCCAGTTTGAGCAGTCATGAGCCAGATATTCCAAGAAGTGTGACAAAAATGTGCACAACTATGGAGAGTGCACTCACAATTCTCCTTCACCCACAAGAACACAAGAAAATAAGAACAGGAGTAGGTCACCTAGTTCCTCAAGCCTTGCTACTATTCTATATGGTCATGGCTGATCTACCTCAAGTCACAACTAACTGCTCTTCTATGCTATTTCCCCTGAATTCCTTAATCTTTCAAATTCTACATACCACCCCCTAAGGACCTTATATGTTTCAATAAGATCTCTCCTCATTTGTCTAAATTTCAATGAATACAAATCCAACTTCTTTACCTGCTCATGCCAGGAACTCGTTTGGTGAACCTCTTTTGGACTGCCTCCAACTCTAGCATATCCCTTCTTAAATAAAAACCAAAACCGTTCACAGGCCTCACCAACACCCTAGACAATAGTAACAATGCTTCTGGAAGAGGGAGGAATCTGACAGAAAAAAAAGACAGACAATGCTGGAAATATTCATCAAGTCAAGATGGAAAGAGAAACAGAGTTAACATATTAGATCGATATTCTTACCAGAATCTGATAGGGTCACTGGCAGGGTGTTGGATTAAGGAGGAGAATGCCAACATGATCTGAAAGGGCAGAAGACACCGGCATATCCGCTGGGCTGACGTGAGGAGGAAGGGGCATAGCAAGGTGATTGGGAAGAGAATGACGGCATAGATCCAGAATGGGGTGGGCAGACAGACTAACGAAAAGAATGAGTGCCATGTCATTCTAGGAGGTGAGAGGAATCATTGGAAGGTTAGAAAAAAGAATGGGTATCTGAAATAAGGTGGTAGAGGGGTAGAAATCACAGGCTGAAGGGAAGCAATCACATCTGGTGGGCTTTATTTCCTTCAAGGCAACGTTCACTTAAAGACTTTGCTCTTAAAATTGCAAAGAACAATTTTTTTCTCCAGTGGCTTACCCAAGAAAAATGTTTCACACTCCTACCATAATGCTGTAAGTTCTAGCAAGCCTCTAACAGTAATCAAGCAAACACAGACATGCTATCCATCGTGGCTGCAAGAGGTCCTGCTATATTTCTGATGGATGGATAGAAGGAGATGTTCCTCCCCAAGGGGCAAATTCATCACCAGGATTTTATTTCCAGTTAGACCCATCAGAGGCACAAGTGTTGCATCATTATCTTTCTGATAAACAGCCCACATCAGTTGTGCTTGCAACCTTTCTTGGGAAATCTTTGGAGCTGCACAGCCAGGAGCCATGGTATATTAGTTACTGACATTCCATGGCCCTCCTTTTGAGCAGCATGTGATTTCCTTAGACATTGACTGAAGATATCTCTGAAATAACCCTGTCCTCTTTTTTTCAAATCACTTATTTAGGTGACAACAGTCCTGGTCTGGTGAACAGGTCAATATTCCCAGCTGGGCACCCATGGAACAAAAGTGAGACATGATATTCTTGATGTTGTTGGTTTTGAAAATACCAATGCCTCAGTGGCCGTAAACATGCACCTGCATGCTTAAAAAGGGGACAGTTTACAAGGCCATGGGGAAAGTTTAAATGTGCAACTAACTAACCGGTTCTTCATAGACCCAGGACAAACAAAATGGATCAAATTAAAATGGAATATACTGGAAATACTCATCAAGCCAGGCAGCATCCGTGCAGAGAGAAAAAGAGCTATAATTTTGCATCATTGACCCTTCATTCTATGTATTTCCAGCATTCTTTATTTTTACCACAGACTTCAAGTACTTGCAGGCTTTTTTTTGCTTTTTAATGGATTAAAATACTTCTTTCAGTGTTGTATGATTTTTATCCTATTCACTGTTCAGTAATTTTATAAATTGGGAATGATTTCAGGAGCAGGTTAGTATACCCAGCAAGAACATTGCAACATACACACATGGAGATTTCCTCCTCTCAGATGTATTGTCAGCAATTGATTTGAGCAATGGCAAGCTAACAGGAGAAACGGAGAGGTGAAATTATGCACCTCTTGACAGATATCTTATACTCACCAGTTGGTGGCTATAAAGTTGCAATGCCATAAGCTGACTCATACTTGACCTAAAGCCCAGTACCTGACAAAATTTTAAAGACTGCAGATTTAAATTATCCATCAAAATAAAGTGGCTTTGTTTCTCAACCAATTATCGTGTATAATTTAATCTCAATTCAGCTATTTGAATTTTGATCATATTCACTCCTTTATCTTTATGACAAATATCTAGAGACCAAATTTAATTTTAATCATTGAGACACACGTGATCTCCAGTCATAAAAGTTATTCATTGTTTTATATGTGGTTGATATGACTTAGATAACATGCAACCTTTCTACTGCATGTTGTCTAAGTGCTATTAGCTAAAATTAAAATAATAAAAATTTGTCAATTTTTATCTTAATTTAGGGTGACAGAATTAGAGACCCATATCCTTTATCAATTAGCATTTGCCTGGGGTATGTTGTGAAGAAGTGTTTCCACATTCACATATGGCTTAACAGTAAAGGTGCGTATGTAAAAAAAAAATCACACATTTTGATGCCTTCCTCTAAGTGTATTGTGGAATGGATATGCAGGCATCGGCAATCCTCCAGTGTCTCTTCAGGGTGGATATTCTTCATGCACGAGCACAGGCAACTCCCAGCAGGGGCACAGACAGCTGATCTGAAAATGTACATGCTTTTCTTCTCCCAAGAGTCTACTGACATATGTATTGCTAGGAAGGTACGGAGCATGATAATCCCCTTGTCCACATCCACATAAGAGTCTGATTCTACATCAAAACGTGATGGATACTGATGATTTTACAGTACTTTTTTAACTCCACAGTAAATAGATTTTTAATGTTCAGATCAATGTAAAGTGCATTATTAAATTGGCATGAATCAGAAAGCATGAAATATTCTTATCAGAAGATATTTTAAGAAGCTCTGAAACTGAACACTAGCCAAGCTCTATGCTTTGAGCAGATAATCAGCCTGAGACACCAGTCCAATACTGGAGAGAAGATGCACATTGGTTGTGTCATTCTTTGAAAGAAGGTCACTTGCATACCTGTTTAGATGGGGAAAACAAAAAAAAACCTTTTTTCAAAAAAAAATGTGAACGTTCTTTTGTCCACTGCCCCAGCCAACATTTTTCCCTAAGTTCAAGTTACTTCAAGTTCAAAATATATTTTATTTCTATTTCTAGGGTCTTGTTGGCAGAGACTGGTGGCCACGCTCCCCCACATGCACTGCACTTCTATGTAATTCACTGGCAAAGTGCCAGGGCCGCTGTGTAACCAACGACTCTGGAATATGGTGGTTTCAAAAGTTTGGTCTTCAAATGTACTTACACTGACTTTCAGGATGTAGAGCAAAAAGATTCCCACTTGCCAGTGATCATCAGGTGAAGAAATACCAAGCAGAAGCCAGAATTATTCATTCCTCCTTCATAGAGTGAAGAAGGGTCATACTCAGATTCATGGAAGTACAAATAACTTTATCAAAATCCCTCATCTAGTTGAGGGAAATATTGCATAATACGGCTAGAACATCACATCTCAGGTGCAAGTTAGACCTTCTCACTTTTAAAATCATGGACTCATAGCCATATAGCATGGAAGTAGACCATTCAGCCTACTGAGTTCCAACCACATATTTACACTAATTCAACATTAATCCCATTTCTTATTCTCTCCACGTTCTCCTCAACCTCCACCCACGCTCCCCCCCCCCCCCCAAGATTCTACCACTCACCTGTACAGGAGGGGAAATTTACCATGGCCTGTTAACCTACCAACCCACATGTCTTTGGGATGTGGAAGGAAAATGGAACACCTTGATGAAACTCACACAGTCACAGGGAGAATGTGCCATCTCCACACAGTCAGCACCCAAGCTCAGGATTGAAACCAGGTCTCTGGCACTGTGAGATAGTGGCACTACCAGCTGCACCACTGTGCTAACATTGCACCCCTGTGCCATTGTGATTTTTTCTGCTGGTATATAACTGTAGTATCAAGTAAAGAATGAGACTTTAATTTTTGCTAGGATATTAGAACAGAGAGATTCTTTCCCCTAAAGAATATAACTGCTCAAGTGAGAAAGAGACACGCAGATAGCAGGATAGTGTGAACCACACAAGGCTGCCAAATCCCTTCATTTGAATACAGCTGGAAGTTCAGGAGCACAACTTTGATCGAGAGGAGCGGGATTGTTGATGGCTAACTTGAAGGGAGCAGTGTTGGAATTTGCGATAGTGAAGGTAGGAATCGGAGGAGATGGCAAATAAATGCATGGCTGAGAAGTTGGTGCAGGAGGGAAGGTTTTAGATTTTTGGGTCATTGGGATATCTTCTGGGGAAGGTGGGAC
Source organism: Pristis pectinata (assembly GCF_009764475.1). Taxonomy (NCBI): domain Eukaryota; kingdom Metazoa; phylum Chordata; class Chondrichthyes; order Rhinopristiformes; family Pristidae; genus Pristis; species Pristis pectinata. The sequence continues at coordinate 28,772,883 of NC_067407.1, read as the reverse complement.
CTGTACAGAGAGGACGGGTTACACCCGAACCTGAGGGGGGCCAATATCCAGCAGCCAGGTTTGCTAGGGTGGTTCGGGAGGGTTTAAACTAGTTTGTGAGGGGGATGGGAACCAGAGGAGTAGGTCAGAGGAAGAAGGGGATGGGGAAAAGTCAGATCTAACAGGTAGAGAAGCTTTGAGGAAGGAGAAGCAAAGTACAGGCTATAAAAGTAGTAAGGTGGATGGGCTAAAGTGCATTTACTTCAATGCAAGAAGCATCAGGAGTAAGGGAGATGAACTGAGAGCTTGGATAAGTACATGAGACTACGATATTGTGGCTATTACAGAGACATGGCTGACATCAGGGCAGGAATGAATATTGAATATTCTTGGTTTTCAGTGTTTTAAAAGGGATAGGGAGGGGGGAGAAGAGGAGGAGAGGTGGCGATACTGGTCAGGGACACTACTACAGCTGCAGAAAGGGTGGATAATGTAGAAGGAGCCTCTCTCGAGTCAATATGGGTGGAAGTTAGGAATAAGAAAGGAGCAGTTACTCTACTGGGAGTATTCTATGGGCCCCCCCCGGTAGCAGTAGGGATACTGAGGAGCAGATTGGGAGACAGATTTTGGAAAGATACAAAAATAACAGGGTTCTTATCGTGGGAGACTTCAACTTCCCAAATATTGATTGGCACCTGCTTAGTGCCAAAGGTTTAGATGGGGCGGAGTTTGTTAAGTGTGTCCAGGACGGATTCCTGTCACAGTATGTTGACAGGCCGACTAGAGGGAATGCCATATTAGATCTAGTTTGAGGTAATGAACTGGGTCAGGTGACAGATCTAACGGTGGGTGAGCATCTGGGGCACAGCGACCACTGCTCAATAACCTTTAGCATTGTCATGGACAGTGATAGGAGCAAAGAGGACGGGAAGATATTTAATTGGGGAAAGGCGAATTATGAGGCTATAAGGTGAGAATTTGAGAGTGTAAATTGGGATGACATTTTTGAAGGGAGATGTACTGTGGAGATGTGGTCGTTGTTCAGGGATCTCTTGCAGGATGTTAGGGATAAATTTGTCCCAGTGAGACAGAGAAGGAATGGCAGGGTGAAGGAACCATGGGTGACAAGAGACGTGGAACAACTAGTTAGGAAGAAGGCAGCATACATAAGGTGTAAGCAGCAAGGATCAGATAGGGCTCGTGAGGTATATAGAGCAGCAAGGAACTTAAGATGGGGCTGAGGAGAGCAAGAAGAGGACATGAAAAGGCTTTGGGCTTTGGCGAGTAGGGGTAAGGAGAATCCCAAGGCTTTTTACTCGTATGTGAAGAGCAGAAGGATGATGAGAGTAAAGGTAGGTTCGATTAAAGACAAAGGTGGGAAGATGTGCCTGGAAGCTGTGGAAGTGGGTGAGGTTCTCAATGAATACTTCTCTTCAGTATTCACCAAGGAGAGGGGTCTTGATGAAGCTGAGGACAGTGTTGGTAAGGGCAATGTTCTAGAGTATATAGATATCTAGAGAGAGGATGTGTTGGAGCTGTTAGAAAATATTAGGACCTCTACTTCTTGTGATATTTATAAATGACTGAGATGAGGGGGTGGAAGGGTGGGTTAGCAAGTTTGCAGATGACACAAAGATCAGTGGTGTTGTGGATAGTGTGGAGGGCTGTCGAAGCCTACAGAGGGATATTGCTAGGATGCAGAGCTGGGCTGAGAACTGGCAGATGGAGTTCAATCCAGAGAAGTGTGAGGTGGTACACTTTGGAAGGACAAACTCCAAGGCGGAATACAAGGTAAATGGCAGGATTCCGGGTAGTGTGGAGGAGCAGAAGGATCTGGGGGTTCATATCCACGGGTCACTGAAAGTTGCCACACAGGCGGATAGGGTAGTTAAGAAAGCTTATGGGATGTTAGCTTTCATAAATCATGGGATCGAGTTTAAGAGCCACGAAGTAATGATGCAGCTTTACAAAACCCTGGTTAGACCACACTTAGAGTACTGTATCCAGTTCTGGTTGCCTCATTATAGGAGGGATGTGGAGGCATTGGACAGGGTGCAGAGAAGATTTACCAGGATGCTGCCTGGATTAGAGAGTGTAGATTATGTGGAGAGACTAAAGGATCTAGGGCCTTACTCATTGGAGAGAAGGAGGATGAGGGGAGACATGATAGAGGTATACAAAATATTAAGAGGAATAGATAGAGTGGACAGACAGCGCCTCTTTCCCAGGGCACCAATGCTCAAGTTCAAGAGATTGTTAGATAAGCATATGGAGGAATTTAAGATAGAGGGATATGTGGGAGGAAGGGGTTAGATAGTCGGCACAACATGGTGGGCCGAAGGGCCTGTATTGTGCAGTATTGTTCTATGGTTCTATTGTTCTATGGTTCTAATTATCAGAGACATTAATAATATTTATTTTTAAAGTATTGAGAAACCAACACCAGAAAATTAGAGCTCAAACATGCTGCCTATCCATGAAATTTTGCAGTAATGGTAAATTCATTGGCAGGAAACACACTGACTTCAATACAACTCAGTGAAGTTTGACAAACATTTTACTTTGGTAACATGATCCATTTCCATTGTCAAGATGAAGCGATGGTTTTAAGTTGGTTTCTCAACTTTCCTGGATCAGATTTTCACTGACAATCACCATCTCCCACCAAGGCTGCTGATGGTACAAGGAAATAAGGAGACTGGGCAGGAAATAACCAAATTATTTTCAAGAATTCAAGATGGAGGAGGTGAAGGGAAACAGCAAGAAAATAGCAAAGGAATAAATACAATAGCTTACTCATACAATATTGATTACAATATCTAGAGAAGTTCCTTTAGTTAATGAGAATAATTTTAGGATGTAGTGATTAGTCAAGTTTAACAATGGACATGGTAAATCCTGCTCCCAGTGAAGAGCTATGCTTGAAGTTACTGTCAGTTCTATCACCCAGAGTTGCTTCAGTTACCTTGCATCCTTCTAGAAGAGCAGGATGACAGGATTTATCTTACATCCTTTTTTCCATCAACAGTTTACACTGCAGGATAATTAAACAAGACTTTAAATAAACATTTTGCAGGGGAGGAAATAATGAAAATCTGCCAATAGCATGTAGATCACCTGGAAACTTTAAGACAATTTATTTCCCTGTAAATACAGTTGGCATATCAAAAACAGTAATAATGGAAAGAATTTTCTTCACTGAAATCACTGCCTACAAAATAACAAACAGAACACAAGGTCAAATGAATCTGACATATTGCCTATTTAGACTGAACACATTGAAAGGGAGATAGGAGATAAGGAAAGCCAAAAAGCAGAGGTTAACTTTCCTCAGGCATGTTCTAAGCAAACAGAGTGATCAAATGCAAATCTAAACAAGTCATAAGGAAGAAGCAGCCTCCTTATTTCCAGTATAAGCAATGCACAAGATGAATATTCCCACTTCCAACATTGTGGTTAATATAGCTTCTACAATGATTGTATCTCTACACTGGGCTAGTAATTCCTTTGCTTGAACTTTCAAGGCAGAGTATTCAGATGAAAAAGTAGTCTGCCATTTAAAATGTTCATTGTTGTTATATGTTATAGATACATGCATTAGTTTATTTTTTTCTATGTTAATATACCAGGAATGGCATCATCATTTCAGATACAGAGGAAGTCAACATTCTGACATGTCTTTCCAACAACATATTAACCTATTAAAAAAGGGCCCCTCACTGAAAATATTTGGAAGTTTGAAACTATTTTTGGGAAAGGGAACAGGTTATTGCCAATAAATGCAGAAGTGGAAAATTCCATAATTTCAGACGCTTATAGTGGAATTATCTATTTTTATAATCCACTTTAAAATCTACTGCTCTCCTGCTCTTCAATCACGTTCTCACCCAGACTTGCTGCAGCAACCACGTGTCCTTCCTCAGTTCTTGCCTTTGCTGCCATCTTGTCCACTCTTCACCTTCTTCTCTTTTCAGATTCCATAATCGGCAGCCTTTCTGTTGTCTCCACTTAACACCTCCCAGTCACTGTTGCTATCTTCACCCTTCCCTCCCCACCTGACTCCATCTGCCAGTCAACCCCTCCTCATCTTGATCCACCTTTTGCTTGCCAGCTCTTATCCCACCCTCCCCCTCACCTTTTTATACTGGCTATCACCCCTCTACTATTTCAGTACAGATGAAGGGTCTCAACCCAAAATGTTGACATCCCATTCCCTTCACAGATGCTGCTTGATGCATTGAGTTCCCTTAGCAGCTCACTTTTTGCTCCAGATTCCAGCAGCTGCAGTGTCTTGTGTCTTCATATATCCATTCCTAATACATAAGCATAGGCAAAATCATAACATGATTGCTTAGTGTATCATTACCAGTATTTTGGTAATGACACACTAAGTTATTTTGGTTGGCAGTTATATAATTTAATATTCTTTTGACACATTGGAAATTACAATTGCTAGTATAAATTTGTATTTATGTTTCGACGAATAGCTTAGTTTGCTTTATCTTCCTTTTCGATTTCTCAATACAACACACCACTCCCCAGACAAAAAGGCAACTATGAAGCAGGTTCCTATGCAGGTGACATATAATGATGCACTGAAGCTGACCATAAGGAAATGGACATGAGCAGCTCAGTACAATTTATTCCTCTCCCTCTTGGAAGATGCTTCCTCGGTGTTTCATAACATAACAAACCAAGATCAAGAATTAGATTTCATTGCATAGAGACTGACATTGAAAGTAAGTTAAAAAAAAACATTTTAAATGAATTTGCTTCTCAGTGGCGTCCAGTCATGCATGGGTCATCTGATATTTCAAAACTAGACCCAATACTAGACACGACCTCTTTTATCATCTGTGTTGTGTCCTGGTTTCCCACTTGGTAACAGAAACAAGATCAACACTCTGAACAAGATGTTGAGAAGGGCAATAAAAGGGAATCCCTGAAGATCTAGAAGCAGAGAATTTGAGTGGTGTTAACCTGGATATTTAGAACTATTAAAGAGGTGGACATTATTGCCAAACACAGAGAAGTTCAAAGGATTTTCCTTCCCAGAGGCTGAAAGACCTAAATATTTTAGTTGATAATAGAAGCTGATTATTTGCTGACCCAAGAAAACATTAAATTCATTTCTGGATATTGGGGTAATCATGTCTTGAAAAAGGAGGAATAAATCACTTTTGAAATTATTAACCATCCTGGACCATCCATGTGGATTTGGTGAGAAATTAGCAGTAGATGTTAGCTTTGCCTCAAAGGTACTACCCTCACCAGAGAATGAGACATAATCTTGATGGATACTTTTGTAAACCATCACAGGAATGCTGAACTATTGGAGATCCCATCATCTGGATGAGTCAATAAACTGAAGCAGAATCTTCCCTTTCAGATATATATGTATTAAAAAATTCCCTTTTTTTGCCAATGTTCAGCATAGATTAGATAATCTGATTTTAGCGTATGTCTGCATACAATGTGACTGCCACATTTTCCTAACGTGACGACAGATTTTATATTTGGAAAGTAATTACTTAGTTCTAAACTCCTTTGAATAACCTAAGGACATGAAAGTTGTTATATAAACATAACATTTCTTTTTGTACCTCTGTACATTTGCATCTCTCTGGGAGTTTTAAAGGAAGGGAAATTGGTATATAGGCATGAAAATAGTATGAAGGACAGGTCTGAAGATATCTGGGTCTTTTCCTCATCTTGAATAAGGAAATCAAATCATGACTCTGAGGGAATTATAGCACTTGTTTCATAGCACAATTGGAGTGAACAGATTTTTTTAAAATTATGCAATTGTGATTTTTATTAATGAAATTACTTATGCATTTGCAGCATAGTCATTAATCCTTCAGTTATCCATCAACCACATGGTAGGCTGAGGCAAAAATAAAACTGAATGAAATCATGTCCTCAAGTTGCACTCTACGTTCACTGAGAATTAATAGCCATCCCAGTGGTTATAAAGGGAGTATTCTAATCTCACAAATGAATTGATGATTACAAATGACTCAGAATTTTATCATTTTATGAGAACTTTTGCACTAAAAAGTTAACATGTTGCCTTATTTTAAATGTTCTTGTGCATGTTTTATAGTTATGAAGATTTTTCACAAGGCATCCCATGAAAATAAATTTTCTAACACTGCCAGGTATGGCTGTCAGTAAAATTTGCTCCATATTCCATGTCACAATTAGTTCCACAAAATTTTGGACCCTTTAGCACAGTTGTATAAACATGTAAATTTATTTTGAAGTTCTATTACACCTTAGGTTGTACCCAGCTTTGGGTTTTGATAAATGTTTATATTGTTACACACTTCTAAATTTCTGTTATCCCATATTTAATACTTCAGTGAGAAAAGATGCTGTAATTTCAATATATAACAATTTGCATTTATAAAATACCTCTAAAGTGACTAAACTGCACTGAGAGAATGCTACACTGTCTGAGATGCAGTCTTCAGATAAGACTTTAAGCACATCTGCTCAATCAGATGGATGTAAAATATCCAATAGTTCTATTTCAAAGAAGAGCAAAAGAGCTACTCCTGGCTACATATTGCTTACCTCACAACAGTGACTATACCTTAAAATATACTGCCTTGTCTGTAAAACATACTTGGATTCTCTTAGGTCACGAGAGGGACTGCATAAGTGCAAATCTTTCTTTCTTTGCAAGAAGAGAGTAGCATATGAAGTTTCATTTATAAAGGCCCTTCCACAATCTCAACTTATCCCAAAGCACCTCACACCCAGTGAAACTACTGTTTTGTACAGTTTTTCTTTTCAGGTATTGCCTCAGGATTGAGGATGACTTGCTTCCTATCTGGTTTTGTGGGTTCTGATGTGACTAATGAGGCCAATGTAGGAACCCCAGACTCTCCCACAGATGAGGCAGGAAGTGCCTGATGGGGTGGGTGAATAGCTTGCGAGATGGTGTGCTCATTCCATTTACACTGGGCCTTTGTGTTCTCCTGACGGATAGATTTGAGGCTCTCAGTGCCATCCCAATTTTCCTTGTCCATGAACACAAGGCAGAGATTCCCAGAAGTCAGTGGGGTTGGGGAGACTTTGAGAAAATCCTGAATCTTTTTCTCTGTCCACACAGTAAATTTACCCAAACTCATAGGACTGAACATTTAAATTTCCTATACCACTTGATATGGTGCTTGATCATGATTTTATCTCCTTGGAGAATTATTTTTTACCTGCAATAAGTTGTTTTGCTCAAAAGTTTGGGCCCCATGTAGTTAAAATACCATTTCTTATCCATACATACGTACACATGTTTTCTTTGATGCCAATCAATGCAGTTTGTTTTAGGTTAATCATGTTTGCCCTCAACAACTGACATAATCGTAAGTTTAATCCCTTTGGAATGATGTCTTCCAGCTGCACTAAAAGTTGTGCAGAGAATGGAAACCTTCGGCAATTTCAGAAAGTTGAGATTTGTAAAGAGTGGACACAACATAAAGTTCTCTTTAAATAAAACTTGAACAAAATAGGCCCATAATTATACCATAGGATTGGCAGCAGAAAATCCAGGATGCATGAGCTGATCTATACAGAATTCCCAAGATAGGGATTTCAAGTCTTTCTGAAGCTGCCTGGTAACAATAACAACTAAATAAAAACTGTAAAAATCAATTTAATAGAAAGGAAAAACTTATCAGAGTTGGTGTCTCAGTAGAGATCAATACAGTAGAATTTCTATCTCATTTTAAGAAGGTACCTGCAATAAGTTACGATATACATCTGCTTAGCTGTTTTTTATAATTAATGGCAAAAGCAATAATATTGACCAGATTTCATTCCTTAGACAAGAAATACAAACCACTTACTGTTGTAATTTGGAATGATAATGAGTAACAAAGAGGAGACCGTTGTCCCAGAGTTTGCTGGAAGAATATTTTGTAATGTGCCCTGTTCAGCTCACAGGTTGTCTACACCCTTGGGGAATTACAGGACAAATAGGGTATCTCCTTCACCAAAAAGTGTTAAAGTTTGAGAGATGTATACTGGAAACTTTGAGAAAAATGAATTACAGCAGATAAATCTTATCACAAAGCAGACAGAGAGCAAAGTAAAAAGAATGAAAGAATGGATCAAGAGAGAGTTAAGAAAGCAGAAAAGTAAAGAAAAATCAATTTTACCTTTCTAAAAACTCTGAAGATCTGAGTGTCTAGTCTTTTGATTGTTTGTTGTAAGGACAAGAGAAATGGATTGGCAGCTTATCGTTTATCACGTTGTTAAAAGCACACCTAGACTGTTAGATACTAGACACACCTTTATATACAGTGAATTTAACCTACAATTACTAAAACATGTAGAAACTTCATGAACCTTATAGGCTGAGATGGGATGTTCACAAAACTAATGGCAGAGCAGTACAAATCTCCCAGTAACTTATGATTCAAAATTTATTATGTCTCACCACAAGTGATTGGTTAGTATGTATATTAATAAGAGTGTCTATCACTCATTCAACATTATCTTTACAACAAATCGTGGACCATTAACCAACCCCCAAGCATTAGATCCTATTCTAATATAATAGTTCCCAGGGGATGCTTGAGCCACTGAAAATGAAACTGCTCATTATGCAAGTTCCACCAATTACTCTTATCAGTAAAGTTGCTTCTTTTATTATTCGTCTAAAAGGAAAAATGACCTGAGAAAAACAACCTGTGCATTCATGTATTTTTGTTAAAATCTCTTGTTCATCTTTCAAACAAGCTTCACTTCATGAGTGCTTTTCAGTCTGCCTTCCCTTCGAAGAAAAAAAGCAACATGTGGCAACTTCAGCAGTAATACACTAGCCAGTATGTGCAGCAAAAGTTCACTGCTATCATTTAACTGAAACTTGGAATGTAAAATAGTATATGCTGGATAATGTAAGGGACAGCTTAAAGGAGTAAGCAAGCTTCCTGAACCCAAGAGATTATCCAGAAGACCTAAAGAAATTGCAGCAGTGCAAATACTAGATGTTTATCAAGAAATGTAAACCCATGTGAGTGGTGGTGGAACATGATGCATCAATGACAGACTGTATTTGATCATGGGCATTCTCCTGAGTCAACTTAAACCCCTGAGAGGATCATCCATTGCAGAAATCTCTTGGATTACATTATACAGAGACAAATAAGAATATAAATTTATGAGAGCCATAAATGGGGTAGACAGAGTCTTTTTCCCAGGTTGGAAATGTCAAATACCAGAGGGCATTGCTTTAAGGTGAGAGGGGGAAAGTTTAATGGAGATGTGTGAGACAAGTTTTTTTTACATAAAGAGTAGTAGGTGCCTGGAATGCACTACCAAGGGAGCTAATGGAAGCAGATACAATAGCAATGTTTAAGAAGCATTTAGACAGGCGCATGAAAAGGCAGGGAATGGAGGGATATAGACCATGTGCAGGCAGATGGGATTATTTTAATTTGGCATCAGGGTTGCAACAGACATCGTGGGCTGTACTGTTCTATGTTCTATACGTTCTAATATTCAATACACATCTGATAGGGATTTTAACCATGCAGCACTAGAATAATTCATTTTCAATGTGCTGAAAATACTCATATATATCTAAATGATATTTTGAATTTAAACAATTAAACACACACAAATTAAATAATTATTAACAAATTTACCCAGTGCCAAAAATTATTCAGAACCTTTTAAAATAGTAGCCTGCCTTTTAAACCACATAGGGACTAAAATTCTGAAAATACATTGTTTCTTAAGGAAATACAACTGAAGTCAATTCATCTGTGTTAAATTCTCCTAATGTTCATTTCTAACTTTAGGCTAGTCATTAACAACCACCACTGCAGTTAAAAAATTGCTTTCCTATGGCATACGGAAATGCTGACTTGAAACAAAATGTTAACCCATTCCTGTTCTATTATAATTGGTGGCTGAAATCCCTCATGGCATAAGAAACACCTAACCATCTGCAAAAAGACAGAAGAGGTTATATCTGTGACGGAATTGTGAAGACTTAAACTGGGAAGTCTTTGCATCTGTTTTGACCAAACATAGATATCCATAAGTTATGATGGACTCAATGTAGAAATTTTGAACAGACATTTTAGCATGTTTAGAACTGCTCTGTGCCATAGAGCCACAGAACACTACAGCACAGAAAACAGGCCATTCGGCCCTTCTAGTCTGTACCAAAACAGTATTCCGCTAGTCCCATTTACCTGCACCAAGTCCATAACCCTCCAGACCTCTCCTGTCCATGTATCTATCCAACTTATTCTTAAAACTCAAGGGTGAGCCCGCATTTACTACATCAGCTGGCAGCCCGTTCCATACTCCCACCACTCTCCGAGTGAAGCAGTTCCCCCTAATGTTCCCCCTAAACTTTTCCCTTTCACCCTAAAGCCATGTCCTCTCGTACTTATCTCTCTTAATCTAGGCGGAAAGAGCCTACTCGCATTAGCTCTGTCTATACCCCTCATAATTTTGTAAACCTCTATCAAATCTCCCCTCATTCTTCTGCGCTCCAAGGAATAAAGTCCTAACCTGTTCAATCTTTCCCTGTAACTCAACTCCTGAGGAACTGGCAACATTCTAGTAAATCTCCTCTGCACTCTTTCAATCTTACAAATATCCTTCCCATAGTTTGGTGACCAGAACTGCACACAATACTCCAAATTTGGCTTCACCAATGTCTTATACAACCTCACCATAACATCCCAACTCCTGTACTCAATACTTTGATTTATGAGTGCCAGGATGTCAAAAGCCTTCTTTACAACCCTGTCTACCTACGACGCCACTTTTAGGGAATTATGTATCTGAACTCCCAGATCCCTTTGTTCCTCTGCACTCCTCAGTGCCCTACCATTTACTGTGTATGTCCTACCTTGATTTGTCCTTCTAAAATGCAACACCTCACACTTGTCTGCATAAAGTTCCATCTGCCATTTTCTGGCCCATTCTTCCAGTTGGTTCAGATCCCTCTGCAAGCTTTGAAAGCCCTCCTTGCTGTCCACTACGCCTCCAATCTTAGTATCATCAGCAAACTTGCTAATCCAATTTACCACATTATCATCTAGATCATTGATATAGACAATAAACAACAATGGACCCAGCACAGATCCCTGAGGCACACCACTAGTCACAGGCCTCCAGTCTGAGAAACAATCATCCACTACCACTCTCTGTCTTGTCCCACACAGCCACTTTCAAATCCAGTTTACAACCTCTCCATGGATGCCTAGTGTCTGAACCTTCTGAACTAACCTCCCATGTGGGACCTTGTCAAAGGCCTTACTAAAGCTGCCCTACTAAAGATGGATAAGGAAAGTTCATGCTTTATACTAAACAGTGAAATGAGGCCTTAACAAATGATCACTGAGGAAACTATAAAAGAATTTCCTGCACACATGAAGGTGTGCACCTTCACGTATCACTGCCTGTGAGAAGAGCAGAAAGGGAAACCTGCTCTCCTCACTAAGAGGCTCTACGTAGTCAAATGAAACTGAATCTGGCAACTGTTAAATCTCAATGGTTCAGGACTTTTCTCAGTATGAGACCTAGCATTAATACAAAGTATGTATAAGAATGGTGTAATAGGCATTTTTTTATAAACAAACTTTTTTCAAATTGGAGCCTGCACGATGTTTCCCAATGACCTATTCCAAGTGGTAGGGTTCAGTATAGAGGTCAGTGTAACTTCATGAACGCACATAAATGTAAAATGCTAGAATGCACAAAATTTACTTTCATCATCACTTAGCCAGACCAAGAACCTACCAGCAGAGAACCAGTGCAGTCATTTCAGGCAGTGCCTCATGTTTAATTGTAGTCAGATCAAAAAGAATCAGATTGTTAAAGCAGTTTGTACTGGCATATTTAACTGAAGGTCGGATGCTGGCATAAAAATATCATATTTTGAATATAGATATAAGGATGGTGCTTATTCTTGTCAACTGTTTAACTATTGCTTTGAGCATAAACAGAGGTATGTACTTACCAGATGGAATAACAAATGACCAAGACTGGCAGGAGAGCAACCAATCTGTAAATTTTGATCATTAGTCATCGGTAACTTGAAACCTCAATAGTTTGAAAAGTTGCTTTAGTTTCAGACAACTCTACTGCATACCTACCACCAACCCCATGTGTGGACAATTTATCATCAAGCAACAGCTAGAAAGCTTGGCCAAGTTGCCAAATTTGTGGCAGAGGAAGAAATACAATTTCAAGCTCAAAATGCTTTTGCCAACCAGCATAACTCATGAAACCAACAATCAGTCTCAGGAGATTCATAAGACATAATAACTGATAGAGGAGTGAGAAAGACAGAAACAAGATTGACCTGATTGCTTTCACAGAGTACAAACACCTAAAAACTTTTTTATAAGTTTATTATAACTTACATTAGTAGAGTTCACTCAAAGTGAGTTTACTTTGGCAAACCTTCCTGAGCAGCTGGCCAACAAGTTTAGGCTGAACAGAGATCAAAGGTTTCAACACCTAAACATAATGAGGATTTTCTTATTGATTCAATAATGTGGGTCATTGCACTGATTTTGTAAAATATCACAAATTAATCTCAATTATAATGTATAATAAAATTCTCTTAAAATGAATAAAAAAAAGCCAAGAGTGCAGACTGGAAAATAACATTTCAGAATAATTAGCAAATGCTGAAACACAAACCCACTGGGGGTTTCCAAAAGAGCACCAATGCAGTGGGTTTTCAGACCAGACCATTCCAGGAATTAACCCAGATCCCAACAATTACCGCTGAGACAACACCACCACCTGCAATGGATTGATTTCATGTTTCAATTGTAGCTGTGCACTACAGCATGCATACTGTACTCAGTTATAAGACTGGGGCATAGTCAAATCTGTTCTCCATGCCCTGAGACAGAGTTATAGACAAATACAATATGGAAGCAGCTTTTCAGACTCATCAAGTCTGGACTGACCGTCAAGCACTTATATTTACACTAATCCTACCCTAATCCATTTTATTATCTCCCGCACCCCAATTCTCCTCAACTACACCCCAAATTCTACCACTTATTTACACACCAGGGGCAATTTACAGTGACAAATTAACCTACCAACCCTCATGTCTTTGGCTGTGTGAGGAAACTGGAGGAAACACATGCAGTCATAGGGAGAACATGCAAACTCCACACAGACAGTACTGGAGTCAGGATTGAACTCGGGTTATTGGAGCTGTGAGGTAGCAACTCTACCAGCCACACCACTGTGCTGTCACTTCTTGTAGCCAGGTTGGTAACTGCTGGATAGTTACATTTGGCAAAAAATTCCTAGAACCTTCAGGTGAATGAATCAGAATTGCTTTTCACCAATTATGGTGAAATTATGGTATTTGATCCTTCTCAGCTCCTTAACAACCAACTGCTTCAATAGGAACTGTTCAGTTTGTTTTCTAACATACTTAAATATATATTAAATTAATGTACTAAAGTTCTTCCAATAATCCACCTCAATATGATGAGATGGACTATGACCTCATGATCTACCTTGTTGTGACCTTGCACCTTATTGCACTGCACTTTCTCTGTAGCTGTGACACTTTACTCTGTACAGTTATTGTTTTTACCTGTACTATATCAATGCACTCTGTACTAACCCAATGTAACTGCACTGTGTAATGAATTGACCTGTACGATCGGTATGCAAGACAAGTTTTTCACTGTACCTCGGTACAAGTGACAATAATAAACCAATACCAATATGCTTGACGTTCATTCTCCATTATGTTGTTATGCATTTCAATTAGGGCAGGTACATTTGAGGTCACATTTAGAACATCTAAGCTGGAGGTATTGTTACTGGTTTTATTTTCTAGAATAACTCTAATGTGAAGATTCTAATGGAATTCATCCAAGATTATGAGAAGCACAAATCAAGAATTTTGACTGCAACAAGACAAAGAAAACATTGCCATTGTAATGCTGAAATTTGCTATAATAGTAATTGAGATAAATGTGTCAGAAGTCGAAGCAACTTTTTTATTTTCCATAAATGAATGCAACCAATAAGGGAAGTAAATGTATGTAGTCATTTTTTTTCTTTTGTGAATGAGTAAAAACTCACCATTTTCCAAATGGTGAGTTACACAGGTAAAAAACGATTTCTGTCCGTTGTTGACAGCAACTTCATTAATACCAATGTGTCCCAGGCCAGTTCATTAGCATGCATGTTAAAATAGTCATTGGCTCGAATCCTGTGTAGAGTGAATGCAAGTCACTGTGGTGCATCGAAGCCCATGGACATTCTAGCAAAAGCATAGGGATAAGGTCAGACTGGGCAGGATGAGGCAATGTCTAGCTTACTCATTTGATTCTCAGTTAATTTCAAGCATGACTCATCAATCTTTTTCTCATGGTTCCCATGAAACTTTTGACCAAGCAGCCAAATAAGTTTACAGACACAGCATAAAGGTTCTACAAATAAATAAATTTTTTCTGACAGCCCTCCTCAAGGAAATTGAAATAAGAGGGCATAAACTCCTCAATCGCTGTGCCAGCAAACCTGGCAGGAGCATAATTTGTGCCACTTGGAAGGTAATGAGTAGCAAGTCTCAAATCCCAGCACCTTCTGCCAGCCCTATCACAAGTTTGGTGATCTCATGAGAGCAAGTGTGATGACAGTCATCAATTCCACAGCTGGCCCTTATTAAATGTAAAGGTTCTAAAAGGTTACAACAGACTACAAGTAGTGGTGACTTCACCAACATCAATCCACCAAACTTGCCCACAGACCATACCTTTATGACTCCTCTGGTCCTCTTAAGGACCAACCTTGCAGAGACCTGTGCCTTGTTGTGGAGCTTCTCCATTGTCCATAGTTATTATAATTGAGAGCAGACTGGAAAGGTTTTATCACCCAAAAGTTATCCACTGATCTGATTTTCATCCAAGAAGAGATCAGGAAGGATTGATTGCAGTATGAAGGTGTTGTTATAATTTCCAGCCTATTGAGTGTTGTCATGTAGAATCCTCAGCAAAATCACAGGAACTGTACAAGTTTAGCAAGCAGGAGCCCCTTCTGTTAAAGTGGATAATGGAATGTTCTGCAGAAGCTTGCATTACAACATAGACACTATCAACAGTGCCCTGGAGTGTAAGGAAGCCAGAAATCTTGTAAAAATGGATAGACCCATTTCACTGCTATATTGTTGTCAAAGATGATAAATTCCTCAGCTCTTCTGTAAACTGTGTTGGTCGCATAATGAATGAGTGCCCAAGGTACAATCTAGTTGACATTAAATAGATTCTCCCATGGCTGCCCAAAATCATTCTGTTTCTGTGCTGTTGTCACTTTCATTGCAACATACAAATTATGCAGGCAGATGACTATGGCCAGGGGGTCTCTTGCAGTAGGTAGCAGTGTGTTTACTATTGCCTCTGAAGTAAAGCCTACACTTCCTGTATACATCATATCCCAAAAGTTCTCATTAGATGTCTGCTTCTTGTTTATTCAGTGGAGGGGATTAGAGGTGGTGGTGGTATCTAACTTAGATCATCCTCTGAAGTTGCTACTTGCCTCTCCCCCGTTCCATCCTATACAAGCTCTTCTCCTCATTCTCCTTCATGATGGAATGAAAATCATTTGTTGATCTGACCCTGTTAGAAACAAGTGCAAATGGCTTAGGCAGAAATATCATAAATAAATCAATCAAAAAAAATTACTTCGAGTTGTGGAAACTGCAATTCAATCTTTCCAGCTCTTCTGGCCCAGGAGCTCTTCACTTCTACTTGTCTCAGTGGATACTGGCAGCCATTGCTTCTTATAAATCTCAGTCTATATTTTCCAAAGTGTATTAGGATGGTAAATGCTAGAACTCTTGCTCTCTACTTCTCTTTTAAGTCAACCTTGAAAAATTACCATTTTGACTCAATCTAATATCTCTTCTGGGGCTCAAATTAAACTTCATTGGATAAAGCTTGTGTGAAATGCCTTGGGGCATATTACAATGTTAGAAGTACTTTATAAATGCAGGTTGTTATTGCTGTATTGGCGGTCATCATTTTGAAATATGCATTTTAGGTCCACTGAGACGCAACGGGTGAATTGCGGTAACCTTCATAAAGCACAAGCAAAGCAGGGTATTGGTCTGAATGGCAGAAGCTGAGTGGTAATAGCTTTGGCCCAGTGATCCTACCTGGAAAAATACCTTGTGTCATTTATCCACCATGAATATTGGGGGAAGTAACAAACTAATTCACCTCCTTCATGAATATATTAACTTCAGCTTTTCTTTCTGCTATTGGCTGACCTAGTCAATACTGCATCCTGGGTAAATCTTCACTTTGTGAGATAGCGTGGTAGTAAATCAGCCTCTTGATTTTTCATCCCAATTTGTTTGATAAGGCTCTTGTGATGTTTTCTAATGTCATTGCAATCAGAAGTCTAGAATAATGTAAGCCAAGAAGCCCATTTAATACAAATCTTTTCAAATTAAAGATCTGCCTCCTTTCTATCTTATTTTAGATTTTTTGTTATGGCTTTTCCTTTTACCTCTACATAGTTATTCAGTTTCTATTTATTTACTTATGGTCTTACCCAAGGTGATCACTGAGCAGGCATTCACTACAGTATCTTGTTAATGCAGGAAAGATAGCCATCACTCAGAGGGTTAAATATAGCCTAAATCAGGGAAAAACAGCAGGATAAAGGGCTCCATCTTGTCTAATGAACATGATACATAATAGGTAATGTCTTGGGAAGACTAGAATACTATGTTATTCCTCTGCTATTATGAACGTATTCTCCACTGCATTGAAAGATGCAGCTGCTCTTAGGTGCTATAATGAATTTGTGGCCACTTGGGTCTTCATACAGCTGATTTCTTAATGAGGTTTACCTTTCCAAGCTTTTTTGCTGAGCTACTCAGGTCCCAAGGGTGCTTATGAATAAGTTATAGCCCGCTGTAATGCATACTCATTATAATTTAGTAAAAGTTACACGGCACTTAGCAACCACAAATCCTCTTTTTTTTTCTCCTGCTACTAATTTAATAATGCAGTATAAAGCTATATTTAGGAGCTAGCATAAGCTGCTGTGGACACCAAAAGCCAATTATATCATTAGCAGAGCACTTTTTCATGCTTTTGGTCAATTATGATCCTTTCTGTTCCTATTTTTCACTTCTTCATTCCATTGCTTGAGTACAGTTCTATACGTATCAGCACCCTCTGATACCTCACCTAAACATGTACATCTCAATATGCACATCAGCAGACTGTTTCATTGTGGGACTATCACAGCCAAATTTAATTCTGTCTTTAGGCAATATACATACACAGACATTAGATTCAGACACTTCATAGGCACAGGCAGCCCAGTCGATACTCCAGATGAATATCTGGGAACTTGTGCCTAATGCAAAAGAGCTGTCCCCCAAACTAATTGGGCAATAATCTGACATAATCATACCTTTCAGACAATGCCCCAGTTCAAAACTAAGCATCCATAAGATGTTGTGGGTTGACTACAGGAACAGAATCATGTCCCGCTGTAATCTGTAAATTTAGGACTTGACATAACCATCACACCCTCATTATCACCAAGGCTAGGGTTCAAGATTAGTGCAATAAATATAAAAGAATGTCAGGATCAACACCAAGTACACTTAAAAATAACATACTACATACTGTAGACAGAGGTAAATGATCCCTCAACCAAAAGTTCAGATCAAAGCTCTACAATTCTGCCATATCCAGTTGTGAATGGTTCTAGACAATTAAACAAAACAAAACAGACAGGAATGAACCTTCATGAACATCTTCAGCTACAGTGAAGACAGAACCCAGTGTACAAGCACAAAAGAGGATTGAAACATTACAGTTATGAGAGATTGGATAGGTTGGGTTTGTTTCTTCTGGAGCAAAGGATGCCTAAGTGTGACCTGGTAGAAGTGTATAAAATTATGAGGGAGATAAATAGAGTAGTCAATAGTAAAAGTCCTTTTCCCATGGTGAGGCTGTCAAAGACAAGAAGGCATAGGTTTAAGGTGAGAGGAGGGGTCTGAGGGGGAATTTTTTCATACAGAATGTCGTTGGAGTCTGGAATGCATTGCCTGAAGAGGTGGTGGAGGTAAATACTCTCACAACATTTAAGACATGTCCAAACAAATACTTGAATCACCAAAGCAGAGTAGGCTACAGATCTAACACAGGTATGTGGGATTAGTGGAGATAGATACAATAGGCAGCATAGACATGGTGGGGCAAAGGGCCTGTTTCTGTGCTGAATGACTCACTTAGTCATTGTTTGTAGCCATCTTCAACCAAATATTTCAAGTGATGATCCACCCACTGTTAAACCATCATTGTAATGACACATCATCATTGTGTTGGTTAAACCGTTATTGTGATACTAAGCCATCAATGAGGACCCTTTTGCAGAGTCTATCAGTAAGGACATGTGTATAAGAGGGGTGATGATACCAAGCAGTGGAAGCCCACTGAAGTTACTGTCTTCTGCTCAGACCAACTGTCTAATAAGCTTCTGTGAACAGTTCACACTAACTCAGGAGTCTTTCAGGAAGGACGTAGGTGTAAGAGAAATGATGATACCAGGCTGTGGAAGCTCTCTGAAGTTACTGTCTTCTGCTCAGACCCACCGTCAGTCCACAGACTGATGAGCTTCTGTGAAAAGTTCACACTAAATTAGGAGACGAAAAGCCAATTGCAGCAAAAGTGAGGCAATGTTCTTTAGCAGCTGGTCTGACTGATTCGTTGTTGTTTTCACCATCAAAACCAATTACCTGGAAGTGCTGGGAATATGACAGAAGAGCCAGAGCTTGCACTGGGTGGAATGAATAAATACATTTTTAAAAATGATATTCAAGCAACAATGCTCACTCTCAATCCAGTGTTACAATCTGAACACTCTAAGGTCCAGGATCTCATGTTGAAGGACAGACTGAAGTTGGGCACAGTCACTGCAAAGGCTCTCCAGGAAAGGACACTCCCACCACTGCACACTAATTAGATGGAACTGAGTTACAACCCCATGAACTATTTGCTCACGGGTTGTTCATAAAAAATAACTGAATATATGCTAATATATCTTCAATTAATCTCCAATTAGTTAATGCTAACATTAATTAATTGGAATAACGAGATTCGTGATGAAAATGTTGACTTGGATGTTCTATATTGTATGAATTAAATATATTTCGAAATTAAAAAAAGTGTGCTGAATCCTCATTTTGTAATGATACAATAATTCCCTGGCTCTTCTATTACTGTGCTGCTAATCCCTCTTCTCATGTTTTTCAGAGAGATATTTCTTAAATCTCTGAAATGGAAAAGACAAAAGAGTATGGTCATAATTGGTGAGAAGCAGGTGAGGTACATGTTTAAAACACCTGAATCTTAAAAGGTGGAAAGAATTGCTGGCCCTTCACTGATGACTGGCTGTGCAATGGCTGAACCTATTATCTTTTAGATGGCTCACCATGTGAACACAGTAGGTGGTGTTAGCAGAATACCTTCACCTGCAAGATCAATGGAAGAGTGCTAGTGAGAACGTCACAATGTTAAGTATGTATGATATGTCGGTGGATTTGTTATAACTGGAAGTACAACAGTGCAGCTGTTGGTAGATGGAATTTGTTGCCATCTTCACTGACTTAAACCAGATGGGAGAGTCTATTAAATTTATTCCATCAGAGCATTATTTTGGGCATTGATCTCTTGGCCATCTCAATACGATCCCATTCATTTCAGCCCTTGATAGCTTCCCTGGGCTCGTGAATCAGCTGGAAATCCTTACTATTGTCCACACCTTTGACCACTCGTCAATGGAACAAGGTACCTACTTCCAGGTCTCTGCTGCTTTCATTCCTGTCAGTGGCCCCAAGCTGCACGTTGACTTCCAGCAGGTTGGATTCAGGGCTCACCACAACAGGGTAGAAGTGGGAAGAACAATTTCCTGGCTGAGGAGACACAAACCAATGTCACAGTCTCAAAGTAAGAGTAGGACTAAAATGCAGAGAAACTTCTTCACTCAAAGATGGTAAATCTTTGGAATTCTCTACCAAGGAAGTCAAGATCATTGACTACATTTAAAATAGAGATTGATAGATTTCTGGATATTAAAGAAATCAAGGAATATGGGGAGAGAGCAGATAAAGAGTGATTTAAGAAGATCAGCCATGATCTTGATGAGTGATAAGAGTAGGTGCAAGATGGACCACGACTGTTCCTTTTTTTGATACTTTTATCACGTATCTCCTTTTAAGAGGTGCAGGCATGACATGAATTTGCTCAGCCTATTTCAACCAATGCTCGAGACAACTGTAATTCTTTGCTATTAACATGTGTGAATGAGGAAAACATCATGATTGACTGATCTGGTACATCACAGTTACTCATATTCCTGTACAAGGTGTGCGCACACAAACACTTTGCCCTAACAGCTCTGGATCAATCTGGTGAGAGTTACCCTGTAACACCATCTCAGCCTGTGATTTTATATGCAATTAAATTTCTAGGCAAGAAGTTTTGTCCAACCTACCCTCTGTTGCTACCACTAAGTTCAATTACTTATTTGGTACTGTAAATTCAGTTGAGAGGAAGTTTCCTTGCATGAAGGCACTGAATAATGCTTTTCTGGATTAAGGATGAGCAACCAGGACTGCGATGTCATTATTCAAGCAAGATCCTATTAAATTTAGTTGAAAAGGTCAATAATGCTTAAAGTAGGAACAGAAGAAATAATCTTTCTATTGTGAACCTCTGAAAAAGTGCAAAACAACAAATATATACACTTATGTTCCATCTGACTACATACAATGGGGACTTCAAGAATGAGATCTTTACATCGACAGTGAATTTTGCTTATCATGCACCAGTGCCTCAGCCCTTTATCTAAGTCAGAAATCTTAATATAATGATGCTGCAGTCCTTAAATGGGGAGGGGGGTTCATTCATTAAGGTGCAAGTCATGATTTTTCACGCCATGACTGCTGAATTAAACAGAAATATGGGACAGAAATTATATCTGCTGAGCAGGCCCTCTAAACATGCTGAAAGTCATCAAATTTTACTTCCACAAGACGTAAAATCCATGACCCAACTAGCACCTGCTTCGTTACAGAGCCTGCAGGTGCCATGTAATTCATTGAATCTTTTCAGGATGAGCTTAATGAGGATCTGCTAGTCAGGAAGCAAGGGGGAATTTAATAGAAATTGAACTTTGGGCACGCAGCTCTGCCCCTCAGGTGCACAGACCGATGGTTTTCTACCCATTTACCTTATTTATGAAGAGTATATTCCAACTCCAAACTAGCAAGGCTTGATAGTGGGAGCACAGGTTCAATATACTAGCCTATTCATTCTGCATTGTCTTTGAGTTTGTCTAGCTCCTTGCTTTACATTAATTTATATTTGGAATATAACCAATGCATTACACCAGATTTGTATATTGCATTACACCAGAGCTGTATAGTGATTAACCATTTCTCTCTCCCAGTTATAGCTGCTATTCTGACTCTATACCAACACTGATAATGACTTCTATTACTGTAATACCCTTAGGCTAAAAAAATCCCAATGAGAATTGCACAAATCTTCATTAACAACAAAGTTGATCAAACAGGGCCTTAAAAATAAAGTTGGAGAGATGGTAGGGAGACAACTGAATAAGGCTGCAGATGCAGCTGCCAAAGGTAGGGTGAAGGGAGGGTAATAAACAAAGGCCCAAGTTAGAGGACTCAAATGGACCATGTCAGTAAGATACAGGACCTCATTTTCAAAAGAATGGCAGATCCACTGTTCTAGAGAAGTTACCCATGAGGACATTTTTAGATGTTTTTCCATTTCAGGACTGTGATGTGAAAGGTGCTTGAAGCCACATTCCTACTTTCATGTGAAGAGGAGAATTCTGCAAGCTGACCCCACTTCATAGAATCATAGAACAGTACAGAACAATACAGACCCTTCGGCTCACAATGTTGTGCCGACCTTCAAACCTCGCCTAAAAACTATCTAAACCCTTGCCCCCACATATCCCTCTATTTTAAATTCCTCCATATGCTTATCTAGCAATCTCTTGAATTTGACCAATGTATCTGCCTCCACCA
This sequence comes from Pristis pectinata, assembly GCF_009764475.1. Lineage (NCBI taxonomy): Eukaryota > Metazoa > Chordata > Chondrichthyes > Rhinopristiformes > Pristidae > Pristis > Pristis pectinata. Next base: position 28,750,802 of record NC_067407.1, on the reverse strand, counting down.
CCACCCCAGGCAGCACATTCCATGCACCAACCACTCTCTGGGTAAAAAACCTTCCTCTGATATCTCCCTTGAACTTCCCACCCATTACTTTAAAGCCATGCCCTCTTGTATTGAGCATTGGTGCCCTGGGAAAGAGGCACTGGCTGTCTATTCTATCTATTCCTCTTAATATTTTGTATACTTCTATCATGTCTCTTCTCATCCTCCTTCTCTCCAAAGAGTAAAGCCCTAGCTCCCTTAGTGTCTCCTCATAATGCATACTCTCTAAACCAGGCAGCATCCTGGTAAATCTCCTCTGCACCCTTTCCAATGCTTCCACATCCTTCCTATAATGAGGCGACCAGAACCAAACACAGTACTCCAAATGTGGTCCAACCAGAGTTTTGTAGAACTGCATCATTACCTTGCAGCTCTTAAACTTGATCCCATGACTTATGAATGCTAACATCGCATAAGGTTTCTTAACTACCTTATCCACCTGTGAGGCAACTTTCAGGGATACGTGGATACGAACCCCCAGATCCTTCTGCTCCTCCACACTACCCAGAATCCTGCCATTAACTTTGTACTCCGCGTTGGAGTTTGTCCTTCCAAAGTGTACCACCTCATACTTCTCCGGATTGAACTCCATCTGCCATTTCTCAGCACAGCTCTGCATCCTATCAATGTCCCTCTGCAATCTTCGACAATCCTCCACACTATCCACAACACCACCAACCTTTGTGTCGTCTGCAAACTTGCCAACCCACCCTTCTACCCCCTCATCCAAGTCATTAATAAAAATCATGAAAAGCGGAGGTCCCAGAACCGATCCTTGTGGGACACCGCTAGTCACAGCCCTACAATCTGAATGCATTCCCTCCACCACAACCCTCTGCTTACTACATGCAAGCCAATTCTGAATCTACACGGCCATGCTTCCCTGGATCCCATGCCCTATGACCTTCTGAAGAAGCCTACCATGTAGAACCTTGTTAAATGCCTTACTAAAATCCATGTAGACCACATCTACTGCACTACCCTCATCAATCTGCCTGGTCACCTCCTCAAAGAACACTATCAGGCTTGTGAGACATGATCTGCCCTTCACAAAGCCATGCTGGCTGTCCCTGATCAGACCATGATTCTCCAAATGCCCATAGATCCTATCTCTAAGAAACCTTTCCAACAGTTTGCCTACCACAGATGTAAGGCTCACTGGTCTATAATTTCCTGGACTATCCCTACTACCTTCTTTGAATAAGGGGACAACATTTGCCACCCTCTAATCCTCCGGTACCATTCCCGTGGACAACGAAGACTCAAAGTTCCTAGCCAATGTTTCAGCAATCTCCTCCCTCGCCTTGCAGAGCAGCCTGGGGAATATTCCGTCAGGTCGGGGGATTTATCTGTCCTAATATTTTCTAACAGCTCCAACACATCATCTTTCTTGATATCCACATGCTCTAGAACATTAACCTTACCAACACTGTCCTCAGCATCATCAATGCCCCTCTCCTCGGTGAATACTGAAGAGAAGTATTCATTGAGGACCTCACCCACAACCACAGCTTCCAGGCACATCTTCCCACCTTTGTCTCTAATCAGTCCTACCTTTACTCTTGTCATCCTTCTGCTCTTCACATAAGGGAAAAAAGCCTTGGGGTTTTCCTTAACCCTACTCACCAAGGCCTTTTCATGTCCCCTTCTTGCCCCTTCTTAAGTTCTTTCCTTGTTACCCTATATTCCTCAAGAGCCCTATCTGATCCTTGCTGCCTACACCTTATGTATGCTGCCTTCTTCCTTCTAACTAGTTGTTCCACCTCTCTTGTCACCCATGTTTCCTTCACCTTGCCATTCCTTCTCTGCCTCACCAGGACAAATTTATCCCTAACATCCTTCAAGAGATCCCTGAATAATGACCACATCTCCATAGTACATTTCCCTTCAAAAATGTCATCCCAATTTACACCCACAAGTTCTAGTCTTACAGCCTCATAATTTGCCCTTCCTCAATTAAATATCTTCCTGTCCTCTTTGCTCCTATCCTTGTCCATGACAATGCTCAAGGTTAGGGAGCGGTGGTCACTATCCCCCAAATGCTCACCCACTGAGAGATCTGTCACCTGACCCAGTTCATTACCTAATACTAGATCTAATATGGCATTCCCTCTAGTCGGCCTGTCAATATACTGTGACAGGAATCTGTCCTGGACACACTTAGCAAACTCTGCCCCATCTAAACCTTTGGCACTAAGCAGGTGCCAATCAATATTTGGGAAATTGAAGTCTCCCATGATAACAACCCTGTTATTTTTGCACCTTTCCAAAATCTGTCTCCCAATCTGCTCCTCAGTATCCCTGTTGCTACCAGGGGGCCTATAGAATACTCTCAGCAGAGTAACTGTTCCTTTCTTGTTCTTAACTTCCACCCATACTGACTCTAGAGAAGATCCTTCTACTTTATCCACCCTTTCTGCAACTGTAATAGTGTCCCTAACCAGTAACGCCACCCCTCCTCCTCTTCTCCACCCCCCTCCCTATCCCTTTTAAAACACTGAAATCTGGGAATATTCAGTATCCATTCCTGCGCTGGTGACAGCCAAGTCTCTGCAAGAGCCACAATATCATAGTTCCACGTATTTATCCAAGCTCTCAGTTCCTCACCCTTATTCCTGATATTTCTTGCATTTCAGTAAATGCACTTTAGCCCATCCACCTTACTACTTTTATACCCTGTACTCTGCTTCTCCTTCATCAAAGCCTCTCTATATGTTAGATCTGACTTTACTCCATGCACTTCTTCCACTGACCTATCCCTTAGGTTCCCATCCCCCTTGCAAACTAGTTTAAACCCTCCCGAACCACACTAGCAAACCTGCCTGCAAGGACATTGGTTCCCCTCGAGTTCAGGAGTAACCCATCCACTCTGTACAGGTCCCACCTTCCCCAGGAGAGATCCCAATGATCCAAAAATCTAAAACCTTGCCCCCTGCACCAACTCCTCAGCCACATATTCATCTGTCATCTCCTCCTATTCTTACCTTCACTATCACATGGCACTGGCAGCAATCCTGAGATTGCTACTCTTGATCTATGATATTCAGCTAGAGCATATTTTAGTGAATTCACACCGAATTACTTCCATCCCAGAACATTATTCTTATTTTCAGATGGATTTTATACAAATCACTAATGAAGTTCTGCTATGATGCAACTCATCTTCTATTGATGCAACTGAGCATATTCCAATATAGAATTAATTTAAAGGGGAATGATAACCACAAACACTACACTTTAATATCATCATTAAATCTATTCAAGCCTTGAGTTCCTTTATCAATAATCAAGCAATTAAGATAGAAAAATGTTTAGATTAGGTGCCAAAATAGAGTCTGGATACTTGATTGACTGGGGAATTAAATCCTAATGTTCTTATATTCTTACACCAGCATTGACCGAATGTTCTCATTTCTAGGTCGGTACTTCAGAGCTTTGGAGATATTGTTTGTATAATGTGCTAAAGTAAACTCTTATCTGGCCATAAAAGATACAACAACATGTTTCGAAGAGCAGTGGATTATTCCCATTGTCATTTAGAAGATGTTGCAGACCATGATGGAAATAGTAAATCATTTGGGGCTTTCCTTTCTTTTGATAAATTAAAATTTTAGTTAATTTAATCAGTTAAATATGTTGTAAATAAATCTATTGTTTAACGTTCATAAACATTTTAATTTTCAAAAAATATTTTAAATCCAAGTCAACATACAGAAAACGTTGAAAATCCTTAATTTCATCAGATTGGTTGGGCCAGGGTCCTTAGTATCCATTCCTGCTAGTCACCATTCCTGAACAGCTTCATGGGTCTCCAAGTGATTAGTGCAGCCATAGGGATCAGGAAGAGATGGGATTCGGAAATGGAGGGGGGTGGGGTGGGGAGAGAATGGGTGAGTGGGTGAACGAGGTACATCCATCCCATTGATTCAAGTTCTTACTACCTCTTGAAGGATCAACCCTTTCACAAACTCAAGAACTACAGTATCATTTTGTTTTTATTGATAAGCTTGCAGAGTCATGTTCCATGGTCAAAGCATTTCATTCACGCCACTTTTCAACAACTCAAGGTTTTTATCCTGGGTCACAAGATAGTCCACAGGAATCATTTTTATAATTTAGTTATAAATTTACTCTAAGAACTCCTAATATTTCTAAATTTTATTTTCCTTTTACCCATCTAGTTCTCTGTACTTCCCTGTCATGCAGGTGTAAAAGACTGATAAAGAACAGAGAGGTTCTTAAAATATAAGCAATGAGCTCAGAAGGGTTTCCTGCTGTTTGGAGATGGACTCCTTTCACAACTCATCTCTTCCCTATCATAGTGTCAGAGACATAAGAGTTAAACAACACAGAAACAGGCCCTTTGGCTCAACTCATCTACACCGACCACGGTGCCTTCCTGAACTACTCCCATTTTCCTGCATTTGACCCATATCCCTCTAAACCTTTCCTATCCATGTTCCTGTCCAATTGTCTTTTAAACATTGTAATTGTACCCGCCTCTACCGCTTCCCCTGACAGCCTGTTCCATATATCCACCACACTCTATGTGAAAAACCTGCCCCTCAGATCCCCTTTAAATCTTTCCCCTTTCACCTTAAACCTATGACCTCTATTTTAAACTCCCCTGGGAAAAAGACTGTGGCTATCTATTTTGTCTATGCCTCTCATGATTTTAAAAACCTCTGTAAAATCACCCCTCAGCCTCCCAGGTTCTGGGAGAAAAAACAGCCCAGCCTATCCAGTGTCTTTTTTATAACTTCAGCTGTCCAGTCCAGCAACATCCTTGTGAATCTTTTCTGCACCATCTGTAGCTAAATCACATCCATCTTATAGTAAGTCAATCAGAACTGCACACGATATAACAGGTGCGCTCTAACCAACAATCTATATAGCTGTAACTTGACATCCCGACTCTTGTACTCAATGCCCCTTGCAATGAAGGCAAGCATGCCATACACGTTCTTCACCACTTTATCTACCTGTGTCACAGCTTTCAGGGAACTATGTACCCCTAGGTCTCTCTGTTCTACAACGCTCTCCAGAGTCCTGCCCTGGATCCAAATGCATCACTTCGCACTTGTCTGAGTTAAATTCCATCTCCCATTCCTTTGCCCACTTTCCCAGTTGATCTAAATCCTTCTGTAACCTTGGACAACCTTCTTCACTGTCCACCACCTCTCCAATTTTGGTGTCATCTGTAAATTTAATAATCATGCCATCCATATTCTCATCCAAATCATTAATACAAATAACAGTGGAACCAGCATCGATCCCTGCAGCACACTGCTGATCACAGGCCTTCAATTTGGGGGAGAAAAACCTCCCCTACCACCAAGCCAATTTTGTATCTAATTGGCTAGTTCACCCTGAATCCCTGTGATCTCACCCTCCGGATCAGTCTACCACGTGGCACCTTGTCAAACACCTCATTAATTCCCTTTTAATTCCATGTTAATGTGCAATATTAATAAAAGCAATGTTGGGACCCATGATAATGTAATATCAAAAGCAGGAATTCCAGGTTAGAAATGGCCAACGGAAGTAAACATAGGGCAGTCAGAATGCTTGATTTGCCAGGATATTGCATAATGGCTTCTTGCTGCTTCAATAGTATTCAGACTTCATAGTGTTTAGACAACAAATCCACAAGGGACTAATTCTACAGATTATTCTTGCAGCCAATTATCTTTTACACATCAAAGCTAAACTCAGAAAGATGAGCATGAAGAGTAATTATCTTAATGAACTCTTCCCACAAAACACAAAAGGTTACTATGATTGGAAAAGGTCAGTTATGGATTGTAATTAAAATTAGTAATGTATTTATCAGTTTTGGCTTGGTATTAGCATTTTCACGAATGAGAAAGAAGATTGTAGGTTCAAGCCCCTCTCCAGAGCCTCAAGAACACAATCCAGACTGGGGCTCCCATGCAATACTGAGGGAGTGCTGAATTATCAGAGGTGCTACCTTTCAGATGAGACATTAAACTAATGGCTTCATTTTGCCTCTCAAGTAGATACAGGATATTCCACAGCACTTTTCAGGGAATAGCTGGACATTCCTGCCATTTTGACTGTATTTCAGAAGTACTATATTTGTAGTTAACTGCTTTGGGATGTCCTGGAATGATGTATCCAAGACTGATCCAGTATGATAGATGTTAGGAATGAACTATGCCAACCAAGCATTTTTTTGTTTGCAGAGAAGTACAACTTGCTCATTTCCATTGGTCTGGAAATAGTCAGACAAACACATCTTCAAGTCAAGCTCAATAGGGATCAAAATTCATTGATTAATTTGTGTCGTATTAACTTCTCACATGAACTATCCCAAATCCCTGTATATACTCAATATGGGGAAAAAACAAATGTTCCCATGCAAGATCTGTAGGGGAAAATGAATTTTTTTTCAAGAAGGATCTATTGGAAACCCTGTACAGTGAATGCCCAGGCACAAAAGGCTTTTGCATTTATTGTTATATAAATAGAAATAAGGAACGCTATCAATAAATGAATGAAAAAAAACACTAAAAGGAAAATGTAAGACAGAACTCTGCAGTATAAAAAGGTGTATATAGGCAGTTGCTATGTATGTAACAGGTTTATAACTTTGAAAGTAGTGAACAAAAAGGTGTGTGTATGTTGGGCTTCTAAGATGCCAAAGATTATTTCAGTATCCAGCTTCCCCTTGAGCCAAAACAAACACCTGCATAGTTAAACTCCCAATAAAGATACATTTCTCATTCATTGCTTCCAATCGGATTTGATGCCTCATTCAGTGGTCTGTCAACAAAGATCAATTAAAATGAAAATGGCTCCAGCCTAAGAACAAAACAATTTTCAGCTGTTCAAATTTTGAAATAAAAGGTTGTCATGCCAGTGAAGATGGAATCTAAGTGCACCACTAGCATTTGTCAATGTGAAATCCAGAAAGAAGCATGCAATTAACAGAATATGTTTTGTATTGCTGTGGTAGCTAGCCTAAGTGTCAATTGATCTGATTGATAATCTTTTGTGTCATTGAAATGGTAACCATAGTAACATATATGAGAATAAGTATAGTCAAGTGCTATCCCCTATTAACATGCACTTAATGATAAAGAACCTACTTTGTCCCCTCCTGGGTCCAACTCAGATTTCAGTGGGGCAGGGTTAATTAAGCCTCTGAAGTTGAATGCCTGCAACCAATGTCTAACTGCCTCAGAACACTGCTTCTATGTTAAAATGAGTACATAAAATATTGCCTAGCTCGCAAAAGTCAAAATAATTTTTTTTAAATACCTTCAAAGAATGACTGTTAGAGTTCAAGTAACGGTTGTTGCTGAGTGAGAAGTTAAGTTAAATGACTTCCAAAATAGCCCTACTCAACATGAGGTGAATAACTTCTAATATTTTTTCAGGCAATCTCTCTGATCAGCTTCCAGGGCTTTCTGCCACTTTTGCTGTGCCAGTACACGTGATCATCTCTGGCCATTCTCAATCAGCTTTCCTGCTGAGCAGGGGTAGCCTTTGGATGCACACTTGTCTCATCGGGGTGAATGGGGAACGGGGAACCACAGAAAAAGAAAAAATAAACCTCAGTATTTTGAAAAGTGGTGAAGCTTAAAATGTATGATGAAATGATGGTCAAAAATTACCACAATCTCCATACAAAACAGAAGGGGAAAGGATAAAATAATGCAAAACAATAGCACTTTTAAAAACCACCTTTTCTGAAATGGAAAATACAGCTGAACAGGATATTAAATCAACCAAGAAGAAAACCTTAGAGTCACGACAAGATGATTAATGAACAAATTCAAATGCCTGAATTGCCTTCCACATGGTAAAGCTTTACAGCTCATCCAGTAAGACAGATGCAACGCCTCCTGTATCCAAGTAATTTGCTCTATTAGATAGTGATAAATACAGTTATTGTGGATCACTTAATACCCTATGGAATCTATAGAAACAGTTACCAATGCTGGTGTCAGCTCAAAAATACAAAGGCATAATTTACTTAATCCCTGCATGGCCAACAGTGATAAAATTAAGAAAAGTCTGTGCCAATTCCTCAGAAGATCTAGCATCACCGTGAATAAAACAAGCTATTAATTTGGTATAGTACCAGAACTGAGTGCAAAGTCAAGTGGTAAAGCAATCCAAATAATACCTTATTTGTGATGAAACACAGTTTGCAAAACTTGACAAGCAAACTGCATCTCTTTACACAGGCGAGATTTATTTCCTGCAGGAATGCTTGCTTTCCTGTTGTAAATAAATGTAATGTATGCCAGTTGTCTAGTGAGATCGGGTGCATTGGAAACATGAAGTTTTGCTTTGTGTTGGATTCACATTTGACCGAGAAATTTAAAAGACTCAGAATAGAGCTTGGCTAGGAGATGCTGCCTCCAAAGGAAAGAACAACTTTTAAACATAAATTAAATTGCTTAGTTTTCTCTGCTTCATTGGAAAAAGCCCCAGTATGTCAAAGCTTTACTTATAACTAGTTTCTTGTCTCTGGCATCAGCCTCATGAATCAACACCGTATGTGCTCCATGGTTTTAATATTCTTTATAAAGTGCAGAGCCCAAGACTTACACATAAAAATATTATCATGCCTAAACAATGCTTTGCACAATTTACTTGTTCATTCTTGAGATTTATATATTTATGAACCCAACTATTTTGTAATTTTTTAAATCTTTTGTAGTTGTTTTCAGGCAATTGGGGTCATGAAATTAATTTCCGTAGCACCCAGCCAGCATTTAGGAACAACATGGCGATTTGCTTCAAATATTTGGAGTTTACATCTGTAATGTCACATGTTCCGTCTAGCTCATTGGGAAGGACAACAGCATGCAAAGTGCACAGAACTGGCATATAACTGTTTCAATCTGCATGCAATACTAATGTGATGCACATACTACAAATTAGTTTACACCAATGCTTGCTAACAATGTAGCTAACACCAATTGTTTAAGGTGCATGGAGAATCCAGCATTGAGCAATAGGAAATAACCCCATCCATTGTGCAATTTAAAAGGATTATCAATTATTTGTGCATTTGTTAGTGATTAAAAATACTAGCTTACAGATCTGGCCACAGTTTCTGAAACCTATGGGGATTTTGCCAGTTAAGAACAGAACACTGATTTCAATGTTTCAGCCAAACTTAAGTGCTCCCAGATCTGGACTGTGGTGATTGTCTTCCTTGATGCACAAAGAATGAAGGAAAGACCCAGAAGGAGGGAGTTATGTTGGTATTGGTTTATTATTGTCACATATACCATGTACTACAATGGACTTTGCTGCACTACAATGAACTTTGAATTTTTTTCTTCTATTTTTTGAAATTTTTATATTATTTTGTACAATTCATACTTAATTTATGTTTCTTCTTGTGAATGTTGTGTCTCTCATGCCTGTGATGCCACTGCAAGTAAGTTTTTCATTGCATTTGTGCATACATGTACTTGCACACATGACAATAAACTCGACTTTGACTTTTGACTTAGACCTCAACACAGTGAAAGGCTTTGTCTAGTGTGCTGTCCAGACAGATCATTACACTGAGGTATCAAAAAGAAAACAGAATGCAGAATATATAGTGTTGCAGTTACAGAGAAAGTACAGTGCAGGTAGACAAATAAAGTGCAAGGGCCACAGCGAGGTAGACTGGGAGATCAAGAGTTCATCTCCAGTATATGAGAGTTCTGTCCAAGAGTCTGATGACAAAGGGATAGAAGCTGTCCTTGAGTCTGGTGGTACGTGCTCTCAAACTTTTGTATCTTCTGCTTTCTGCCCAACAAGAGAGGAGAGATGAGAGAATAACAGGGGGTGGTGGAGGTGAGGATGCAGGAGGATAAGTCGGAAAAGGGCTCTCAGCAGGAGGCCACTTCTATCAAGGGCTCCCTGGGATCTGATGTGCAATGTGAACATTGAAACAACAGCATTTTTCAGGTGACCCTCAGTAAGATATTCCACAAGATGCAGAAGCAATTGTAGCTGTGGGGCAGAGCCAGACCCCCATTGCCAGTGGCAATGAGGTGAAGTTGGATATTAATTATCATAACTTTGGATTTTTTTCATGCTGTTGCAAGAGGCATAAGCAAGGCTTCATAGTCTACAGCACAGCACCTTGTTGTGGAGGTCACAGACACATCCTATTCCAAGAAAAATATTTCATCTGCTTTTCCCTTGAGAGAGACTAGCGAGGAGCATGAGAATATTGGCTCCATGATGATGCAGGAGGCCAGTGACTGCACTCACTATCTGAGGGGTGCCATATTTGAAGTTTGAGGTGGTCCACAACTGAAGGGATTTCACTTCCCGAATGTGCAGCTGGTCCAGAGGATTAGGATGGTCACTGCTAGACACCCAGTATCAGTCACAACTCTGTAATCATCTGAGCACTTATCCTGGAGTAACCACATCAGACCGAAGGGTGGCTACTTGAGGACAAGAGAAAAACATGCTGACACGAAAGAGCTATGCTGACAAATTCATCAGACAGTTCTCAAACACAGTCCTGTTGCCTAGATTATTCTTCAGGTACATCAGAATCTGCAGCAGAGTGGGCGAGCACATTTGTAGTTGTGTACTCTGTCCTGCAACCTAGACATTGTGTAAAATCAGGCCTTGACAGTATCTGTGGAGGAGGAACAAGAGGAAAAGGAGAAAGATGGAAGTAAGGAATGAGGTACCTTGGGAACTGGTTTATGGATAGCTGATACAAGACCAACTAATTCAACTCCCACTTCAGTAACCAATATCCCAACTGCTGATTTTTCTTCACTCTGTTGCTGAGCATATGCTTGACCGTAATAACATAATGACATCCAATCAATATTCTAAATCATATTTATATATCCAATCATATTAGAAACATAGAAAAGAAACATAGAAAAACCTACAGCACAATTCAGGCCCTTCGGTCCACAAAGCTGTGCCGAACATGTCCCTACCCTAGAAATTACTAGGCTTACCCGTAGCCCTCTATTTTTCTCGGCTCCATGTACCTATCCAACAGTCTCTTAAAAGACCCTACCATATTCGCCTCCACCACCGTTGCCGGCAGCCCATTCCACGCACTCACCACTCTCTGAGTAAAAAACTTACCCCTGACATCTCCTCTATACCTACTCCCCAGCACCTTAAACCTATGTCCTCTTGTGGCCACCATTTCAGCCCTGGGGAAAAGCCTCTGACTATCCACCCAATCAATGCCTCTCATTATCTTATATACCTCTATCAGGTCCCCCCTCATCCCTCGTCGCTCCAAGGAGAAAAGGGCGAGTTCCCTCAACCTGCTTTCATAAGGCATGCTCCGCATTCCAGGCAGCATCCTTGTAAATCTCCTCTGCACCCTTTCTATGGTTTCCACATCTTTCCTGTAGTGAGGCGACCAGAACTGAGCACAATACTCCAAGTGGGGTCTGACCAGGGTCCTATATAGCTGCAACAATACCTCTCGGCTCCTAAATTCAATTCCACAATTGATGAAATACAATACACTGTATGCCTTCTTAACCACAGAGTCAACCTGTGCAGTTGCTTTGAGCGTCCTATGGACTCGGACCCCAAGATCCTTCTGATCCTCCACACTGCCAAGAGCCCTACCATTAATACTATATTCTGCCATCCTATTTGACCTGCCAAAATGATCCACTTCACACTTATCTGGGTTGAACCGCATCTGCCACTTCTCAGCCCAACTTTGCATCCTATCTATGTCCCGCTGTAACCTCTGACAGTCCTCTATACTATCCACAACACCTCCAACCTTTGTGTCATCTGCAAACTTACTAACCCATCCCTCCACTTCCTCATCTAGGTCGTTTATAAAAATCACAAAGAGTAAGGGTCCCAGAACAGATCCCTGAGGTACACAACTGGTCACCAACCTCCATGCAGAATAAGACCCTTCAACAACCACTCTTTGTCTTCTGTGGGCCAGTCAGTTCTGGATCCACATTGCAATGTCCCCTTGGACCCCATGCCTCCTTACTTTCTCAATAAACCTTGCATGGGGTACCTTATCAAATGCTTTGCTGAAATCCATATACACTACATCTACTGCTCTCCCTTCATCGATGTGTTTAGTCACATCTTCAAAAAATTCAATCAGGCTCATAAGGCAGGACCTGCCCCTGACAAAGACATGCTGACTATTCCTAATCATATTATACCTCTCCAAATGTTCATAAATCTTGCCTCTCAGGATCTTCTCCATCAGCTTACCGACCACTGAGGTAAGACTCACTGGTCTATAATTTCCTGGGCTATCTCTACTCCCTTTCTTGAATAAGGGAACAACATCCGGAACCCTCCAATCTTCTGGAACTTCTCCCGTCTCCATCGATGATGCAAAGATCATCATCAGAGGCTCCACAATCTTTTCCCTTGCCTCCCACAGCAGCCTGGGGTACATCTCATCCGGTCCCGGCGACTTATCCAACTTGATGCTTTCCAAAAGTTTCAGCACCTCCTCTTTCCTAATATCTACATGCTCAAACTTTTCAGCCAGCTGCAAGTCCTCACTACAATCCCCCAGATCTTTTTCCGTAATGAATACTTTACATCAGTATTCACTAAGTACCTCCACTATTTCTTCTGGATCCATACACACTTTCCCACTACTTTACCATCAACTAATCACCCTTGGGCATATGCCTGCTTGCCATGAGCCTTTGGCTGTCCTGATGTTCCTATATGGTACTCCTTGAGTGGCTGTAACATGTGTGTTATAGGCTTTTTAATGGAGAAGGCTACAGATGGCCTTGACAACTGACCCCACGCGACTCTTGAGCCAAAAAAGTTTGGCTTTAGACTGCATTGTATTGTCTCGCCACAAGTGGCATTGGTCCAGGCTAACTGACTGACAGGCCAACTGTGCAAACATTTTTGAGGTGCCGTTGGTGGAAGCACAAGTGACAAAAATGCTTTACAAATCCAGTGCTCCTACCGGTATTTCATCAATAATTTAATGTGTCGGAGTAGCACCAAGCCACATTCAAATTCCACTTGAACACTGCTGTCCAGAGCCCTGTTGGCAGGAGGCTGAGTATACTTCACATTCAGATACTTGTGCAGCAGTGGAAGCTGAGAAATTAGCCGCCTGCTGCTCAAGAGGATTGGATCTATAGATTATACAGCATGGAATTAGGCCCTTCGACCCACCAAGTCTGCACTGACCATCGAACGTCCACTTAAATTTATCCTACATTAACCCCACATTCTCATCAACTCCCCTCAGCTTCTACCACTCAACTGCACACATTTCAGAGCAATTTTCAGTGGCCAATTAACCACTGCAAATACCAACCTGTACGACTTTGAGATGTGGAAGGAAACTGGAGCTCCCCAGAGGAAACCCAGGTGGTTACGGGGAGAATTGCAAACTCCACACACACAATACCCAAAGCCAGGACTGAACCAGCTCTCTGGCGCTGCAAGACAGCATCTCTCGTTACTCCACTGTGACGCCCTTATATCGATAGAGAACTAACCATCACATCCATGTACTGCACAATGCCCTTTGTAAGGTTGATGCTAGATTCTTCAGTTCTCCTTGTTATTTCTTGAGTACTTTCTGACAGACCTGTCAATGCACCAATCATTTCATGGTCTTTTACCATGGGCTGTGCCACCCACGTTCTCATGTGAGCTCTCTGGATCAGGATTCACCTGTGACGTCAGTGGTATTACAAATGCAATGAAGAATGGCAATGGTTAGAAAGTCATAAAGGAAACTGCTACATCACCACTTTACTTCCACAACTTGCTCCCAAAACCAGTATAAGTGTGCTTCCCTGGATGGCCTGACTGGGGAACCACCCATTCTATTATCTATCTACTGAGGACCTCTTACATTCAGCAGCTGTAAGCAATGGTAAACCAGAGTCTATTCCCATCTCCTAGCTACCTACTCTAAAAACCTCGCGAGAGAATCCGTATCAGTGCTGTCCATAACACATGACGTTATATTTTATTCTGCAAGAAAATTAGAACCACAGAATGAGAAACAAAACTGCTCTGGTCAAATGACAGCACTTGCCTTTAGATATGAAAATAAACAACTTTTAGGGATTTGACTACTTCCCTAACCCAAAACAGAGATAAGAAAGTGGCCCTATGAAACATACTGCTGAAAAAATTGGATTCATATTATCAATGTACCTGTCATAAGATGCTGTAGTCCTTCAGGGCAAACCTCAAAATTGTCTGTAATTCTCTTTGTTCTACATCATTCAACATGACTTTCAAGTTTTCCTGCAGGTCCTACGGCTGTCAAAAAATTAGCATGTGAAAGGAGCCGATCGGCACAGATCAAAGGGTCAGGTTAGAAGGTTGAATGTTTACAGCTTCCACTCACTCTTTTTTTATTCAGTGCTGCTCTATATTTCACATTCCCCAGTATAAAAATGAATAATTAAATGACTTTCATCTTCCTTCTCTACAGAGAGCAGCCACAGCCGACAGCAACAGCTCCAATTCTGACAAGAAGAAAATAGGTCTGAATTTAATTAGCTGCAAAGTTATTTGGAGGAATTTTGTGCTCATCAGGTTGAGTAAAGCCAGCGGGTGCAGACTGGAATATTTTTAACATTAACAACCCAGCATCCCCATCAGGTACACCCAAGTCCGCTTTAATGCTGGAGTAAGGTAAATTAAGCTGGGAAATTTATAATAAATGGTAGCATAACTGAGTGGTGTAGAGGAATAGAGGAAGAGCACATGTTCTGAGGTCCCCGAAGGTAACAAGACAGGTAGTTAAGATATTAAGAAGGTATATGGTATATTTTATCGCCTGGAGCAAAGAACGTAAAAGGAGAAAAGTTATCCTGGGACTGTAGAAAATAGTAGTCATAGAGAGATACAAAATGGAAACAGCCCATTCAATCCACTGAGTCTGTGCTAGCCACCCACCACCTATTTACAGTAATCCTACATTAATCCCCCTCCGACCACACTTTTTTTCTCTCTACCTTCCCATCAACTCCCCTCCAGATTCTACCACACCTACACACTAGGGGAAACTTAGTGGCCAAGTAACCTACCAACCTGCCCGCATTTGGGAGGAAAGTGGAGCATCCAAAGGAAACCCACAGTGCCTGTGTCCCTAGAGAAGAAGCACCAGTGGGTGCCCCAGCGGCTCAGGAGTGTTCCGGATAGAGTTGACTATGTAGTAATTTGAAGCTATTGATTATGAATAGTGTGAATCATGGAATACAGCAGTATTGTAGTAATACAATGCTGTAATCACTGAATAAACCTCCCTTTGGAAAAGGTTAAAAAAAGGAAATCCACACCATCACAGGGACAATGTACAAACACCACACAGACAGCAGCCAAAGTCAGGATTGAACCTGGGTCTCCAGCCTGTGAGGTAGCAGCTCTACCAGCTGCATCACTGTGCTGTCTGCTGCGTTACTGGGCCACAAACTAGCTAGGCCACTGCTAGTTCTATGTACATTCTGGTCACCACACTACAGGAAAGATGCAAAAGCACTGGATAGGATTCAAGGACGTTGCAAGGGCTGAAGAATTTTAGCCAAGAGGATTGACTGGATATGCTGGAGTTGTTTTCAATGGAATGGAGGAACAATTTAACTGGTCTGTACAAAATTATAAAGGATTCAGACAGAATGGGTAAGAAGAACCTACTTTTGCTGACAGAGACATCAATTCTGCAGCCCGTTATACTCCTACATTATTATTAATGCATAGAAGACCCATGACATGACTGAGCTTAGTTCAACAAATTGCTGAGGGGAAAGTGTGAGACAGGCAGTTGAGGCAAATTGAAATTATTACTAAGTCACAGAGAAAAACAATTCAAACAATGAGAAAGTTTGTGCATTAACACCACCCAGTAAATCTGATGTTTGGAAATGAGATATAGTACAAAGAAAGATCTGTGGAAGTAGGGGATAAAACTGGAAGTGTGCATATAAGTTATTTCATTCCTGCAGAAAGTTGAAAGAGAATATTAACGTGTTACGTGATCATGACTATTTTCCAGTCGATCCACTGGAGATCATGATTCTACTGAACTTCTTCCTCAAGAAGACAAGACAATGCCAAGGACACATTCCATTGAGGAAATCAAACTGACTCAAAGAAACTTGTGAATAAACCAAATCTGTAAAACAATTGTATCTGTGAATCAATTGCTTTGTTTTCAAAAGGAGGAAAGCAGTGTACTGTAAATAAATATACAATGTATACTCACACATGTACATTGTAGTTAGAGAGCTGAATAAATTGAATAAACCAGTTATAAATGTTATAGCAACTCACTGCATCTTTGTGTTTCTCTATAAATTCTACATTGCTTGGGTTCTAATTAAGGAATGTGTACAAACGCATATACTTTACAAGCTCTATTCCAGATCTGTCAGGAACCTAGGCACAGGTGTAAGTTATACAGCCCCTTGAGTCAGTTCCACTATTCACAACCCTGCAGTAAATGAAGCAGTCCATGAATGCATTCCGCAAGGCCTAGGCAACATTCAGGCATGGCCTGATAGAGGCAAGTAACATTAACTGCACATGAGGTGTGCAGGGAAGTAGATGGCTCAGCCATCCAGAGAGGGTATAGCAATCTAACCTTCACATTCAAAGGCATTATCATCACATTCTGGGTGCCACCAATGACCAAAACCTTAACTGGACTGGTCATATCAATACTGTAACTGCAAGAACGGACTATAGGTTGGATAACCTGTGGTGAGTGCCTCATCTCCTGATACCCCAAAATCTTATGACCATCTATAAGCCACATCATGTGTATAATGGAATACACTCAACTGATCTGTCTGAGTGCAGCTTCAACAAAAGAAATTGACACCATCCAGGATGAAGCTGCTCATCAGACCGCCACCCCATCTGCCACCAGCTCTCCATGGGTGCTGGTGTACAATCATCCCAAGCAGCTCCTCCTAAACCCATAACCTCTACCATCAAGAAGGACAAAGACAACAAGTGATAGGAACACTACCATCTACAGGTTGCCATTCAAGTCACTTACATGACTTGTGAATATATTGATGTTCATTCTTTATCATGTGTCTAGATTCAGAACGTTCAAAATAGCAGAACAACATCTTCTCAAGGGTAGTTATTAATAAATACTTGCTTTGCCAGCAACAGTCACATCTTGAAAATGAATGCTTAAATAATGAAACTATTAAAGATCTGTACCTCAGCATTTATCTCTGACAATCCATTAATTTCAGATCGAAAGAAATAACTACACAAAGAGCAATAAACAAACTGCTAAAAGAACCCAGTGGGTCAAGCAGCATCTGTGGAGGCAAGGGGACGGTCAGTGTTTTGGATCAAGACGCTGTATCAGGACACCATAGATCTTTCTGTGTTTCCACGTGAAGCTTAATCCGACTCACTGCGTTATTATTATTTCTGGCCTATGCCAGCTGATCGACACAGATTTCTTGGTAAAGGAACACCTCACTTTGAAAATCCCCTTCCTTGTTTTCAGATCTTTCCATTGGGGTCACTTGTCTTCACCTTTATATCCTCCTGTAACTTTACAGTGCATTGTGATCAGTGCTCCTCTAATTATGGTCTCTTTGCTTTCTCCAAATGGAACAACTCTTGGTGGCCATGCAATCAGATACCAAAGCTTAAGCTTGAAAATTCCCTTTCTAAACATCTCCAGCCTGTCTACCTCACCTTTCAGAATCATTTTCAATCCCATCTGCCTTTTTGATCAAGCCTTTGCATTTTCCCAGTATCTCCTTACATGACTGTGTCAAATGTTATTCATTAGCATTTCTGTGAAGTGGCATGGAATATTTTAGTAAGTTAAAACAATTACATAAGTACAGATTATTACAGCCATTTAATTGTGGAACAGAAAATGTGTCAAGTACATAACTGAAAGTTAACCAATGGCTACATTTACCATTGCAGTCCAGCACCACTCGCCTGAGGCTACACAGAGCCAGTGGATGGAGGGATGTAGACTATGTGCATGCAAATGAGATTAGTTTAGATTGGCATTATGGGCCAAAGGGCCTGTTCCTGTGCTGTACTGTTCTATGTTCATTCTTATGTGTGCAGGAGGTGTTCTTTCCACACTGGCTTTCTACCTTTCAGCAACTCTAGCTATTGTCTCTGATTTGGGGGATGAGGGTGTGCTTATACATTGGAAATTGTACTCAAGAAACTTTATGATCCCTTTTCAAAATTATTTGAGATCATAACCTAGAAACTGCTCCACAATTGCCTCACCATCAAAACAGCATTGAAATGTCAAAATGATGTTGGTAGAAGTCACATAAAAAGCAGGAATTTCAGATGCAAGGTTCACAGAATGACACTGCCCAGTTTCTTAGTGTAGTGCTGCACTGAAATTGACATTGCCGGTTTCAGTTCCGCACTCCCTACTGCCGTGTTGCAAGTTCTCACAGGTGTTGATGTGTAACAGAAGATGCAACATTTGTAGGCAGCTCTGAAGAGACATCTTACAATACACACAACATTCTTCTAGCTAACAGCGAGTGTTATCATTAAATGAATGCTACAACGATGGGAAGGAGTTGGAAGAGTACCCCCAGGGAGGTCAGAGGAACCTGGAGAGGCTGGCGACGAACAGTATCAGTGGGAGGCAGACTGTGTGTAAGGAAGCCTCGGAGATCCTCCAAAACTACAACCTGATGCCCCTGTCAGGACGTTATTCTGGGTTAACTGGTTTCCATCTTTTTGCATTTAGTTCACATATTTCAAAGAGCATCAATGCAAAATTCTTTATTTTTTTTCCTTTGGCTTTCTGTTGTGCAGACTTTCTCCCCAACTTACTGCAAATGTCTCATTTTAATTACTGTTGTTTTCCAAAACAAGCATATAAATTTAAATGTTACATACCATTTGTAGTCTATCTATCCCATGATCTAAATCCTATGGTAGAACTTTGGGTGAATCCTCTGCCTGCTAATTATAATCATCAGTGAATTTGGCACACTTATATTTGGCCTCTGTATTCAGGTCATTAATGTAAATTGAAAACAACAGGGATCCACACATTAACCACTCTACTCAGCACTTCCCCTTGTCTGACATTAAACATTGCCCTCATACTCTTTCTGAATGTTTTTACGCAGGTCCATGCTCGACACTATCATCCCAAACTGGAAGTAACTAATTTTTCCAAGTGCAATGTGTATAATTGTAAAGCTCAGTCATTTTCTGATATTTTTCTAAGTTAATGTAAATTATGGGATGTGTGACAACTACCAACTGAAGTACAAAAATGTGGCTTTGAGATTATTGCTTATTAAGGTGAAAGTGCTTGACAAACCTTTAATGCTTAGCAAGGAACAGCATTGTGCTCTTAGTGCTACTAGCAATTTAAAGCAATGAGCTTATGTCAGCAAACAAATGAAAAGCAAGGTCTTCTTAACATTGTTACTGAAATAGCACTGATGACTTATGTTTCTATGTCCCAAAGCACTTCAACAAAAATGTTATTAGAAAAAAATTAACACTGAACCATAAAAAGATATAATGGAGCAACACACAATCTACTGGAGAAACTCAGCAGGTCGAGCAGCATCCACGGGGGGGAGAGGAATTGTCGACATCTCGGATCGAAACCCTGCATCTGTCCTGAAATTCCTCAGTACAAACATCAGTAATTCCTCTCCCTTCCACCACCCCACCCCACCCCCACAGCCCCTTCCCAACAGATGTTGCTTGACCTGCCGAATTTCTCCAGCAGATGGTGTGGTGCTACAGATTCCAGCATCCGCAGTCTCTTGTGGCTCCATTAAGATGTAATGGGACAGATATGCTATCCACTTACTGACATGAAGATCTTCCACAAATGGGGAATCTCGTAAGGACTGGTTGCTTTAAGGACACTAGAAATAACAGTGACCTGGATTTTATGAGCAGCAGTAAGCTGCCTGCACACATAAATCCATCAGGTCAAGTCAGGTCAAGTCAAGTTTATTGTCTTGTGCACAAGTACAGTGAGGTACAGGCACAATGAAAAACTTGCAGCAACATCACAGGCACATAGATACAGACAGAACACAGAACATAAATTATACATAAATTATATATTAAATTAAGAGAGAGAGAGAGAGAGAGAGAGAGAGAGAAAAAACAACAATGCAAAAACAAGACAGTGCAAAAAAAACAAAGATACAATCAGAGACAAGTCCATGGCAGTGCAAGAGGTGATAAGTATTGTTCCATTGCTGAGGTAGGGTTAGGGTTGTGCTGGTCAGTTCAAGAACCTGATCGTTGTAGGAAAGTAGCTGTTCCTGAAACTGGTGTTATGTGACTAGGTTTCTGTACCAGAACAAGCCCCATACTGAAATTCATTGAAAAGTCTTTGACAGCCGGCTAAGCCACAGCTTACCCCATTGCCAAAACACATGAAGCCACAAATTCTTTTAGACAACTCCAAAATAAAAATGTTGCTGTATAGTTGAAAATCAGATTAGTCTGGAGGATAGCAATTTTATGCATCTTTCTGGGAATCCCAGAACTGATAGTAAAATTTATTTCTTCATTTTTTGGCAGAATTTTTATTCCCCCTAACAGTTTTCTTTCCAGTGTAAAACATCCCCAAATGATGACAACAGTAGTGCAACTCACAGTCCTTATTTACTCACAGAACAACCAGCTTTTACTGAAACCATGTTATTTTAAATGGCCACCTATCAAACTTCTTTCTTTGCACTCTCTAGATCCATAACCTCTGACAATCTCAAGTATAACCTCACTCATGTGGCTTAACTGCTTTGCACTTGAAGGTCAGGGTGACAGTCACTCTCAGTTTCTTATCCAGGCTGCTGCTGGTGTCTGCCACACCACACAGTTTGCAGGGAGGTCACTGCAAACCCACACTTAAAGGGAAGAGACTTGAGACTACCCTTCAGTTTACAGGAGAAGGCAGAGCAAACATAAGCATTCATTTGCATTGCAAGCTTCCTCAAAGTGCACTTGTGTCCTCATAGAGAGATCTCTGACCCCTCCTGCCAGGAACTCCAAGCTGTGATGCTGGAGGGTCTCACTGATTGACATGCAGAAAGAACGTGCCTCCTTTGGGCACTGCTCTTCATCAGCCTGTCCAGCTTCATCAGACTCCCTGGGAACATCCTCCCCAAGTACAGCATCATCCATTAGGCACAGAATGACACAGCCTAGCCTTTGCTCCAGATTTAAAATTAGTTGAAGCCTCAGTGGTTCTTGGTGAGCAGGTTTGGAAAGAGGTGAAGGCCTGGATTTAAGATGCCATGTTAGAAATAAGAGTCCTTTTAGTAGACGGCATGGTTTTGAATCCAGCTCTCTCCTGATGTAGATCACAGAGCAAAATTTCCCACTGTCATTCCAAATCTACAAATGTGATTAAACCCAATTCAGTGGGTGAGGCCTATCAGGTTGCTAATTGATGATCATATGACATGTCTGCAGTATCACTGAAAACACTTGGTGTGTTGGTCACACTGCTTCTCAAAAACAATCCAGGGGAATGGCTAATCAGGTACCTGTACCATCGGGCTCAGTGTTATAACTCACCCAACTGTCACCCAACACACGTAACGTAGCAACAACAAATACATTTTCATTATTGATTAAAGCAATGTTATATTTTCTGGTCAATCCACTCTCAGGAACAGGAATAAATAAAACACTGAGCCCGAGAAATTTGGCCCAGTTTCACTCAGCCAGATCGCCACCATTGTAACACCAAGCATGGCCAACTGGAGGAGTGCTTCAGCTGACCACTTTGCAGAACACCTCTAAATAGTCTGTATGTGTGACCTAAAGGCTCCAGTCTCCTGTCACTTTCTTTCTCCCTCCTACTCCCATTCTGCCTCTCTTCCCGCAGCATTCTGCACTGTTCCAGAGATGTTTCAAAGTAAGCTCAAGGAAAAACAACCAAAAAGCAAAACAATTGTAGATGCTAAATATCTGAACTGGAAACATGAGATACTCAACAGACCGGTGAGGAGAGAGAGCAGTGACTATGGAGAGAAAACCAGAGAAGTGGAGTTAATATTTCAGGTTGATTACTTTTCATCAGCTCCGTTGAAAAGTCAGCAACCTGAAATGTTAATTCAGTTTTTCTCTCCATGATGCTGCCTGACCTGCTGAGTATTTCCAGCATTTTCTGTTTTAATTTCAAGGAACAACACTTCATTTTTCAACAAAGCAGATTAGATCTTCCAGACCCTACAATCAGCTCAACAATTTCAGATAATGATTTTACTTCTCCCATTTACATCTGGCTCTTTATTTGTTCCATTACTATCCTTTTTCATCTTGTGCCACAACCCTTTGAACCTCTCCTGCTATCTATCCCATTACAGATCTTTCCTTCTGATTTTTCCCCTCCCTTTGTATCTTAAAAATTGTTTATCATGAACTTTTTTCCAGTTCTCATGAAAGTTCAGTGACCTGAAACATTAACTCCGCTTCTCTCTCCAAAGATTCCACTTACCTGCTGAACATTTCCAGCATTTATTGTTTTATTGCAGATTCCTCCATCTGCTGAATTCTGTGTTGATTATTTCAGACAGCTTAAATTGGCATAGCCAAAATTTAACCATATTTGTACATTGCATTAAATCGAAGCAAAGCATGTTTTACATCCAGCCCTAGGACTGGCATTTTCCTTCAGTAACCTGCACCTGGTTTACAGGAGTTCAGAGAAGTCAAAAGTCTTTTAGCTCTTTTTATGTATTATCATTTTTGTTGATGTTTTTCTGAGAAATTTCATTACTGTTTTCCTTACTTTTTATTTGAGCATACAGTTTCTCAGTAAAACATAAACCAGACAAATTAGTTCACTGATTTATTTGAAGCTGACTGCCACTGAAGCATTTACAATACTTCAGTGGGAATGGACAAAAGGAAAAAAAATTGCCTCAATAAAATGAGATTTTACATATCAAGTTTCACGAAGAATCCTGCTGCAGCAAGTAAACCTGATAAATATAATGGCAGAGAATGGTTTTTAAACACACCAATTCTTAAATTGCAGTTTATAATGCGTAATCTTGCTAAGATCAAGGAAAGCTGAAAAGTCATCGATGCCACCAATTGCGCTCCACAGCTGTATCAGTAGAACTTTGTTCACAATCTCCTCTATCAACTTTCTTCAGTACTTTGGGACATGTACCAGATATTCTGATTGATACATTAAATTCTATAACAGAACAGCCTTTTGAATACTTAACCACATCCTCTTTAGCCACTCCTACATTCAAATGTTTACTTTTCTCTATAAACTGTGAAGGAAAGGTCTATTAAACATAACCCATTTCCTTGTGTTTGTCTAAGTAGATCACACCATTTTTTGTCATTCTTTATATTTGTATTTACTTATAAAATTTCTCACTACAGCACATTCTTCTGTTATGTTCCCTCTCACTCCTCCTAATCTTTCCTTTGGCTTTCATGTTTCAGATATGAGCTTCAAATACCTTAGTTTTCTTTTGTAATATACTCACTCAAATTAACTGCTGCTCTTACATTTCTATTTGTCAGTGGAAACCCTGCATTTGATATACTGTTTAATCCTCATCAGAATGCAGTTACCCTCTACCTTGTGTACAGTAGCAATCACATTCAAAGTCATTTGCCTGACCCTGCTCCTCTAGACCAACAAAGAGAATGCGTGCAGCCAAATGGCTATGGCAGCAGAAAATTAAAAATGGAAATGCTCTGAATAGCAATTTAGAAAGGAATGGAGTGTATATTTTATTTGTAATCAGTTTGAAATATAACCTCAATAACATGACAAAAATGGATGCAGTCCCTTCAACAGTTCCATGGAACTACATAATTAAACAAGCTGTTT
This sequence comes from Pristis pectinata, assembly GCF_009764475.1. Lineage (NCBI taxonomy): Eukaryota > Metazoa > Chordata > Chondrichthyes > Rhinopristiformes > Pristidae > Pristis > Pristis pectinata. The sequence continues at coordinate 28,726,936 of NC_067407.1, read as the reverse complement.
GCATAGCAGTTTAATTATAGCTGAGACTTTCTCTCTTCATGGGCTGTAAAATTTTTATGCAGGGTCACATTGAGTTAATTTGCCTGCCTGTGGTGTATGGAGATTACATTCCACATCATTAATCTGCTGCTGAGGTCCACATCTACTGCAATCTACAAGACACCAAAGTTCCAAAGGAGAATGTAATATCTATATCAATTGCACAGAGCTCCCTCCAATCTACTGACGTGGTTTATAGATACCCATGTTTATACATAGCAGAGCAATCTAATGTTTCTCTAATTGACCATCTCATGCGGTCCAAAATGATACTTGCTGCATAGCCATTTATCTGGCAGACAAGAGAGCTTCTCTGTTGGTTCTGTGTTTGGGCTGGTATCCATAGTGTATACAATATGTGCCAGTTACCTGGAAAGAATATATGAAAACAAACTTACAAGAGATGTCAACATGAACACAATTTTTTAACAATTATGTTAGAAAAAGACTATTCTTTGCGGTAGCTTTCCTTTTTTAAAAACAAACATAGGCAATGTGGTAGCTCCCAAAACAAAAATATTGTAAAAAAACTAGGAAAATGTGTATTATAATGAACAATTACTTACAGGAAAAATATAGCATCTCAGGTATTCAGGAATCAGGAACAGAGACCCACCAAAATTAGAGTAGGTAAAATAACAGTGCTGAAAGAAAAAAAATGGCATTAATGAGTGAAGGGTCTCCAGGATTTTTAAGAGAAAATGGTTTAACTGTACTTTTTAAAAATCCTCTCAACACACGAACATTCCAAACTTGAAAACTGTGTGTACCACATCCTAATTTAGGAAAGGTAAGAGGGGGATTATGGACAAGTTAAACTAACATCTTTTGTTGGGAAATTACTAAAGTCTATTGATAAGGATAGCATCAACTGGAAAAATGTGGTTCATCAATGCAATTATTCATCTACAGCAGATGTATTGAAAATTTGCATAATGATCCCCCCATTATTCAAATACAAGAATATTTAAGGTGATTAAAATCCTATATCCAAAATTTGATGAAGGCTTTCCACTATTGGTGACTTGTCTATTACCTGTCAGGGCAAAATTTGGCAGGGTCCTTAGGCACCCATTTGCCAGCCTGAATGATCTTTCAGACAAGTCTTTAAAAGAGAACACAATGCACCTGTCAAAACCAAGCCAGATGGTTTTTAAACATACGGTCAGCACACAGCAATGCTGGTACCAGATCTGATAAACATGCTTCCTTCAAGGAGAAGTTATCAGCTGGTCCTTGGTCTGCTTCAGATCCCTCTGATGCTGCAACAAGCTCTGGTAATATCAGCAAAGTAGTGGAAATTTCCCTAATGTTACTGCAAGTGGCAGCTGCAGACTCAAGAGCCATATTTACCAGTTTCTGCACAATCTGAGTAACGTACTGTGCTGCTGCTGAAAAAAGCTAAATTTTGTGGCATTTACCCCTTGTATGCCTCCAACAATAAACTTGAACTTGAACACCCTTCAGGTGAATAGTCATAGGGCTGGCTCCCAATTTGAACCACATCCTGCACCCCCAATAACAGGCAGCTTTCTCTCTCTGCAGAGTAGCAGCAAATCCTCACTCAGTCCTACTCATCTGGGTCCCTCGTGCTTTGTGAATTACCCAGGTACTCATCCTCACCAACGCTATCTAATTCTCACCTAACAACATATTTGAACTGGTGAATGAGAGGGAAGAAGAATGTAAAGCAGGACATTAGAGAAGGGGAACACATCAGGAGGTGTCTAAAGATGGGTGGGTTTGAGTCCAACATCAGCTCTTACTTCATCAGCATCGTCCACCTCAACTTTATCATTAATGTTTATTTCATTGGAAGTAGCTGTTTATCTCCACCATCAATTTGCTCCTTTTCCAATGTCTCCCTTTCTCCACAACCCCTACTTTCCCCATTGCCCAATCCAACCTGTTGCTGCAATGAATCTGCAGCAGAGGGGAGTACAAGCTAAAACAGGATAGGTATTATTCCCTTGGGATTGACAGAAGGGATGAGATCATCCAGTTGTAAATGGTTTCTCATACTGCAACGACGTAGGCTTTGATTTGCCAGAGAATTCACAACGAGCTGATCTATGAAATTCTGGGGCAAAACACCATTGTTGTAAACGCAGCACCCATCTCCATCAAGAACTTTAAAGCGAGAACATTTCAAGTGTAAAAACATGGGAGAGACATTTCACAGCTTCTGATGCAGGAGAGGCATAAGCTGAAGCTGTGCACTTGCAGCCTGTTTTGTTCCATCTAGTGGTGTTTTTAATGCAAAAATAGGTTGCATTTGCTGGGGTTGCTCAGATGAAAAACCACCTCTGATATTCTTTCCTCTATTAGATTCTAATATTCCTTTCTCATAGGGTCATCCAGCATGGAAATAGGCAATTCAGTATACCACATCCATGCCATCCAGTTTGGACCCATACACATTAACCCCATCTTCCAGAACTTCAATGCTGAGGCAATTCAAGTGCTCGTCTCGAAATTTCTTAAATGTGTCAGTGACTCTGTTTCCACTATTCACTCAGGCAAGGTACTCCAGGTATTCACCACTCTCTGAGTGTAAAAGGTCCCCCTCAGATCTCCTCTTAATCTCTTACCCCTTGCTGTAAATCTATGTCCTCTAATTCAGAGGTTTTTAACCTGTGGTCCGCAGACCCGTGGGGGTCCATGGCAGGTTGCCAGGGGGTCCGCAAGCAAGCAAAGAAAAAAAACGGAAAAGCGACATGTTACAAAGACGTAGCTTACTTGCTTGGTCCAGTTTTCCACTATTCAGAAAATCAGCCATATCTATTCTATCTGTTATAGGCGACAATCTTAGAGACTTAGATGGTGTTCCCTTCTGGTAAGCTGCCGCTTAATATTCGATCTGTGTAGTCAGAGTAGTCAGTAGTGTTCACTACTCACTACTATTCTGTTGTGCACTGTAGTGTTAGCAAGACTGAGTGACGTTGTTGGTGTGCCTTAATAATATTGCTTAATTACCGTGCATTTACACCACAGTGACATCACTGTTAAACGAAAAGTGCGCAAGCGTGTAAATTTTAGATTAGTTTTGATAATTTTGTTTATCAGTAATAGTAATTAAACTGTCCAGCGTGTATTGCTGAGTATGGAGAAATTTCTGAAGAGAAAAGCTGACCAGAAACCGGAAGATTCTGATGACGAAGGGGATAAGGGTGACCGAAAGAGAAAACAATGCAAGTACGATCCAGAATACATTTCATATAGCTTCGTTGCGGTGAGGACAAATGCGGACCAACCTCTCTGTGTCGTGTGTTTGCAAACACTGTCCAACGATGCAATGAAACCAGAGAAATTGAAGCACCATTTAACAACAGTGCATCCAGATATTGCCAGTAAGCCGAAGGAATATTTTGAGCGGCAAAAGGAGCTGTACCTCAAGCAGAAAGGCAAAATGACAGCCTGCGCCACTGTAAATGAGAAGGCTCTTCAGGCATCATATTTGGTAGCATTACGAATAGCACGTTCCAGAAAGCCTCACACAATTGGAGAAGAGATAAAATACTGCCTGCAGCAGTAGATATGTGTGAAGTTGTACTGGGAAAAGAATCCAGTCAAAAACTGAAAGCCATTCCACTGTCTGATAACACAGTAAGCAGAAGAATTGGTAATGTGGCGGAAGATATACAGAGCCAGCTGACAGCATGTCTTCAGCAAGTCAGATTTGCCATTCAGCTCGATGAAAGTACTGATGTTGCCAGTGCTGCACAGTTGTTGGTTTATGTTCGATATTGCTGAGAAGGAGAGGCTTTGGAAGACTTTTTGTTTTGCAAGGCGATCCCAGGGCATACAACCAGTGAAGAACTTTTCCGTGTGCTTGACACTTTTATTGTACGATTGGCATTGACATGGACACAGTGTATTGGAGTATGCACAGATGGTGCTGCCACAGTGACGGGACAGAAGTCTGGTCTAGTCACATGAGTAAAAGAAGTAACTCCACATGTAGCAGCAACCCACTGCATGATTCACCGTGAAGCTTTGGCTGCAAAGGATATGGATGAAACTCTTGCGGATGTATTTTCCATGTGCATTAAAATCGTTAACTTTATCAAAGCCAGGCCACTCAATCATCGTTTGTTTGAAAACATATGCCGTGAAATGGAAGCCGAACATAAGCATTTGTTGCTACATACAGAAGTCAGATGGCTGTCACGAGGCCGTGTTGTGCAGCGTGCATATGAATTGTGAGATGAACTGCTCATTTTTCTAAATGAGCTTAACGGATCATTGGCACAGTTCTTGACAGATGAGACGTGGGTTGACAGATTAGCTTACCTTGCAGATATTTTCAACATTTTGAACAGCTTAAATCTATCATTGCAAGGACCTGGCTCAAATGTTCTGAAAACGCATGACATAATCAATGCCTTCCAGAAAAAACTCCGTATCTGGAAGGGAAGATGCGAGCAAGGCGTCTATGATATGTTTCCGTTGCTGGCTGACTTTCTGACAGTGAACGAGACTAAGACAGAGGTCATTGCGAGCACCGTTTTGAACTATATTCAACAGCTGCCACATTATTTCCATAACTATTTCGGCGACAATGACACGAACATGTTTGATTGGATTCGAAATCCATTTGAATGCACGTTTACTGATTTAACTGGACGTGAACAAGAACAATTGGCTGAACTGTCATCCGACAGGGCTTTGTGCTTGCAGTTCAACATAATGTCACTGTTGCCATTCTGGATAGTATGGTCCCAGGAGTATCCACTGCTGTCCGGCAAAGCCGTCAATGTTCTGTTACCATTTGCAACTACTTACTTGTGCGAAATAGCATCTTCTGCAGTCACTGCCATGAAACCAAATACAGATCAAGACTGAATATTTGAGGATGACATACGCATATGTTTGTTGCATATACCACCACGTTTGGACAAACTCTGCAGTGCAAAACAGGCACAACCTTCACATTGAACTGAACACTGAAAGACACCACTGGTAATTATCAGCGATTGAAATAGTCAGTATTTCAATGGGGCCTATGTGCAGTAATTTAAGTGTTGTATGCATGAATTATCGATTGTTTGATTTTGTGGGCTTTGGGGATCTGCCATCTAACAAGAACATGTTCTGGGGGTCTGTAGCATGAAAAAGGTTGAAAACCACTGCTCTAATTTTATCTGCCTCTGATATGGGGAATAGTTTCTTGCAATCTACCCTATTTATATTTCCCATAACTTTATATATCTCAATCATATCCCCTCTTAACCTCCTTTGATCCAGGGAAAACAGACCTAGCCTCTCCAGTCTCTCCTCATAACTGAAATGCTTAATCCCAGAAAACATCCTAGTGAATCTCCTCTGCACCCTTTCCAGTGCTATCACTTCTTTCCATGCATGGTAATCAGAACTGCACACAGCACTCCAGCTGAGGTCTGATCAATGTTTTATAAAGTTAGAGCATAACCTTCCCGCTCCTGTATTCAATACCCTGACTAATGAAGGCCAGCATCCCATATGCCTTCCTAATCATGTTATCTATGTGCAACGCCACCTTCAAAAATCTTTCTATATCGCATTACAATCACCAAGCAAAACTATGTGTTGAACTGGAGAATATGGTACATATAAAGATAGGACTGAGAAGAGCGTAGGATGTTCAAATAAAGACAAAGATGACTTATCATTTCCAGTTTAAAATCAGATGAAAATATTATGTGAAAGATAAAATAAGAAAACAGTACACATTGTAGACTCAGAAGCTTTGATTTAGTCAGCACTGAAATTGTATGGCTGTACCCAGATTTTAAGCGTAAAGCAAGCCAAATCCTGGCCCATTTGGAGGCTACCATTAGCATTTTTGGAAATGCCTGCTTGGGTGCCTATGGGATTGTCATCACTGAAGTTGTACTATTCTCAGAGTACCACTGATCTCACAAATGTACATCACTGAAGGTACACTGTTCTCCAAGTACTACAAACTTCACAATTTTTAAAGCAACAAATTTTCAAGTCCATGAACACAGCAGGAAGGATGACTGTTTCTCCACAGACGGCCTCCTCTCAACTGTTTTTTTTAGTTTCACAGTGGCATCTCTAGTCAGTAAGTATTGATGGTATCCTTGAGGCTATCCCACTATGGCCAGTGATCCTTGAGCAAGGTTGGTGCAGTTGATTGTTGAGAAATGAGAGGGTAATGGCAACTTTCTGGACTTAATGACATCAATCTATATGATGAGAGGTAAAAGCTGGACAGGTATTGAGTGGAAACCCTACCCTATTGATGAATGTTGCTGACTAATGGAGGGAACCCAGGTGACATGATGTGTGGCCTCTATTAAGCCTCGATTCTGCCATTTAATAGAAATGCTGTATCTGCTCCAGCTCTTCCCCAAAGCAAGAAATTAAATTATTTGCCATTTTAAACAGAGCACCAGTACCAGATTGAAGGCAACAGTGCACCTCACATGAGTTTTTTTTTGATGAATAGCCATTCCCTAAATGCAGCACTTAAGTGTCAGCCTGGATTGTATGCTCAGTTCCCAGGAGAGGGACTCAAAACCACAAGCTTCTGACTTGGAGGCAAAAGTGCTACCAGCTGATGCAGTTCCTCCACATTCAAAACTTCAGTGCTGTAGTACAAAGGACATTAAGGCAACTTTATATATGCTGCTTTGAATTAGGACCACTGTGGTCCATGATAAAAATGGTACTTCTCGGTCAATGTATACACTAGACTCAACAAATTTTCTTTTAATTTTTAATGCAACCGAGACAGATGTAATTTATAAAAGTAAATCCCTAGAATGTAAAATCAAAGCTATTTAGCGAACTTGTGGTGAATACTACAGATAAAAACATTAGTCAGAGAGTGAAAGACAGTTACTAAAATGATCCCAGAGTTGAGGGACTTCCATTATGTGGATAGACTGGAGAAGTTGGGGCTATTCTCCTTGAAACAGAGGAGGTGCAAGGGGATCTGACTGAGGTATTTAAAAACATGAAGGGTATGGACAGAGTTGATAAGGAGAAAGTATTCCAATTGGCAGAGGGGGCAAGAATCAGGACATGGAATGAGATGAAAATCAAAACATTGCAGATGATGGAATTCTGAACTAAAAACAGAAAATGCTGAAAGCACTCAATAGGTCAGGCAGCAACTGAAGTAAAGGAAACAGGATTAATTTTTTAGGTTGACCTGCTGAGTGGTTCCACTATTTTCTGATAGATAAAGGAACCAAAAAAAAGACACGAGAGAGAAAATGTGAAAAGGGTCTGGAATACAGTTCCAGGGGTAGTCGTGGAAGGAGATTCAATTGTAGCACTCAGAAGAGATCTGCATAGATATTTGAAAGAAAATAATTTACAGACTGAGGCAGAGAATTGGTAGGACAACCAGCTGGTTTGCTTTCACACAGAGCTGCTACAGACCCATTAGGGCTGAATGCCTCCATTGTGCTGCAACTGTTCAGTGATTCTGTAATTCCAAAAACATAGCTGTCACACTGCAAGTGGATAGAGTTAAACCAGATTTCTTCTGAAACATCATGAAATATGTTTAGGCTTAAGAAATGAACCTGGAACGTCATGTGTTCTTGCTCTCATCTCTTCCTTGCACCCTGCCCTTCATTTAAGTATATTTCAACCCATGTACAAGCCTCGAGCAAAAGGAATGCAGGGCGATTGTTTCCATTTCTCAACAGAAATATATGGTGGTGGAGTTGAACAACTAGCATACTCTGATTCCTTTATTCTCTCTGGGAAGCACCTTTGGCTTAATCCAGTAAATTCCCTCCACCATCCCCACTCCACCTTTTCATGAGCCTGAGTGAGAACAGAAATGCACAAACAGGTTTTATCATTTTGTGATGTGATGAACTAGCAGAAGAACACACTCCATCTGTAGACTACTGGTTTCAACAGAAACTTCATTGTATGTTTATATTATGCAAGAAGCGATTTATTGTATATTTATATCACAGCTCCTGGCAGTGAGGAATCTGTCCCATTTATATTGCAGGGTAGATTTCACAGTGCCTCATTAACAATTGTGCTTTTGATTCCTTGCTTGCAGAGTTTCCCCTGATGACTGCCTGATCCTTCAAATCTGATTCCTTGCTTTTTTTCCCTCCAAAGGTCACACTTCTATTTAATATTCAGAGGCAAATTGCCTTCTACGCCAAAAGAAATTAAGTAACATTCATGGCCTTTTTCAAATAGTTCACATGAATTTGTTCACATCGATTATTTCAAAGCATTTTGGTTTTTGAAATATGATGCAAGAAATCTAGGCGTCATTAATGTCAGCAAAATAAACCCATTTGGAGCTACTTTAAAAATGTAAATTTAATCCATTTCCTTCCCTAAAGAGAAATTTGGTGATAGATTAAATGGTAATTCCATAAAAGTTGCTATAAAATTCCTGTTGTTTGCCTGAAGCTAATTAATGCTATTGAAATCACTGAAACCAGCTTGGGATTCAACTGCAGCCTTGTGCCGTGCTGGTTATTTCAACACAACAGCATGTTTTCTAGCTCCCCTGAATGAATAATCAGTACATTTCTTCCATTTGCCAAGCCAAAAGTCTTTAAAGGGCCTCAATGGAACAGGAACAGATGGAAAAATAGAACACCTGAAACAAAGCATCTCCAACACCAGAGCTGAGAGAGGTGGCAGGTGACTAGATGCAAGTGGCAGAGCTCCATAGTAGTTGACAAATAAACAAAGGTAATAATGAAGTTGGTTTGGATGAGTCTCAAATTCAGCGGTTTATGGTTAAAAATGATGAAAGAAATGATACCACCAAGATCAGCATATACCTGAGCCACCTTGGCCGGCCACAGCTGGCCTTGTACCACCAACCGTTGCAAAAAGCTATGACAAGACTACCTGCTCATGCTTGAGGAGGTCCACATCAAATTAACAAGCATCTAACTGCAAATCCTTGCCATCCTACTGCAAGAGGAACTGACAATGGACCTGTGAAATCGATAAAGCATTAATGATTGTTGTCAACATTCTTAACTTCACTGCCATAATCTTTTTCTCATCTATATCATACATATATATCAAACATATCGAAGAAGTGAGTGAAACATTTTCATCTTTCCTACTAAATGGCATGATATGGGTATCCAATTTCACTACAAAACTGAGCAACACATGGATGTGGAGGCAAGCTACTGGTTGGATAAGGAACTAGTTGGGAGGCAGGAGTCAGGAAGGAAAGTTCATTAGTATTAACAAGATATGTTTAGTAGTATCCTTTGGGAATATATACTGGGGCCTTAACTTTTCGCTATGTTTGGTTGAAAGAACAGAGAATCATTTTTCCAAATTTCTGGAAATATATATTATCCTTGGAGAGGTTGAATATGAGATTCACAGAAATATAATTGGTAATAAATGGGTTAAATTGTGAAGATATTTCACAGACTAGGCATGTATTGCCTTGTATTTAGAAAAGCTAATCTAAAGGCTTTCAAGATGATGAAAAGAAGCTTATAGGGTAGATAGGGACAAACTATTTTCTTTGATGCTCAGGAAAAGGACTCTCAAATCTGAACTTTATTTGTACACAGAGAATCAGTTGACTGGCTGATGCATCCAGTGAAAGCAGGCAAACTCGCCTGATGGCTGATGTTGGAGGGACTCACACGATAGTCTCCATTGGGCATGACTGGGATCCCCAAAAACTTAGAAATGTTATGTTAATTCTTCAGCTACATTCTGGATCCTTGAGGCATGGGAGCATGATGGATAATTAAAATTAGGGAACCAACGCATAATCCTAGAGTTTATAGCAAAGGTTTCCAGCACTTACGTGGGTGACACCGTCATGGCATGCTAAGCAAATGTGAGAAGTCAGAGTGCCAATGGTCTTCCCGTAGTTCTAATTCTACATGAAGGCTTGGATTGACCTATCAATAAAAATTATTGCAATCAAGCACTTTGTACGATCCAAGATCATCTAGTAATCTATGATACTTTTGGGGAACTTACTGCCCAAGATCCTCTAAGTTGCATCACCTTTTCCTGCAGCTGTTACTGGGTTTAAACATAGAACAGTACAGCATGGGAACAGGCCCTTCGGCCCACAATACCTGTGCCGACCACAAAGACTGCAAAGCTTATCCACAACTGTGTGAAGAGTGCAACATCAAACAGTTTCAATACAATTGAATGCAGCGATCTCTTGGATCCATTCCAACAACGTCCAAGCTGACAATTACATGGAAATGCCCGAAGTCAACCTAAATCTCATGAAATCAATCTTACAGGGGCAAGAAGATAAGACAACAAATAATTGAGCTTAATCACTGGAACAGTATCTCTATTATACAAATATATTTTAAATACCAGGAACACATCATCCAACCTATCCAGCTAGGCATACTGCACAATCTTCACCAGTGAGACACTCCCAGTATGGCAAGCTGAAAATGAATTAAACCAATTTCTGAAACAAATCTGATAAATTCCTTTCCTGCCGCTAAAAATGATCAAGTAGACTTGAGACAGCTTCAGTAACATAGCCAGCACTTACCCCTGCAGCTCTGTCTCTCTAAAGCTAAAGATATAAATGGATTGTTGGGGGTTGTGGCAGTTTCCTCTTCATCTGCCATTGTCCTCAACATTTGGTTTCATAATTGCTTGCAATCAAGGTACCTTTTAAAAGGTGCATGCATCCTTTGAAATGGTGTCAGCAAACAGGAACTACTAGAACCATACACCCCAAACCCCTATGATGAGCTGCCATTGAATACTCTACTTAAATAAAATGGAAAGACTAATTGCTGGGGCATCTCCATATTATAAATTCGGATCCATTTCCATCCAATTCCAATGTGCGGTCATCAAATAACCCAGGAAATAGCTCTGCAAATGATCTCAGCCTTAGTTCTAATCCTCGTAATACCTCAATACCAATTTGATTTAAAATTCTTTGATGATGTGCTAAGGCAAACAAGCTCTAGTTTGCAGTGCAAGCATGTTAGGTAATGAACTTTCCTGATCATCTGGAAGAGTACGGTAATGACACAACACCTTGCTTACAGTAAACTGGTAAAAGGACACCAGGACTGCGAGGCAGGAAGTTGCATGAGATTGATTACAAATTGTTACAGATTAATACTGACCTCTGCTGGAGTCACTTAACAAGCAGCTTCGACAACTGGAAAATCATTGCCATGATCCTATGCAAGTATGAACGAGACTTACGAGTATTGCAAAATTAATGTTATTTCTTCATTTGCCTGATTAAATCAATTTTGTTTCAATTTAAGTCATGACAATTTACAAAAGCACACAATTTGAAACTATTATTTATATTGTTTAAAAATGTGGCAGAACATTTCAAATTGCTAAGAGAGAAAAAAATACAGTAAACTGAGAGTGATGTTTACCATATGACATCTCAATGGGGATAATTAAGCACAGATTCTTATTGCTTTATTTGTAGTTTAACCTCAGATGGCATTTCCTAAGCAAAGAAAAAAATTTGCACTGTGTCATAAGGAGTTGCTTTGCTGCACCACATCAAAGCCAAACATATTTGGCTGTGATATGTTAAGTTACCTTGTCATCTAGGTGCATTAGCTGTTTTCTTGTACAAGGTATAGAAAACTGCAAGGTACCCTCTGCTTCATTAATTCTTATAATCACCTTTCCTCTGATAGCTTTTCTTTTGAATCTGAAAAGCCATCAATCCAAAATGTGAACTCAGTTTCTCTTTCTGTGGATACTACCTGACCTGCTGAGTATTTCCAGTATTATTTAAGATTTTCAGCATTGCAGTTTTTTTTTGCATTTCATTTCTTTTCAAGTCTCTTTTGCAGAAGACTCAACCAAAACTCAAATACACCTTGAGGCAGAAAATGTTCTTAAAACTTACCTAATTTTGTCAGATGGGTTGAGCATATTTAACAGTTTTGAAATCCTAATTTTGTGCTCACCCAATGGGAAAAATAATTGACAACTGAAACTTTAAATTTCTTCTTTCACATGATTGGGAGTAGGCTATTCAGCTCCTTGGTCCTGCTTGACCATTCAAATTAGATCACAGCTTTGCGAAGATTGGCCACTCCAGGGAGCAGCCAAAGGCCTAGTCATTGTTACTTTAAAAAGTCACCCCTATGGGCAAACAATCTTTAAAAAAAGGACTTAATTATTGGATCCAATTGTTCATACTAATTGTGCTGCAACACTTCTCCACATATAGGGACCAGAACGTTCCCTGTGGGAAGATGAACTTCTGCTTGTTAACATGATACACCATCCTAGCGCTCACTAAGATATAGTAAAATTGCTGCATCTGTGTGTAACTTTCGGAGGTCTTTTTATTTCTGCTTTCTTTCCCATCTTTTCTTTTTCTTTCTGGTAGTTATTGGGCCAATTCCATCTTAGGAAGGAGCTTACAGCATTAGAGTTTCCACTAGGTGTAGTTAGATTTGGTTGGTCAGAGTTTCTCTTACCTCGATATTTCATGAATACATCTACAATATGGTGTGGTATTAAATCATACAAGGCAGCAAGGTCACATGTTCAACTGCAGATCTGTGTCAAGTTACTTCATTTCAACGTGGGGAGTAGCAGTGAAAGCTATAATGGGCTCATAGACAGATCTTTTGCTGTAATCAGGCCCTTAAGCTATTGCAGAACAATGACTGCTCAGCTTTGCCCCACTGCTTTTCCTGCAAATGTTATACAAACAAATAAAATTCTACCACCTAGGAAGCTATATAAAATTACCAGACCTCCCCCTCACTAAATAAAAACATACAGCTATAACACAAGCCGTGGTAAATGCTTCATCTAGTTGAGATATGCATACATTTTTATCTGGCTGGCTACTCATTTCTTTATTAATTCACTCAATGCAGAATATTTTACCAATGCCAGCTTTTTCTAACTGGCCCAGACTTTAAAGGTTCAAACTCTTGTTTCACTTAACCAAATATTTTCCACCCAACTTTCTGCCTTCAGGGCACAAACTGCAGCCTTTCTCATCAGCATCTAAAACATTCTTAGTCGCCTGAGGCTGATAACTCACCTCCACGTTTAAAGCAAATTTTAAAATAACTTGTTCATTTAAACATGGTACTTGGCATTAAGATAAAAAAATAAATCTAAAAATCTGTACAATATGGTAAAATGCTCTCACAAAATCAATATTCCAAATAAATGCATATTCCTTGAGGTACAATTATGGATAGGTTCGTGCAAAATGAAAATTACACAAATTAGCTTCCAGGTGGTAATTTCTTAATGATAAACAATCTTTCAAAATCTGAATTGTCTAATTAATTCCCAGGGTAACCCTTATGGGAGAATGTAGCCCTATGTTCAGAATCAAGCCTTTCCAAATTTTAAATATAGGCATAAATAGAGAAAGATATATCATAATATTCACACAGACATACAACGATCAAGTATATTACCAAAGATTTACAAATGTAGTATTTTGAAATTTGGACTTGTTTCTGTCTGATTCATTCTTTTTCAGGGCTGGAACCAGTGGAAATACAATCATGAGTTAATCTCTTCCCCTGAGATAATAGCTGGATTCAAATCCACATTTTACTGCTGTTGCCATGCAGGCAAAAGAACTTAAGAAATAGACACAGAAGTAGGCGATCCATGCAGGCTCTGTCATTCAATAAGATTATGGCTGATCTTTTACCTCAATGCTACTTTCCCGCACGAACCCACATCCTTCAACTCGCTAAGTATCTAAAACAAGTCTATTGACCTCTGTATTGGAGATACTCTGTAACTGAAATTCCGCAGCCCTCTTGATAGAGGATTCCAAAGCTTCATTATCCTTGGATGAAGAAATACTTTCTCATCTCAGTCGTGAGTAACAAACCCCTTATCTTGAGATTGTAATACCTGGTTTGAGACATCTCAGCCAGAAGAAACATCATCACTGCATCTCCCCCATCAAGCCCCATAAGAGTTTTTCGATATTTCAATGAGCCCGTCTTCCATTCTTTTAAACTCAAGAGAATGATCACTTGGAAAGGCAGGGACTAATCAGAAACAGCTAACATGGCTTTGTCAAAGGTAGATCCTGTCTGACCAATTTAACTTAATTCTTCGAAGAGGTAACAAAGTGTATTGATGAGGGCAGATGTGATTTGCATGCATTTTAGTAAAGCCTTTGACAAGGTCCCACTTGGGAGACTGGTTCAAAACATTAGGGACCATGGGATCCAGGAGAAGTCAGCAAACTGGATCCAAAATTAGCTTGACATTAGGAGACAGAAGGTGATGATAGAGGGTTGTTTTGTGATTGAATGCCTATGACTAGTAATGTCCCACACGGATCAGTGCTAGGACCCTTGCTGATTGCAATATACTTGTGGATGCGGGAGGCATGATCAGCAAGTTCACAGATAACAAGAAGATTGGCAGAATTGTCAATAGTGTAGAATGTAGTCTTAGGCTGCAGAGAGATGTATGTGTTGGTGAAATTGGTTGAAAATGTGAGGTTTTGCATTTTGGGAGTACTAATGAGGTTAGGATATTAACGATGAATGGTAGGGTCTTAGGAAGTAGTGAGGAATAGAGGGACCTTTGAGTACGTCCATAAATCCTTGAAGGTAGCAATTCAGGTAAATAATATGGTTAGGAAGGCATACAGGATACTGGCCCTGATTAGTCGGGGCATTGAATACAGAAGTAGAGAGGTTATGCTCGAACTTTATAACACCTTGGTCAGACCTCAGCTGGAGTACTGTGTCTAATTCTGGTCACAGGAGACAGTGCAGAAAAACTTTGCAAAAATGTTGCCTGGGATGGAATAGTTTAGTTACAAGGAGAGACTGGAGAAGTGAGGTATCTTCTCCCTGGAGTGGAGGTTAAGAGGGAACATTATTGAGGTGTACTGCATAAAATTATGAGGGGTACCGATAGGGTAAACTGCAGGAAACATTTCCGCAAATCAGAGGTAGATAAAACTAGATGACATAGGGTAAGGGGGAAAGAGATTTAAAGAGATGAGAGGCACCTTCTTCACCCAGAGAGTGACAAGTATCTGGATGCACTGTTTGAGAGAGTGATCACTGACATTTGTCTAGATGAGCTCTTGAATCACTTAAGCATAGAAGGCACAGGACCAAGTTCTGGAAGATAGAACTAATACCCATTGGTTGGTTTGGACAAGTTGGGCCAAATGCTGTACAATTCTATGACTTCTAATGCAAGTCTAGTCTGCTTAATCTCCCCTCATAGGGCAAACATCTCCCCCACCCAGGAATTAAGCTAGTGAACTTTCAACGCATTCCATCTATTACAAATAGATCCGTCCTTAGGCTGGGAGACCAAACGTACGCACAGTATTCCAGAGGAGTCACTTAATGGTTGCAGTGAGACCTTTCGACTTCTGTTTTCAACCCTTCTTTAAATAAGAGCCACTAAACTAATATACAGGTACAGCAAGCAATATTCAAGACTTGAATATTGCTTGCTGTACCTGTATATTAGTTTAGTGATTAATGTACAACACCCAGGTTCTTCTCAACACCAATACTTTTCACTAGCTCAACATTTAAAAAAATACTCTGCTTTTCTTTCAGACCAAAGAGGACAACCTCACATTGTTGCATATTATAATACATCAACCATGTCCTCAACCATTCAATTAACCTGCCTATATCCCAATAAAGCCCTTCTTTATTCCTGTCACCATGCACACTGGTACCCAGGTTTGTATTGTCATCAGATTTGATGTATTACACATGGTTCCCTCATCAAAATCACTAATGTAGATTGGGAATAGAATCAGAATCATGCTTATTATCACAGATATATGTTGTGAAATTTGTTGTTTTGCGGCAGCAGTGCAGTGCAGGGCATAAAGACATAAAAATTACTGCAAGTTACAAAAATAAATAAATAGTGCAAAAGAGGAATAATGAGGTAGTGTTCATGGGTTCATGGAGTGTTCAAAAATCTGATGATGGAGGGGAAGAAGCTGTTCTTGAAACATTGAGAGTAGGTCTTCAGGCTCCTGTACCTCCTCTCTGATGGTAGTAACATGAAAAGGGCACGTCCCGGGTGGTGAGGGTCCTTAATAATGGATGCCGCCTCTTGAAGATGTCCTCAATGGTAGGGAGGATTGTGCCGTGATGGAGCTGGCTGAGTCTACAACTCTCTACAGCCTCTGTCGATCCTACACATTGGAGCCTCCATGCCAGGCTGTGATGCAACCAGTCAGAATGCTCTCCACCATACACTTGTAGAAATTCACAAGAGTCTTTGGTGGTATACCAATTCTCCTCAAACTCCTAATGAAGCAGAGCTGCTGGTGGGCTTTCTTCGTGATTGCATCAACATGTTGGGCCCAAGATAGATCCTCTGAGATGTTGACTCCCAGGAACTTGAAGTTGCTCACCCTTTCCCCTGCTGACCCCTCAATGAGGACCAGTGTGTGTTCTCCTGACTTCCCCTTCCTGAAACTCACAATCAATTCCTTGGTCTTGCTGACATTGAGTGCGAGGTTGTTGTTGTGACACTACTTAACCAGCCGATCTGTCTCACCCCTGTACTCCTCCTCATCGCCATTTGAGATTCTGCCAACAACAGTGGTGTCATCGGTGAATTTATAGATGGGGTTTGAGCAGTGCCTCGCCACACAGTCATGAGTGTAGCAGTGGGCTCAGCACGCATCCTTGAGGTGTGCCTGTGTTGATTGTCAGTGAGGAGGAGGTGTTACTACCAATCTGCACTGACTGTGGCCTCCTGATAAGGAAGTCAAGTATCCAGTTGCAGAGGGAGGTACAGAGGCCCAGGTTTTGAAGCTTATTGAACAGCTGGGGACCCAGCACCAATCAACAATTTCCCAACACAAAAATGCCCTATTTATTCCTACTGTCTGTTTCTGCCCATTTACCAACACCCAGTTCACACCAGTACATAATCCTGAATCTAATGTGCTCTAATTTTGTTTACTAACCTCTGGTGTAGCGTGTTTTCAAAGGCCTTAAGTCTAAAAACAACACATCCACTGGTTTCCTCTTATCTATTCTGCAAGTTACAAATTCAAAAAGTCTAACAGCTTTATCAAACATGGTTTCCCTTTATAAATCCAAATTACTTCCCCAATTTTATTATTATTTCCTAAATGCCCTGTCACTATTTCCTTAATGATAGATGACAGCATTTTTCCTATTACAGACGCAAGTCGAATTGGTCTGTATTTCAGTTTTCTCTCACTTGCCTTTCTTAAGTACTGTGGTTGCATTTACCACATTCCAATTTGTGTTCTGGTATCCATGAAATTTTGGAAGATGACAACCAGTGCATTCACTATTGCCATATTCCTCTTTCAGGTTACATCAACAGTGTTATCAAGCCTCCTCACTAACCTGCTCACCAAAGCACAGATTGGATTTTGTCAGGATCTCCAGACGATATCACTACCTTGGTCCAATCGTGGACCAGAGAACTGAATTCTCGAGGTGAGGTGAGAATGACTGTCCTTGACATTAAGGTAACGTTTGACCAAGTGCAACAAAAAGGAGCCCTGGTGAAACATAAGTCTATGGTCATCGTGGTGAAAACAATCAAATAGTTGGATTCACAGAGGAAGATGGTTTTGAATGTTGGAGACCATCCCACATGAGCTTACTTCCAAGCAGCTTGATGGCATCAGCTAACCACATCTTCTCAAGAGTACCAGTGATTCCATGACCTCAAAAAATAAATAGATGTATTTTTTAAAATAAATCAAATTAAGACTCAGATCTGAGTTTTTAAACAGCCTCTTGCCTGTTGTGGGCATGGGATTAGAACATAGAACATAACAGCACAGTACAGGCCTTCCGGCCCACAATGTTGTGCTGACATTTTATCCTGCTTGAAGATTATGTGGCCATTTAAGAACCTTTCTTAAAATTGAACTAAAGATAAAAAGACTTTTCACAGGTTGCCCTCTGCAAGCAGCCATTTCTCAGAGGAGAAACAAGATTGAGCAATTTTGAAATCCTACAGCAGTAGTGACCCCACCCAAATTATAGTAGAGACTCATGGCCTGGCACCTCTTAAATCTATCAATCAGCCACAAAGTTCAAGGCAAAAGTGGAATTGAATACTCACCTTAAGAGGTTTGGCTGCAACAACACTCAAGAAGCTAAATTCCATCCAAGGCAAAGCAATTCCTTTGACAGACGCTTCTGCCACAGTATCTGCGATGTACACTAAATACACGGCAAACTAAAACATTTTTCTTTACTTCAAAGCCGCTCGAAGTCTTGTGACCTCTACAACCAAGATTAGAAAGACCATTAATAGAATGGGATGCCATCAGCGCTCCCCCTCCAAGACACAAACCCTGCTGACTTGTTCCTTGTCACTCACTAATCAAATTCCTCGTGGGAGCATTCTCATCCCAAGAACGGCAGCAATTTGAGAAGATTTGAATCAATCTTTCAGACCTTTTACAGCTGACAAAAATTGACCACATTCTATGAAAAAAATTAAAATGCATTATAGAGAATAAATTTGTTTCAAAGGGCTGTAAAAATTGGATTGTCTGATATACCAGTTCTCGACTGTATTTGTCAGCACTTTAACTAATCACCACTTGTTGAAATTGTCAAAGCAATGCACACAGAATATGGAAGCCTCCTTGCTTCTGGCAGTCGCATTAAGTGATGATAGCCATGGAATCATGCAGAGCAAAAAAAGTCTTTAATACAACTTGTGCTAAAATATAGTTCCCAGGAATATTTCTTGACAATTTAGTAATTCTATTAATTCAACACCAGTTCTTAGTTCGTACCAATACTAATGGATGTCTATTGGTTATCTGTAAGGGAAGTGGCAAATTGATGCCAACACTGAACAATTAGATCCTAAAGTATGATTCTGTCTCTGTACCTGGTATTTTGTTATTACACTCACATTCAAAATGTCATTTGTATATACTGCTTCAGATCTAAGCTACATATTCATATAGGACAGATGACTCCGAATGTTACAATAAAGTAAACATCGAGAGAATCCACAAACAGTATCACCTACATTAACAAATGTCACTCAGCTTCACAGCGTGGTATCAAAATCTCAGTGAATTACTGCCTATTTCACTGTTCTATGATAAACACATTAGCCCTGAAAATTCATTTTGCTTCAGCTTGAATTTAGCCCTGCAGGAGTCTGGCAAAACTCACCAGGAAATAGACGGTCTTTGGATTTTCAAGGCCGATATTTAGAACATCAAAGAGACTCATAGAATATTATGGATTTAACTGGAGAGGGTATAGGCTGATAAACCTTTCATGGATAAAGGACATAGTGAAACTCTGTGACACAGTTTATTTGAATTTTCAGAAAGCTTTTGATCAGATGAAAGGATTCTAATTAAATTGAAAGCCACACAAATCCAGAGTAAAAATAGAATCAGATGAGGAGTTAGTTAAAAAGAGAGTATTCACAAAGTATAAAGTCAGACAGCGTGGGAGGAAGGACCCGTAAAAGTGTTGCAGTGTGGGAAGCTTGTTCCTAGTGATCTGGTTATCAAAATTAAATACAAGCTTTTTAAATTTGACAATCACAGTTAAATAAAGAAGGGAAGTAGAGATTAACAGGTTAATTGAATTTCATTATGATGGTGGATTCCAGACCTCTGCCCAGTTTCCCAGTTAACTTCTACATACCACTTACATGGCCAAACAGAGGACATGAATTCTCACTCTAGGAGAACCTGCTCCTATGGACTCAGTTAAATCTGTTGTATATTTAGTGGATGGTATATCCATTGACTTGATATACATTAGCCTTGAGGAAGAGACAAGTCATCTCCACCAGTGAGGGATCCGGATCACTGAAGCAAACTCCAAGCTGAAGAAATTTTCAAATTGGAAGTATGCCAATGTTAGGAACCAAAATGTGACTTGAGCGTTTCTATTACAGATTAAATTAAAGCAGCTCAAAGACACTTGTATAAAAATTGCGAATAATAGTAATAGGCTTATCAATCAATGCCTATTCAAAGTGATATGGCAAGATAGAACATTAGAATAAGGAAAGAACAATGAAGTATATGTGCCTACTCCGAGATCAGAAAATGTTTAATTTAAATATAAATAAAGCACTTAAAATGTAACTCAATGCTAAACCATACACATGGTGGCATTAATTTCACATTTGCTGTTGATTGAAATGGAATTTCATTACCAGTACCAGAAAGGTTTAAACAAGAATTATATAAACATGTAGACATTACTTTTCATAATGCAAATATTTGGTGCACATTGTCTAAATGAACTAAGAGCACATGCCAACATTTACACACTACAATCACTTATATCTTAATGTTCACTGTATGTGTGCACCATCTATGATAGACATGATGGTTAACTTGTATAATCTCTGTTTAGTTCATCGTTTATTTATGGGGACTGGTTTTCAAATGAAATTCTTCAGGAAATTGAACTACAAAGCCAAATACCAGGAAAGCAACCAGAGTGTCTTCATGGTCTCAATTATATTTTGCTCCTGTCTGCATAATTTTGGCAAGCTCTCTGGTCTTCAGATGTCAGAAGACACTAATTTAAATATTGGTTCAAGGCTCACTCCTACTGCAGCTATGTTCTGGGAGCCAGTTTCAGAACCAGGTAAGGTGTAAGCCACCGTTGGTGGGAAGACTTTGTCTACCCATGAGTGGGGTGGTAGGTAGTCAAAAGTCTTGTCTGTACCATTCCCCATGGAGAAATGATGCTATTATGCACCCTATCCCTGCTCTAAAGTTCTCTCTTAAAGTCCTTACTCACATCACTATTCCCCAAGCCAATTTTAACCCTTACCTTTGGTCTATGCATATTCATTGTGTGACTGGAAAACCTTGGGACCAAATCTCCTAATACTCTATAGGATATTCCAGACACTTTAACAATCTTAATATTTACAAGCTGAATTTCATGAGGGGTCTATCCTTGTTCCAAATTTCTTGATCCATAAAATATTCTTAAGTTTGTTATCATCAAAGAACGAAGAGTAATCACTTCTTGGGAATGCACAGTAATCGTATTTTATCAGTGATAGGTTTAGGTATTAAAGAGACATGGTCTCCTCTTTAAATGGTGCTATCTCTAAGTCAAATAGCCTGCATCCATGGTCTAATTAGCATGAGCTTGTCTGAAAAGAGGGTGTACTTTGTTTTAAATGAAGAATGCTTTAGCATATGTCTGGAGTGCTGCCTGTGGTTGAGCTCTGCATTTCATTAGTTACCACCTTTGCAGTAAAGGGAGAGGTTAAAAAATTGTTGAAGCATTGGAGTTATTTGGTCTGAATAGCTAGTAAAGAAAATGGGGTTTTCAGAACGCTTCACATGTCATTATACACCTTCCCTTCAACAATCTCAATCAATTTGATTAGCAGAGATTTTTTTCCTTAACTCCAACCAATTATCAGTAAATGCTGCTTGCTTTTTTAGCTGGATCAATATTAATGAAGTTTAGAAAATGCAGCCAGTAGAATGTATTGCATAAATTATTGGAAAACAAATGAAAAGGCTCAATGTTGCAAGAGAATTTGCTGTTCTGTGAACAGTCAAGTAAAAGAGAATACAGTGCATGAGATGCACTGTATGTTAGGAAATGCTGATTGAATACTAATTAGGTATTTCTGACACATTCCCAAATATACATTTACATATATTTAATTTATATATATCAGCAATGAAGACTTTTAACCTCCGGAAATTCCCAGTAGTGTGCCTTTGTACTTTGAGTGTCAATACCTAATTAAATCAAGTCTATAAACATGACAGAATATCAATGTAATGTCTTCTATTGGTGTTCACCAGCAGGTCATCACTCTATTTAAATACCACACACACAGATTATCTGATGTTGCACTTGTTTTGAAATTTCGTGCCATGTTCAAACAACAACATGTGCAGCATTGAATATGTTGTATCACGTAGTTATTGTTTTTGAGCACAATTTATCCAGCATTAACCCATGGAAATCAGATGACATTTCTTCCACACCTGTGACAGACAGTTGGGAAAAGCATTCAAGAAAATTCCTGATGAATGTAATTTTTAAGCCTGCCTTTGCAATGAAGGCCGGATTTAGTCCAATTTTAGGGAGACACTTTCATCTACCTGCTTAAAGTTACCATTTGCATTAGGCATAATGGAAGAATCCAAATCAGCACAAAATCAGCTAAGCTTTTCTTTACGCTGTCACCTGTAATTTTTCACACAAAGCAAGGGAACGAATTAAACAATCTATTGAAACTAGGATTTAGGCAAGTGGGGTTGAGGTCTAAGTGCAAGTTGTCCTATAACTGACTGGTGAACTGAGAGTGATAATGAGATCAATTTTCTATCACTGTGATTGTACATTTTGAAGAGCATGAAAATACATTCAAAATACATAATTTTTAATGAAACATCATTGGGTGACCATAGGAATACATTTTATCAGCTTTCTTCGTAACAAGTTTAATTTATTTAATATCCACATTGTCTATAGAAACAGAGAGCTACACGCAAGTTCTTTAGGGTTTGTTTTACCATTGCAATGTCAGATGGACTCTACATATACGCAACAATTGCAAACATTACACCAATAAATATATGAAGGCTGATTTTCTAGGATGTTAATAAGATAACAACCATCACAACTTTGCGATGGTTGGAATGTTTTGGTAAGACCTGTTCCACCAATATTCCATTTTATTATTTCTTCCAGCTGAAATTTCTACTCATTGCTCATTTGCTTTTGCTGTTCCAGCTCACTTTCCATCTACTCATTGCCTTTCTGTTTTGTGAAGTAATCCCTTGTCTGATGTATGTCAGAAACCTAGTCAGAAACTGAGACACCTCACAGATGCAGAAATGTAGTTACCAGCAGAGTCTTAGAATCACACAGAACTGAAACAGACCCTTTGGACTATGGAGTCCAAGCAAACCATTTACACTAATCCCAGCCAATCATTTCTTTAAAATCTCCTTTCAATTTGTGAAGGAAGATTTATCTCCCATAAAACAATCCCAGTTTCCTCTTACAATGTCATACCATACCCAGCTAGGTGTTCTCATTGCTTTTCTTTTCAGGATGCTCTCTAATACTTCACCCAGCTATAATTTCTTGGGATCACCATATGATCCTTCGTAAAGACAAATCCAACATTACCTTCCTCCCCAACTTTGGGTACATACTGTTTCTAATGAATTGCTGCATATTGTGGCAAGTACATGACCCCAATAATCTCTTCAAGGGTCCATTAAAATCTACTGTAATCTTAAATAAAGCCAAATTGAAAAAGTTAAAATGTTTTCATATTGACTGATGCCTCCTTTTTTGGCCTTCGTTGGCATTCTGTTTGAGGGTTCTTTGTTAGTTTTTTTTGCTTTAAAATAACTTTATTAAAACATCAACAAAACTTAAAAAAAGTTGTACTCCCTGTCCCGGATGCACTTCAGCTTCCTCTGGTGCCCACCCATCCCAAAAGGCCTCCAGTATTTGGCAGTCTTAATCTGTTGTAAATGAACACTAATCCACAGCAAAAAAAATACTTATAATTTGGCATTAACCATTATTAAAGTAGCCACCTCACGCATAAAAGTCATAAAGACTGGTGGTGTGGAAAATGTTGCATTATGGAGGAAATGCAAAAATTCCAAAGAAGAAAGGTTAACTTGCATTTTCACAAAATGTAACTAATTTGTAAGTACATAATTATTCCTTCTTCTCACACAAAGTAGATGTTGACCTTACCATGACTCTTGCTATTAAACAATAGAAGCTGTGTCTCCCCGTAAAATGAAACATAAAATAAATTCCAAAAAATAAAATCGTTTTGAAAAATGGCCTATGTCCAATTCTGACATTTCAGCAATTCCATTTGGTGTTACCTGAGCCATACCACCATACCAGAAAGGTTGCAGGCTTAATTCCAGCAGTGTGATGAGTTGTCTCTCTGGGGCAGAACAAGAAGGATACAATAATTGGTCTCGGTTTGTGAACCAAGGAGATGAAAAATCAGCTCAGGTTAATTATTGATAAGAATAGAAGAAAAATGAGCAGGGGAAGGCCGTGTGGCACCTCAAGTCTCTTCTGCCATTCAGTATGTGTATGTTTAATCTGATCTTTGGCCTCATTTTCCTGCCTGATAAACAGAACTCTCGAATTCTCTATGGAACAAAATTGATCTCAACTTTGCACTTGTTACGATCTGGCATTGTGAGTTCTCTGGGCAGGGAATTTGAAATATTCACAATTCTGTAAGACAACAAATCCCTCTCAGTTTTAAGTGGACAACCCCTTTATGCTGAGACTCTGTCTTGGCCCAAGTCTAGTCTTTCCCACCAGGAGAGTCATTCTCATAGCATCCACACTGTCAAGCTCCCTCAGAATCTTGTATCTGACACCCTCACGATCTCATATTACAATGAAATCATCTCTCATTTTACTGAACTGCAGATGATAAAGGCACATTTTGTTTAATCTTTCCTCATAGGAAATCCCTCATCCCAGGAATCTCTACTGTGAATCTTTGGTTAACTGGCCTTTGTTTCTTTAAATAAAGAGGCTAAAACTGCATAGAGTGCTCTGGGTGTGTTGTTGCAAGAGTTTCTTACTCCTGTACTCTATACCTTCTTTTTTTAAAAAAAAGCTCAATATTTCATTTATCTTTCTTAATTACTTGCTCATCATATCGTGTTTCTTGTCTGAGAAGATACAGATCACTATGGACATCAACATTTAATAAGCTACATACAAAATATTCCTGCTGCTGAAAATCTGAAACAAACCAGAAAATATGTTTGGATGATACTAAGTAGCAGCAAGGAGGCAGAAAATATTGGGAGTTGCTTTCAGGTCTCTGGAGTATACTTGTGAAGCCATGGTATAAAAGGAAATTTGAAGTGCATGAAACAGGTGTAATAAAGTAATCATGAAAGAATTTAATCTGCAGAATGACTGGGCAAATTAAATCAGTACTAACAAACAGGGTGAATTCCTGGAATATGTACAAGATAGATTTCTAGAGGAGAATACTCGCAACTGATCAGGGAACAAACTATTCTAGATCTAGCACTGTGCCACAAAAGGTTAGTTAATAAACTTTTGTAAAGGAACCCTGAAAAGATTAACCATAACATGACAGAATTTTAAATTAAGTTTGAAAGTGATGCAGTTGAACCTGAACCCAGTGTTTTCAATCTAAACATAGAAAACAAGGAAGGTGCCCAGGATCAATTGACTTGGTGGAATTTATAACGAGAAATACAGAAATGCAAAGGGATTAAATCAATGCAACAAAGTATTGGAGGTCCTTGAATTTTTATCCAAGAGATTAGATGAGAGGGAAGTAGCAGATGCAGAATATTTGGACTTCAGAAGCCTTTAGAAAAGATCCACACAGGAGGAGGGCGAACAAGGTCAGAGTACATGGAGTTGGGAGTAATACACTGATGTGGATTTAAAGTCAACAGACTGAAAGCAAAGATTAGGAATAAACAGGTACTTCTTTGATTGTCAGGCTGTTGCTAGTGGGGGTCAGTAGCTCAGCAATCCAAATGTAAAAGTTTGAAGTTTTCTGATGACACAAAACTAAGTGAAAATGTGAGTAGTTATCAGCCAAGAGGCTTCAAGTGCATTAATAGGCAATTATGGCAAATGGAATATAATGTGGAAAACTTGAGGTTTTCTCATTTTTAGATTCTTATAAAATTAAATTGTAAGAGCTTCTACATGTTTTCACTTATATACAGACGTTCTACTGAACAATTTTTGGTTGATGTAGCATCCTTATTAAAACTTGAATGCATAGAATTGGTGGGACTATTGGGTTCTGTTGTAGTCTCTTTTACAATCAAGTAACAGCATCAATATTCTGATATGAAAAATGGGCACATTTCTATGTAGCAAATAGTGTAAAGGAAGGATGCAACACTCCCAGATGATGATGATTCAGGAGAAAAGTAATCAAGAGTAAAGATGTAGAGAAGAACAGGATAGCTAAATCATAGAGTTTCACTACACATGAGCACATCATTCACCCTTTACGACTGGCCCAGTGCCATCTACTCCTTCTCAGTGAGCATAATCACCCATTATTCATTTTACCTTTACTAAGTATTAGTAGATTCTGGTTCATCAACAATGGTTTGTGACAAAAACCTGACACCATAGTCATGGTTAGATAAAGAAATATTTTCTAATACAATTTTACAATGGCCATAAACTTGTGTCTGCTCATGGCTGTCCTCTCAACCAATGGAAAGTTTTGAGTAAATGTATGAGAAACACAAATGCAGCAAAGACCCTTTTAATGTTGTAACATCATAGTCCAAGTAATAATGATCTCAAACAGAAAACTAAACTAGGGTAATGCACATGCCATACAGCCATTCTGTGCTTTATAATGATCAATATGGAAAAAGCAATCACACATTGCAGAATAAGAAATTGATGGATAGAGTGTGTTAGAAGAGCAGCAGAGAGAGAGAGAAGCAGTATGACAAACAATGAAACATAATAAATGAGAGGCCTGTTATTCTTTGACAGAGAATTGTTGAAAATGGAATAGACAGTATACACTGCAGAAAAAGACATTTAAAAGCAAAGAATAGTTACTGCAACTAATAATATGAGTCCTTTTGAAAAGATTCAAAGTGTAACCTCCTATTATCAACCCAAATGTGTCATTAAAATTATAGCATTAAGCAAAAGAATAGTGAAATCTGACTGACTGACTGCACCTTCAAGTTTTAATTGAGGCAATTTAAGGTGATTGAAGTTGCATTGATGCCACCTTAAGGAGGTTGAGAAGCTGCAGATGAACTCTGGATGAATACCTGTCACATCAGCAGAGTTAAAATTAAACAAATTCAAAGCATCTGATGTAGATTAGAACTAGTGTCTCGGAATCACTGAATTACTGATAAACCTCAGACAACAATTACATGAAGCAGTGTTCAATTATGTATTATATCAGTTGACTTCCTCAGAAATTACACATCATAAGTTTACTTTTCTGGTGAAAGGAAGAGAACAGAAATAATTAGGATTCCCAGACCTAATCCCAATCTCATTTTAATGTCTAACATTTTGAACCATAATTTTATAAAAAAAAACTTTAATGAAACAATGTAGAAAGCTGAATTGGCTCTTGTAACAAGCTAAGAAACTATAAGTGGCAAAATTGAAGTGTTGTCTCTCGCAGGAATGGCAACTTTAAGTATGAAATTTCTTTTTTTCTTTTTCAATCTTTTTATTAGTTTTCAAATTAATACAGATTGATATATAGCATCAATATTTATACATGCAATACAAAGAGATCAGGATAACAATCATAGCATATATAATCATAAAGAACAATAAAATATAAAAAAAATCTGTAGATCCAACGATCTCTTAGTAAATGAATATAATATAAAAGAAAGGAAAGATAAAGATTTATTATATAAATTTAAAAAACCCAAATCAATAAAACAAAATTATAAACAATATAATCTAAACAAAAAAAACTTTTCAAAAGAAAAGCAAACAACAAAAAAAGGGGAAAAAAAACTGGGCTAAACTTTCTCAGTAGAAACAAAACAGTATTATGTCGTCAAGTCCGTTCCTCCAAGTTGGAAAG
Source organism: Pristis pectinata (assembly GCF_009764475.1). Classification (NCBI taxonomy): domain Eukaryota; kingdom Metazoa; phylum Chordata; class Chondrichthyes; order Rhinopristiformes; family Pristidae; genus Pristis; species Pristis pectinata. The sequence goes on along the minus strand of NC_067407.1, from coordinate 28,699,327 downwards.
TTATTGAAAGGGGATCTACATCATGTGAAAATATTGAATAAATGGACTCCAAATATCTTCAAATTTAAGCGAAGGATCAACAATACCACTCCTAATTTTTTCCAAGTTTAAACATGATATAGCTTGAGAATGAAATTTCTATTCTAAGTGAAGACAAGACATGTAATGGGTAATGCCAACAATGGAACTACATGCAAACAGAATGTTTTCAATTCACTATGTGTAGAAATATCAAATACTAGAGAACATAGCTCATATGTGAGAAGGGAAAAGTTTAAAGGAGGTGTGTTGTGAAAGTTTTTATTATACAGAGAGTGGTAGGTGCTTGGAACATGCTGCCAGGGGCAGTTGAAACAGATACGATAATGGCATCTAAGAGGTATTGAGACAGGCGTGTAAACATGCAGAGAATGTAGGGATGTGGATCATGTGCAGGCAGATGGGTTTAGTTTAGTTTGGCATCATGGTTGACACGGTCATTGTGGGTCCTGTTTCTGTTCTACAACTCAGCCCCTCAAGCATTCTCTAAGATTTTATCTGATTGTCACCACAATTCTTCATTCCTTATCAACCTGAGGTAACGTGTCAATCCCTTGCTTATCAAGTATCTCTCCACCTCAGTCTTAAAAAATATTCAAAACTCTGCTGCCACTGCCCTTTGAGGAAAAGAGTTCAAAAGACACACAAATCTCAAAGAAAAAAACTTCACTTCATCCCTATCTTAAATGGACAACGCCTCATTTTTAAACAGTGATCTCTCATTCTAGCTTCTCCAACAAGAGGAAACACCCTCTCCACATCCACACTATCAAGACTCTCAGGACCAGTGAACACTCAGGTCATTGTCTCCCAGGCAGTCATGGACCTCATTTTCTCAGTAGGTTCCCCCCACTTTTTTAGCTCTTTAGTTTCCCAGCCCACTTCTATCCCCTGCCTCACATTCACTGCCAGCAAGGCCTATTTCAGCCTGCTCTTACCAAACTTATTTCTTCCTACCTTGACTCCATCCTTCCACCCCTTATCTAATCCCTTTCTATTTATGCCTGTGACACCGCTGATGCCTCCACCACTTTGACAGTTTCCAATTTCTTGGTCCCAAGTAGTTCATTTCTGCCTTGGACGTACAATCCCTCCACATGTCCATCCAACACCAGGATGGTCTGACAGCCCTCTGCTTCTTCCTTGAACAGAGGCTCAATCAGTTCCCTTCCACCAACTCAATCATTCACCTGGATGAACTCATTCTCATGTCATCTCCACTCACTTCTTCCAGTTGAAAGCTCAGACTCCCTTCTTCAGATCTTTTACTGATAAATTGACTCCTGCACTCAGAATTTGAAAGAGTCATTACTTTTGGTGCTGATTTTCACCTTGTCTCATCTTCACATGGTCTGTCTCATACTCTTCTCTTCCTTCTCCTTTCTGGATCTCTTCATCTTCCTCTCAGGTGATAGATTAGCAACAAATAACCACAGAATCTCACAGTTATCACAACTGCACTTCCTCCCACCCTGTAAGGACTCCATTCCATTCTCCCAGTTTCTCCATCATCGTCGTATATGCTCCAACGACAATACTTTCCTTCTTGAGCTATGGCTTCCCCTCAACCACAGTTATCCATCTCCCACACCTCTACGCTCATCCCAGTTCTTGGTCTCACTTTCCACTCCATCAGCCTCTCCATTCAATGGATCATGCTTTGCAACTTCAGCTGCTTCATCAAGATTCCACCACCAGATACATATTCCAGTCTCCTCCTCTTTGAGCATGCCAAAGGGACTGTTTCCTTTGTGAGTTCTTAGTCTGCTTTTCTATCTCAACTAACCACTTTCCTTTTCATGGCTCTTTCCCATACAACAGCAGATTCAATAGCTGTCCTTTTACCTCTTTCCCTCCCAACATCCAGTGACACAAACAATCTTTCCACATGAAACGGTGATTCACTTGCGCTTCTTCTAATCTAATGTACTATGTTTGGTGCCGACAATGTGATTTCCTCGATGCTGGAGAAACCAAATGCAGATTAGCTAATTACTTTATGGAGAGGCTGTGTTCAGTCTGCAGGAGTGACCCTGAGCTCCTACTTACCTGTCACTTTAATTCTCCATCCCTTTCCCACAATGACCTATCTGTCTGTGACCTCCTGCACTGTTCTAATGAGGCCCAGTGTTAGCTTGATGAACAGCACCTCATCTTGCATAAGGACATGTTGCAGGCTTCTGGACAGAATATATAATTCAACTATTTCAGGCAATGTGCTTTCTCTGCTTGTATCAGAGCTGGCCAGCTCTGCTGTAGGTTATCCACTTGTAATATTAGACTCAATCTTTAATCTCTCCATTGACACTGCTGATGTGCAGGCACTTCCAACATCTCTGACCTGCATTTCGCGGCTTTTACATGCTCCTTTGTTTCTCCTTTCCCCCAATGGCCCTCATGAAGCAATCAACGACTTCATCAATAGCTTATCACCATGGCAATCCAGGTCTCACCATCAGAGATTCCCTTTGCAATATCCATCCTTCCTCTACCTTCTCTGCAACCTAAAACTAACTTGTTTTCTCTCTTTCCCAGTTCTGACAAGGCGTCTTCAATCCGAACTATTAACTCTGTTTCTTTAATTAGATGCTGCGTAATCTGTTGAGTGTTTCCACAATTTTCTGTTTTTATTCCTCTCAGAAGCCTATGTTTCAATCAAGCCACCTCTCATTCTTCTAAACTCCAGAAGATACAAGTCTGGCCTGTCCAACATTTCCTCATAACACAACACACCCATTCCAGATATTGGTCCAGAAAACCTCGATCATCCTGTCTGAAAATATCAAAAACTTTTTCAGTAATACTTTAAAATTTATTCTGTGTATTACTTCTGTCAAAACTGTAATGTGTTTCTAAATTTACGACACCTGGGAACAAACTTAACATCCAAAGAACAAACTTAACAGGGTTAGCAGATAGATGATAGAATTGCATTTGATCCTTTTGTTTGTAGCCTTCTAGAACACCAGATCCAACATCCTCCTATTAAAGAATTAAATTTGTTTAAGAAACAATTGGTTGTCCTGGTCTTAATCTTTTCTGCCAACTTATTCCTCTTGACCAATAAAGACTCCCTTCACCATGAGTCCTCCATCCTAATCCAATGCCCAACTCACTTCTCCCACTCTCTGCCATTTGCAGTGGAAAGGGATTGTGAAAAGGCCTCTGTGAAGTTAATTTTGTAAAGCCTATTGGGCCTCATATGGGGCAGATTATTCAAGCATGCGTCTCTCATAAAGCTAACTTAACTTCTCCAGGCAGTGCCACTTTAAAGCAGGTTTTTAGATGCATTGCAACTTCTGGGTTAAAATTAGGTTCCTCCTGTGGCTGTAAAATCCTCTCGCATTAAGTTATTCCTCATCCTTTAAAATCAGTGATCAGAATTGTTATTATTAACACCATCAATACAGATGTAGATTAGCTCTTATGGTAAGTGTGACCTCATCATTGCAATATATAGTTTCAGATGTGAATTTGAAATTAACTAATTTGGAAATGCATCCCAAGTTACTATGTGTATTCCATTCTCTCACCATATGCAATCCATGACCAGAATTAATAATTGAAGCAAAGATCATTTAAGAATAAATTAATACATAAGGGAAGGAGAATCATTACTTTGCTCAATGAATATGTGAAACTAGGCATTTTGCTTGCTGCAAAATTATCTCTGGATCACTCTCATTAACTAAGCACCTCTACTTCCATCCTACTGATCCACTTTCTTGTTTTTTAAAATATCTGCTTGGTTTGAAAAATTAGTCTTATAGTAATGAAAAATTAAATTTTCAATGAAAACCTGCACCTTCTCTCCTGAAAATTAGTCTTACCTATTTAAGTTTGAGATTGCATTCTTTACTGGCTGGTGGTAATTATGAGAGAAATATGCATAATTCTTAACTAAAATTCTGTATATACTTTTTTAGGTCAAGTCCTCAAATGTTTTCAGTTTAACAAATATCAGACTTTTCAATCAAACGTATGACCTTATTTTTCCACAATGAAACCAGAAAATGGTCAACAGATCAGACAGAATCTGCAGAGAGAGATAGAGGGCAACAGAAGAACTCTGACCTTCAGTCTGGAAATTGACAGTTTCTCTCCAAAACTTTCCTTTCAGATATTTCAAGTGCTTTGAGCTTTCATTTCAGATTTCTACATCTACAGTATTTTGATCGTGCATTCTTTACAAACACATTGCCAAAGTCTTCATAAAAAATACAGTTTGAGAAGAAAAATTATGACAGGATATATTTTGATCTGAGAAAAAGTTTGAACACTGACAGTAACAGGGATGTAAAGAAATAAAAGACAAGAATGAGAAACATCACAGAAACCGTCACCAGCATGTCAGTCAGCTAACTGGATCGGAGGTCAGAACCTAGTTCAGACTGCCGGAGTTCCTGCCTTTGATAAATTATGCTGTCTGAATTTATCAATATTAGTTATTCAAATGTAGCAGAAATGAAGTTGGGGAAACCAGTTCTGTCAAACTAACAGTACAGTCATCATCAAAACCCTTAAAGTGATGCTATATGAAAGCAGACAGCACCATCTATCACAGCTGGTCAACGACTGAAATAGAAAGCTTTCTTCCCACAAGCATAATCATTCTTACAGAGACGGATGTGACATATGGACTGCCACTGGGCGAAGGCAAAGTTGTCTCAATCAATCCTTTATTATTCTTAGCTCATTAAGTTTCATTTTCATACCAATTCAACAGGTTTCTTGACCACTATTGGATAAGATATCCAACTTTAGTTGAGTAACTTGTTGCAACTGTCATTTATCAAGAAGCCTGATTTTGAATCCAGTTGTCTTACTTCTATCCTGTCCACTGAGAGAGGAAGTATGGGACTATACTTATCTTACATGACAGAGACTACATGAAATTTTCAGTTAATCGGCTCATGATGAGATATTTTGCCCACACTGATTATGTACATTTTGTGCAGAAAATTAGAAGCAATGCACTGAAGTTCCCAGGTAAGTGCAGGCATGTTTTCAAAAATTGATTGTACAGTTTGCAAGGCACTGCAAGCCCAAATGGCTAGTCAAAGAATCTATAACACTAGGCGAGTGCATAAGGTAGGGGGCTGGGGTGGGGGTGGGTGTAAGAAATGGTAAGGTGGGGTCAAGCAGGACCATGGTACCCCTTCCGAATTATCAACTAACAAGAGTGTCCAACGTGAGATTACAGAGGGCAATCCCCTCCGAAAGCCACCAATTTAAATTAGCATCCTGCACAGCCCAGGAGGCTATTCAGCCCATCATGTCTGTGATGTACCTCTCAAAAAGCAATCCATTTTGTCCCAGTCCTTTGTTCTTTCCTCATAGCACCGAAAATGTAGCTTTTGTAATATTCATCCATTGCCCTTTTGTTAATTATTATTGAATTTACTATACACATTCATCAATTGATCTTCTCAAAAAAATTGCTGTTCTATTTCCTTTTAAGATTATTATTAGTCTCGAAATCTTCATGAACAATCCATTCCAAATATTGAAAATCCTATTTGAAAGTTACACCTGAGCAGCTTTCCTCTCTGAAGATTTATCTCGGGCCTCTTTGACATCATTCTCGAGGTTAGAACTCAACATTCAAATAGGCTTTAGAAACTTTAACTAAAAACCTTGCCCTTTAATAATGTCATTCATAAGCACTTCATTGCTAATTAGGTATTTCTAAAGCCTAGATACTTCTATAATATAGAAAATGCCCTTAACAATTTCAATAAACAGCAAAGACCAAACCATTTGTTGGTGACCAGGGGTAACTCAAACTAGATCCTCTCTCTATTTTACAAGCAGTTTCATTTTTTTTGCCCTAATGCCAGGACAGATGGCCAGTCCTTTACTGTGCGATGCCAGTTGTCCTGTGACACAGTAACCAGATACTAATGGATAGAAATGATGCAAACATTGAAAGGTAAAATAATTGAACTACTGGAGGAACATTTTCTGAACATCCACAGAAGAAAATATTATTGGGAATTTTTAACTTATTTTTTCAAATACACTAGTTTGCCGTGCTCTCTCAAAAGTCTCACTCAAAGGCCAATGCGTAGAGCCTTACTTACCCTGAATAGAAACATGCTCTTGATTTGCTGAGGCCAATATTTGGCATTAATTAGTAATGTGTGCAAGACATATTTTCTGCACATTGGAAATTAAGTGCCCAGCTAACAGTTCATAATAGCACTGCAAAAAAAAATTTTTGGAAAAACTATTGAAAATCAGCCACCCTTAATCATGACCCTCCCTGACTATTGTTTTCTGTACTGCACCTTCTGGACTCTGGGGATTAAAAGTCCTCCCGATTGACTTGCTACTACAAAAGCACGTCACCTTGCTATAGGACGAAACTGAAACCTGACTAATAGTAATGGTTCAAAACTTTGACACTTCCATCAGTGTCCTTGCTTCACTTAGCTCTTCTCCTACAGAAGATTCCACTTGATAATTAGCCTGTTAATCAGCTGTTCATTTAAAATTGACTACTGTTTGACTTCAATGGACCTGAATTATGAGTGAACTAAATAGTAGAATTAGATGCATTGTTCCATTTGCAAGAATCACACGATGACAGTGATAACAATAATCTTTATTCAATGTACCTCTTGTGATGTACCAGTTGGAGTGAAACATCAATTCCATTATCACAAAGGCCAATACTGCCCAATACAGATCAACCTTTATAAAAAGAAATGAAATTAAAATACACCAACATAGTAGAGGTAAACAGTAACATTTAAGAGGAAACATTACACCAGACAAGACACACCAACCAAATGAAATGAGACAACTCTGGGAATACGGGAAGAGAAATATTAACATTTAATGGAGGTTATAAATTAAGTGTTTTAGATGAAATACATTTAACTGTAAAAGAGAAATATGATTAAGAGATTTGCAAAATATGTATGGTAATGGCTGTGGCGGTGGTCGTCCTGAAGAGTGTGCTGCTGATTGTTAAAACAGAATAAATAACCTGATCAAGAGTTACTTGCTAATAGCTAACAAAACATTTAATTTCTTCACTGGCCAAAAAGCAGCAACATTGCAGTAGCAATCAATACATGTAGGAATAGAGCTCCTTAACTATTAAGCTTGAATGAAACACTATGAATCATGTGCAGGCAGAAGGGATTAGTTTAATTCGGCATCATGCTCAGCACAGGCATCATGGGTCAAAGGGCCTCCTCCTGTGCTGTACTGTTCTATGTCCTAATGTATTAATAAGAACATGCACAGGAATTATTACTTCTTAAGACAGACACATTGTCCATCAGCTGTTTGTGTGTGATAGGGAGAGGGAGTGTGCATGTGTGACAGAGGGAGTGTGAGTGTGTGTGTACGCATGTGCGACAGAGAGCATGTGTGTGTGTGTGAGAGAGAGAGAGAGAGTGTGTGCGTGCATGACAGAGGGAGTGTGCATGTGTGACAGGGAATGTGCGTGCATGACAGAGGGAATGTGCGTGCATGACAGAGAGAGGGAGTGTGCGTGCGTAACAGAGAAGGAATGTGCGTGTGTGACAGAGAGAGGGAGTGTGCCTGTGTGACAGAGGTAGAGAGAAAGGAGAGAGAGAGAAAATATGAATAGGAATTCAATACAATTACATGGTTGTATTGTTGAGATGGTGGTCTGGGTATATCATTGAATTCAGTCCACTTTGCTCCTCAACATATTTCAATTATCCTGCTCGAGATCTTTGTATTTCGAATTTATTATAAAAGTCTGATTCATTTATTAATTCGTGTACACGTACGCCTTCTCAACCCCCAGATTCCATCAAATCTGTCGCTCCTCATGACGATTGGAACTTTACCTCAAGGCAACTTCCCTGCCCCATCCCTACTCTGGGTGAGGAAAAAACATCAGAGGAAAATCCAGAAAAAAAGAGAAAAGAAATACTTGGTAAAAATCCTCAAGTTCCTCAGGTGACTGCAACTGATCCAGAAAATCACACAGATCACTGTTATCTATTAAAGCCACTTCCACTCTTTATAGTGCATCCTCAGTCTGGGTTAAGAAGTGATCCAGTTCCCTTGAAGACATGCAGAGGATGAGCACCCATCACACACATCCTATATACTCACTATTCTCTAGATAAAGAAGTATTTAACATCAAGTCCATTACTATTCTTATATCACCTAAACTCATGTCCACTGGTCCTCCCAATCTGTTAAAGTGGCCCACTCCATAGACTCAGAAACATTGTTCTACTTTTTTGTGCAAGCTAACATTTAAGGAACAAGGTTATGGGTAATGCATAATTGGGCTATGAGGGACAACAAAACAGAATGCTGGAAGAACTCAGCAGGTCAAACAGCATCTGTGGAGACAAAAGGTGTAAGTTGACATTTGTGAGTCAAGACTCTGCATCAAGATTGAGGGGGAAGAGGAAAGATTGCCAGTATATGGCATTACAAGTGGGGATGAGATAGAAGCTGGTAGGTGATAGGTGGAACCAGCTGGGGGGGGGGGGGGGGGGCGAATGGACAGATGGAACCGGGTTGGTGGAGGGGAATGGGAGAAGAAAGGTGGGTGGATGGGTGACAGTGTTTGGAAGGGTTGCCTGCAAATTCGAAAATTCAATGTTGTGAGCTACCCAAGCGAACCATGTCGTTCTTCTCATTTGCATTTGGCCTCTCCGTAACAATGGAGGAGACCAAGAATAGACAGGGTGGTGTGGGAGTGGGAAGGAGAGTTAATACGACATGCAACCGGAAGTGTGAGATGGTCGTTGCAGACAGAGTGTGAGTGCTTCATAAAATGGTTTCATCAATGTACAGGAGGCCACATCGTGATCACTGAAGTTGGAAGAGGTGCAGGTGAACCTCTGCCTTACTTGGAAAGGCTGCTTAATTCTGTGGATGGTGTTGAGGGAGGAGGTCAAGGGACAGGTGTCACACCTCCTTCAGTTGCCAGGTATGGGGAGGGATTAGTGGACCAGGGAATCACAAATAGAGTAGTCCCTGCAGAAAGCAGGGAGCGGAGAGAGGGGAAGATGAGACTGGTGGTGGGATTGTGTTGGAGATAGCGAAAATAGCAGAGGATGTGTGGGATATGGTGGAGTAAAAGGTGAGGACCAAGGGAACTCTATTGCTGTTCTATCTGGGGAGAGGGTGAGTGAGAGCAGATGTGCAAGACATGGAGGAAATGCGTGTAAGGGCTCTATCAACTAAGGCAGAAAGGAAGACACATTTCCAGGAGGAGGAGGGCATTTCACAAGCCCCAGCCCTCTCTTTCTCATCTTGAGAACAGATGTGGCAGAGATGGAGTAATTGAGAAAAAGGAGTAGCATTCTTACAGGAGGCAGGGTGAGAGAAGATATGGCAGAGGTACTGTGGGAATCGATGGGTTTACAGAAGATGTCTGTGGCAAGTCTGTCGCCTGATATAGAGAAACACACAGAACTAGAGCTCCTGGGTACCTGTTTTCATTCTGAGATCAGGCCAATAATTACACAGTTTGCATGATCGTGATTGTACAACATGAATATTAACAGAAAACCATCATTACATTGTGTCTTTGCAATAGATCAGTTCTTACTGTGTAGTTGCTAAGAATGCATCTGACAGAAGAAAGAAGAAGCCACACCAAAATCTGCTGTGGAACATGTACTTTTCACGCAAGGCCCACTTTACCTAAAAATATACTGGTTTGCTGGATATTTTATGTATATGATAAGAATCACAGCTCAGATGCACAATAAATGGCATATTTAAAAGCTGAGAGACTAACATAAAATGAGATCTGCATTATGGGGATACTTGTTATCTCAGAGGTTTCACTGATGGTTGCTCAATATTCTAAGTTTGAGTTAACATGAAAGTCCCAGCTCTACGCAGCCGATGGGAAAATAAGTGCTCAATGCTTGTACCATGATGAAGGTCAAGGCTTCAAAGATTTTTGTTGTATGCATTCAGACTTTACCAAGAAGTAATAAGGTGAGATATAACTATGAAACATTTAATGTAAAAATGGAACATATTAGATTGAAAGTACATTTCAAATAATTCAAGTTTATTTTGATGATTGCATTAGAATTGAATGAATTCTGAAACAGCTAAAAATGTTGAACTCAGAGCATTTTTTTGTACTGAGCTGTCTCACCACATACACGCAACTTAGAATTGCCCATGGACATTAAGTTCTCCAAATTATGACTAAGTTCCTCACCTACAAAATGTAAAGTATAGTCTTAAGACATTGCAACTTTATAGACTGTATATAGTGCAACATTTCATGACCATCTTATAAATGTGTGTGTAACATCTGTATAAAAATGTCATGCACTGAAAGTAGTTAAGTACTGTCTGTGGTAAAAAAAACTGGATATGAACTATTTAGAAAACAAGCACATATTTGTCCCAAATTAGCAAAAATCATATAAAGAAAATAA